>NC_064631.1:612169012-612475692 GCF_023864275.1 Schistocerca cancellata | reverse complement strand
AATACCACTGTGCAAAACTGGTTGCTTGGAAGTGCCACGGCACCAACAAAAGGACCGGAAACGCCACCGTTATGAAGTCCACGGAGCCGGTGCCCGAAATCTAAATGTCAGAATTCTTGTTGCGCATCAAAAACTGATGTCTGCATCGAGTTTTATTTCATTTGAAGTAATGTGTTTAAATAGTTTCAACTCCTTGCTGCTTCGCACGAGAAAGGAACGTACAGAATAAAACCTTCTCGGTATTCAAGCGGCGTCATTTCGATAAAGGCAGACTGGCTAATGCCACGGAAGACTCCGATGTTGAAGTAACAGCGTTACAGCTAAAATGTACACGCTTACGTTCAGCAACTTAAGCTCTGCTTGTCGTTGCTCATTTTGATGATTAAAATGTCCAGATTTTGTCGCGTCCCAGTGAGTGATGCTTGGGATCAGGCAACAGGGATCGGGGAGAATGAGGGATAGTCGGTTGGCCTTAGTGAGAGACAGTTTTGACCTCACTATGTTCTTAAAATTTCCTTATTACGATAGGTAAGGATTGGGATTAGTGCTGAACGACGAACACTGAGTATTTTACAACTTACGACTTCATTCAGAGAACACACTCACCGTAGTATACATCCGTTCTAAATGAGTTGTATCCACCAAAGACCAAGTCTTTACACAGAGCACCGTTTCGTCTAGTAAAAGAACCTGTCCGACTAATCGTGTCTGCACCTACGACACAACTAGCAGGAGTCCTCAGCTACCCAGCTAGAAATCCATCTACTGTTCCGAACTACTGCAGACAACTCGGCACAGCCCTGCTCGGCTAGTAACTTCGGCTCTTTCTGCCAATACTGCTATCTTTCCACTTCTACTAGAACCTCCCTGTTCTATCTGTCCTCTGCTCCTGTCGACGCTAACTGCCATGACTCTCTTCACTCTCTCTTCGGAGCGCCTGCACCCAAGTTATAATCAATTTATCCTTCGCCCTCGCCAGTCTCTGACTTGGCATAGTGCTGGAAAGACTCTTGTTATCTCTTTGGCTCTAGTTATGCACCCTTTTTTTCAGAAGCCGAGTGGATGGAGGGAGGCATCTGCTGTAAATTCGTGTCCTGGACTTGGTATAGACTCTTCATGACGCAATGTGTACCTCCCTTTTCAGATAGTCACCCTCATCCCCCTCTTACTCTTGCTTTGAATAATATTTACGGTTTACAGTGTTATTTCTTATGCGTGGCTGACATCCCTCTCCACCACCGGCTGGTAAGATTGTTTCCACGTGACGTCAAGCATGTGACACTTTTTGTAAGCCTGTTGTGCTGTGGTAACTTTTCCATTGTTATGCTCGTGAAGCCTTCCTCTGTTATTAACTCTTAAGACTTCTTGTCACTTCTGTGGATACACAGTTTCCTTTGAATAGTCTCATTCACGAACGTTACGCTGAATAATATTCCGCAGAAGTTCTGCGTTTATACAAAGATATTCATTGGACACCTACACCTATTATAAAATTAACACCTATTATAAAATTCGGGACGGGCTCGAGTCTCACTCGTATCTCCTGAACTATGCGTCGTACAATGATATAATTTTGCAGGTACATTCAGTGTTATATGTGTATACTGTCTGCACATCCTGGAGCTAATAGAGCGAGTAGTAAAGAATTAACAAAAAATATGGTTCAAATGGCTCTGAGCACTATGAGACTTAACAGCTATGGTCATCAGTCCCCTAGAACTTAGAACTAGTTAAACCTAACTAACCTACGGACATCACACAACACCCAGTCATCAAAAGAATTAACAAATGAAAACATCGTGCCTCCGTCTTCAAAGTGTTAGTCATCCGCCTCTGTTTCTGTCTGTACGTTAACGTTAATGTAGGGATTTTAATGCGGTTTTCATTAATAGATATACTATTCGCCAGGAAGATTTATGTATATATCGGGTGATCAAAAAGTCAGTATAAATTTGAAAACTGAATAAATCACGGAATAATGTAGATAGAGAGGTACAAATTGACACACATGCTTGGAATGACAAGAGGTTTTATTAGAACCAATAAAATACAAACGTTCAAAAAATGTCCGACAGATGGCGCTTCATCTGACCAGAATAGCAATAATTAGCATAACAAAGTAAGACAAAGCAAAGATGATATTCTTTACAGGAAATGCTCAATATGTCCACCATTTTCCTCAACAATAGCTGTAGTCGAGGAATAATGTTGTGAACAGCACTGTAAAGCATGTCTGGAGTTATGGTGAGGCATTGGCGTCGGATTTTGTCTTTCAGCATCCCTAGAAATGACGGTCGATCACGATACACTTGCGATTTCAGGTAATCCCAAAGCCAATAATCGCACGGACTGAGGTCTGGGGACCTGGGAGGCCAAGCATGACGAAAGTGGCGGCTGAGCCACGATCACCACCAAACGACGCGCGCAAGAGATCTTTCACGCGTCTAGCAATACCTTGTATTTTTTGTTGTTTCTAATAAAACCCCATGTCATTCCAAGCATGTGTTGTCAATTTTTACCTCTCTATCTACATTTTTTTGTTCTAATAAAACCTCATGTCATTCCAAGCATGTGTGTCAATTTTTACTTCTCTATCTACAATATTCTGTTGTTTTTTAAGTTTTAAAATTTATACTGACTTTTTGATCACCCGGTACTTTATTATAGCTAAGTAACTGTCAGTGTATAATAGACGTATCGTTACATATTCCATATTTAATAGGCGTTTGGTGTGACATTTCGTAGCAGTGAGCTGGTCAGCTAGATAGGAGGCGATACCTGGAGTGAAAAGCAGTAAAGTAAGCAAACAGCTGCCGCCAACTCCAGAGGGCAGCAAAGCTTGTTCATTATCTTCCTCGAGTCTCGTGGACAGGCTGCACGGTAGCTCAGGGGTCTGGCCACCCTTTGTAATAAATAAATAAATATTGTTGTTGTTGTGGTCTTCAGTCCTGAGACTGGTTTGATGCAGCTCTCCATGCTACTCAATCTATCCTGTGCAAGCTTCTTCCTCTCCCAGTACCTACTGCCACCTACATCCTTCTGAATCTGCTTGGTGTATTCATCTCTTGGTCTCCCTATACGATTTTTACCCTCCACACTGCCCTCCAATACTAAATTGGTGATCCCTTGATGCCTCAGAACATGTCCTACCAACCGATCCCTTCTTCTGGTCAAGTTGTGCCACAAACTTCTCTTCTCCCCAATCCTGTTCAATATTTCCTCATTAGTTATGTCATCTACCCATCTAATCTCAGCATTCTTCTGTAGCACCACATTTCGAAAGCTTCTATTCTCTTCTTGTCCAAACTATTTATCGTCCATGTTTCACTTCCATACATGGCTATACTCCATACAAATACTTTCAGAAATGACTTCCTGACACTTAAATCTATACTCGATGTTAACAAATTTCTCTTCTTCAGAAACGCTTTCCTTGCCATTGCCAGTCTACATTTTATATCCTCTCTACTTCGACCATCATCAGTTATTTTGCTCTCCAAATAGAAAAACTCCTTTACTACTTGAAGTATCTCATTTCCTAATCTAATTCCCTCAGCATCACCCGACTTAATTCGACTATATTCCATTATCCTTGTTTTGCTTTTGTTGATGTTCATCTTATATCCTCCTTTCAAGACGCTATCCATTCCATTCAACTGCTCTTCCAAGTCCCTTGCTGTCTCTGACAGAATTACAATGTCCTCGGCGAACCTCAAAGTTTTTATTTCTTCTCCATGGATTTTAATACCTACTCCGAATTTTTCTTTTGTTTCCTTTACTGCTTGCTCAATATACAGATTGAATAACATCGGGGAGAGGCTACAACCCTGTCTTACTCCCTTCCCAACCACTGCTTCCCTTTCATGTCCCTCGACTCTTATAACTGCCATCTGGTTTCTGTACAAATTATAAATAGCCTTTCGCTCCCTGTATTTCACCCCTGCCACCTTTAGAATTTGAAAGAGAGTATTCCAGTCAACATTGTCAAAAGCTTTCTCTAAGTCTACAAATGCTAGAAACGTAGGTTTGCCGTTCCTTAATCTTTCTTCTAAGATAAGTCGTAAGGTCAGTATTGCCTCACGTGTTCCAGTATTTCTACGGAATCCAAACTGATCTTCCCCGAGGTCGGCTTCTACTAGTTTTTCCATTCGTCTGTAAAGAATTCGTGTCAGTATTTTGCAGCTGTGGCTTATTAAACTGATTGTTCGGTAATTTTCACATCTGTCAACACCTGCTTTCTTTGGGATTGGAATTATTATATTCTTCTTGAAGTCTGAGGGTATTTCGGCTGTTTCATACATCTTGTTCACCAGATGGTAGAGTTTTGTCAGGACTGGCTCTCTCAAGGACGTCAGTAGTTCCAATGGAATGTTGTCTACTCCGGGGGCCTTGTTTCGACTCAGGTCTTTCAGTGCTCTGTCAAACTCTTCACGCAGTATCGTATCTCCCATTTCATCTACATCCTCTTCCATTTCCATAATATTGTCCTCAAGTACATCGCCCTTGTATAGACCCTCTGTATACTCCTTCCACCTTTCTGCTTTCCCTTCTTTGCTTAGAACTGGGTTTCCATCTGAGCTCTTGATGTTCATACAAGTGGTTCTCTTATCTCCAAATGTCTCTTTAATTTTCCTGTAGGCAGTATCTATCTTACCCCTAGTGAGATAAGCCTCTACATCCTTACATTTGTCCTCTAGCCATCCCTGCTTAGCCATTTTGCACTTCCTGTCGATCTCATTTTTGAGACGTTTGTATTCCTTTTTGCCCGCTTCATTTACTGCATTTTTATATTTTCTCCTTTCATCAATTAAATTCAATATTTCTTCTGTTACCCAAGGATTTCTATTAGCCCTCGTCTTTTTACCTACTTGATCCTCTGCTGCCTTCACTACTTCATCCCTCAAAGCTACCCATTCGTCTTCTACTGTATTTCTTTCCTCCATTCCTGTCAATTGTTCCCTTATGCTCTCCCTGAAACTCTGTACAACCTCTGGTTCTTTCAGTTTATCCAGGTCCCATATCCTTAAATTCCCACCTTTTTGCAGTTTCTTCAGTTTTAATCTACAGGTCATAACCAATAGATTGTGGTCAGAGTCCACGTCTGCCCCTGGAAATGTCTTACAATTTAAAACCTGGTTCCTAAATCTCTGTCTTACCATTATATAATCTATCTGATATTTTTTAATATCTCCAGGGTTCTTCCATGTATACAACCTTCTTTCAGGAATAAATAATAAAAAAAAGTGAAGTTTGTATTGATAGTATTTGTTAGCGTCTCATGCGACAGGTGTAGAGAACTGATGACGAGAAATGACCAAGAAGCAGAGAGATAGAACGAAAGAGAAAGGATAAAACGTAGGCTTTGCAGTAAAGCGCGTGCTTGGAAAGCGAAGCGTCGGAGTGTCACGTGCCGATCGGACTCACCTCTCAATGGAGAGAATCAGTACGTGCTTCGGAACCCGCGTTGCGGTGCGAGTCCCCTTTCCCCGGTGTATAACGGGGGTAGGGTAAAGACACGCAAGTCGCCAAAGTGACACCTAATTGAAAGACTTGCATCAGGTCACTGACCCACACGAAAGTATTATTACAAGAATCTATACATATCTTTTTCTTCCGTTCTTAGTCTACTACAAATATTTCATGCAAATTGACTGAACTATGTTCAGTAAATTAAAGTTCAACGTCGCGTTTTTCTGTCTGTATGTGAGGGATGATATCAGGAACTGCTGTAGGGACTTTGATACGGTTTCCACTGACAGACCTATTCACAAGGAAGGATTATGTACATAATGTACTACCGCTACTCCAGACAAGTCGGCCGCTCGCACTTAGTACTACCCTCCGAAGCTGGGGCGGGCCGCTAGTAAAGCTAGGTATCAAAAATGGTTCAATGGCTCTGAGCACTATGGAACTTGACATCTGTGGTCATCAGTCCCCGAGAACTTAGAACTACTTAAACCTAACTAACCTAAGGACATCACACACATCTAAGCCCGAGGCAGGATTCGAACCTGCGACGGTAGCGGTCACGCGGTTCCAGACTGAAGCGCCTAGAACCGCACGGCCACACCGGCCGGCAAAGCTAGGTATCCTACGGATCATTAACCCTCATGTAGGCATCTATTAAACCAAATAGGCGTAGTGACAGCAACTTCGCAACACATTTACATTCTTATAAAGTTAGTCGTTACCAACAAGACAGCATTTGAAATCTAGAACACCCTTAATAAGTACAAAATTCGGAATAGAAATTACCCCAGTTTATCGTGAATCAATGTATCTGACATAGAAAGGGGCACAACGTACAGTCATACAAATATATGACCCCTTATTAATGAATTAAAGTCTTTTTACAGACAGTAATAGAAAGTTTAAAAATGTTACAATAATTGTTCCTTGATACATACGAGGGTGGTTTGATAAGCCAGGTAAATTTCCATGAAAGAGTGGAACATTTTTATTGTGGTGGTGGTGGTGGTTAGTGTTTAACGTCCCGTCGACAACGAGGTCATTAGAGACGGAGCGCAATCTCTGGTTGGGAAGGAAATCGGCCGTGCCCTTTCAAAGGAACCATCCCGGCATTTGCCTGCAACGATTTAGGGAAATCACGGAAAACCTAAATCAAGATGGCTGGAGACGGGATTGAACCGTCGTCCTCCCGAATATTTTTATTGTGCCTTCGTGGTTAGTAAGCTTAATTATTCCAAGAATCGTACAAAGAATTTCAACAGTGTACGGCGTACATTTCATTGTTGGCAGCCGTCTTAAGTTGGCAATGTGTGGACCGCGATTGAAAATGGAGAAAACCGAGTTTCGTGCTGCTCTCATTTCAAGGGTTGAAGCGCCGCACATGCCAAAACGGCATTGGATGAATTTCACGCGAAGTCTGCATCATCGTTGAAGATGATTTTTTTTTAATTAATGAATTTAAATGTGGTCGGACAAGCACCGAAGACGAAGCGCGCTCGGGCCGTTCAGTTGACAAAATCGATGATATGGTAATGCAAGATCGTCGAATAAAATTTCGTGAGGTTGCTGACACTGTAGGCATCTCAACTGAGCGACTGCACAATGTCCTGCACAGAGAATTGGGTATGAAGAAGCTGTGTGCGAGATGGGTGCCGCAATTGCTCACAGTCGACCAAAAGTGCATTCGGCACAATATTTCAGTATAATGTCTGACAATGTTTAATTGCAATCCGCAAGACTTTCAGCACGGATTTGTGATTGTTGATGAAACCTGGCTCCATCGTTACCCATCAGAGTCAATATTTCGGTCAAAACAACGGACAAAGGCTGTTGAAAATGCACCGAGGAAGACAGACCATTTTGTCAGCTGGTAAGGTGATGGTCACTGTTTTTTGGGATTCCCAAGGAACAATCCCCATAGACAGGATCGATTCTAGAACTCGGTCAACGCGGGGGGGGGGGGGGGGGGGATGGGGTTTGACGGAATGAAATATCGCTTAAAAAAAGGGGGAGTTTGGGGTCCTCCACCGACAAATTGGTAAAATTTGGTTTTGCTTTAAAGTAGTTTCTGGTAACTGTTTTGGAGATCAGGGTAAAAAATGTGTATTAATAAATAATAAGACACCCATTTTAAGTTAAATGGTATTTATTGGTTTAGATAGTAAGCTATTTGCTGCTCTTATTCCTTTGTTAAAATGTGTTTGAAATACATTGCAACCTATATTGCTACATAATTATAAAAAAAATGAATGAATCTGTTGGAGTAATATATTCTCTGATTTCTGAAGTGTAATATGATGCTCCATTGGGGGGAGGGGGGGCCGCTATAGCCCCCATAACACCATCCCCCTTTTCACCGCCCCTGCTCATAGATTACTTGGAAAAAGGCAGTACCATAACTGGACTTTATTATGCTTCATTGTTGGGTCGTTTGAAACTTCCATTGGCTGAAAAACGACCAAGGCTGACACGCAGGAAAGTGCTGTTCCACCAGGATAATGCACCATCCCACACATCGGAGATAACAATGGCAAAAGTGCATGAATTGGGCTTTGAATTGGTTCCTCATCTATCCAATTCACCAGACTTAGCCTAAGGGAATTTTTCCTGTTCCCTAGAAACTTTGCCTTGCTAGGAAGAAATTTTCATCAAATGAAATGGCAGCTGCGCTGAAACCATATTTTGCAGAGTTTGACAGAACCTATTTTTCCGATGGGATGAAAAAGCAGGAGGATTGCTGGACCAAACATATATCACTCTAAGGACGCGATGTCGAGAAGTAAGGTGAGTTGTTTACGAAATATACATATTTTCTTGCTTTTTTACAAACTTACCAACCCCCTCCCCCTCGTATTATCCTGAACAATATTTTTTGGATATGTTATGTTGTGTGAGGGTATGTTTAACTTAATCACCATAAACATACTGGAGTGCTATGTGAATATAGCTTACAGAAACTCACGTAAACAGTCAGCATTTAGGCAGGCGTCCTTGGGGAATCGCAGTATTTATACTGCCAAGATGGTCCACGGATTGTGAAAGTAATTGTTTTAATTTCGCGAAGATTTTGTCTCGTAGCAAGCAGTAGAATCATGGTTGGTCAACGAAATCCATATATAATTGCGTACAATTAACTTCGCTCCAAAAGTCCCTATACGGAGCTACGGTGGGGTAGTGTATCAAGTGTACTTAAGATAAGCAGAGACAACATTCTAATTTGTAAGGTACAATACATTGTTATAGAGACAGCAGTCATAACTTGCCCAAAACCGATTCTGTCAATTACTGTAGTTTCCGCTTCAGAAACAGAAAATGAGGCCTAAGGAAGCCCCCTTTTCACAGCAGCTGAATGCATCCAGGACTCAATCAAAGCATACTAAATTAATTGGTACACGAGTCTGGATAAGGTAATCACGATTAGGTAACCACTTTCTTTCCTCCTCTGCTTGGGTCATACGGAACGGCGGTTTTCTGGCAGTAGGTGTACAACAACGTAATATTCGTCGGCGTGCCATATAGCCAGCTCTTCTGCTGTACGGCGTATTCTTGGAAATAGTAAATACTGGCTTACAGAAAAATTACAATTTAAAGAAAATAAAAGTTCCTTAGTTTTTCAATCGCCGGTCTCAAGGGCACACGAGCACACTGCAGCCAAGTGAGTGATCAGTGATCAGAGCAAATGATAAAGCACCAGTCACCAGTTGAAACTCGGGCTTCAAAATTCGGCCACAGCCTCCGCAGCCATGCTCGCTGCAGCTACCCCCCACGTGTTGGTGGTGTTGCGGACTTCTCAGGTCATTAGCGTGACATGTACGGACATTTAACGGTCGTCGCAGGCAGCGTGTTAAAGGCCTGACTCACTGCGACTCTACGTGTTGTAAGACCCTTCTTCACACTGGAGAGGGATGCTGAGCTGCGACAGATCCCGTTACAGATAACCGAGCAAGGGCGCGTCTCCTCTGTGAGCCTTTCCCCTGTTGATGATAGACTGTCTTAAGCTCTGAACAATCGTAAATGAAACTCCATGTGGAAAATTTCTAGGCATCCCATTGGATAACAAACTTGAGATGGCACCAGCGTCTGGATAAATTACCAAAAAACTCAGCTCTGCCTGCTTTGTACGAGGGCTATACGAATAGTAAGCAACGATCGGTCGCGAAATGGAAACCACGCTGAAAATCAAAACTGTTTTACACTGATGAGCCAAAGAAACTGAAACACAAAGATATTGATCATCTTTGGTCGGAATTTAAATAGTCCACCATGTGCTAGAGAAATATGTGCCTAGTAAAAATGTAGGGGAGGGAAAGGATCCACCTTGGTACATCAAACATATTAAGAAGTAGCTGAGAAAGCAGAGAATTTTGCACAGTCGTTTTAAACGTAGTCACAGCCCCGCAGATAAACAGAAATTATGCAAAATGAAAGCAGCTGTCAGAAGGACAATGAGTGATTCTTTTAACGAATTTTAAAGCAATATTTTATCTGAAGATTCTAAAAATAACCCCAAAAAATTTTGGTCGTACGTATAATCTATGAACGCTACAAATAATTCAGTACCTTCTCTTGCTGACAGTACGGGTAATATAACTGATGATGATAAACTGAAGGCCGAAATTCTAAACCTAGCTTTCAAAAACTCGTTTACGGTTGAGGACTGCAGCACGATTCCTCCTTTCAACTATCGAACAAACGCAAGGATGGCTGACATAGTGTTTAGTGTATCTGGGATTGTAAAACAATTAACATCCTTAGACGCCAGGAAGGCATCTGGCCCAGACGGTATCCCAGTAAGATTATATGTTGACTATGCTACAAATATAGCACCATTCTTATCCATCATCTGTCAGAGATCATTGCAACAGCAGAAAGTTCCACGGGACTGGAAGAAGGCCCAGGTCATAGCAATCTATAAAAAGAGTAGAAAACCGGATGCACATAATTACCGGCCAATTTCACTGACATCGTTTTGTTGTAGAATCATGGAACATATTTTGTGTTCCGACATAATCACCTTTCTAGACTCTGAGGAGCTCATCTGCAGAAATCAGCACGGTTTTAGGAAACAGCGGTCATGCTAGACACAGCTGGCCCTATTTGTGCATGATATACAACAGACTCTAGATACCGGCTTCCATGTTGATGCCATATTTCTCGACTTTAGAAAGGCATTTGACTCAGTTCCGCACTGTCGCTTGCTCCAAAAAGTGCGGTCTATCCCTTGACATACGCAGTTGGATAGAAAGTTTTCTAACAGACAGGGAGCAGTATTCGGGGTGACCTCAGCAGAAACAAGAGTAACTTCAGGTGTGCCCCAGGGCAGCGTAATAGGTCCGCTGCTTTTTACGATTTACATAAACGATCTGGCTGATGGTATAGACAGCGGCATTAGACTGTTGCCGATGATGCTGTAGTCTACAGGAAAGTAGTATCACACGAAAATAGTGAACAAATCAATGAGGATTTGGAAAAAAATAAGTACGTGGTGTAATGACTGACAGTTATCTCTCAATATTAGTAAGCGTAACCTACTGCGTATAACAAGGCGAAAATTCCCATTAATGTACGAGTACAAAATAAATGCCCAGTCTTTGGAAGTGGTAACATCCGTCAAGTATCTGGGTGTAACTATTCGAAATGATCTCAAATGGAATGATCAGATTACACAAGTAACGGGTAAGGCGAACTCTAGATTGCGGTTTACTGGTAGAATCCTGAAGCGATGCAGTCTTTCAACAAAGGAAATAGCTTACAATACGTTAGTTCGTCCAATCTTGGAGTATTGTTCGTCTTTATGGGACCCATACCAGTTGGGTCTGATTCAAGAGATTGAGAAGGTCCAAAGAAGAGCGACAAGATTCGTGACTGGTACATTTAGCCACCGTGAGAGCGTTACAAATGTCATAAAAAGTTTGAAGTGGGACACATTTGCCGGCCGCTGTGGGCGAGCGGTTCCAGGTTCTTCAGTCTGGAACCGCGCGACCGCTACGGTCGCAGGTTCGAATCCTCCCTCTGGCATGGCTGTGTGTGATGTCCTTAGGTTAGTTAGGTTTAAGTAGGGGACTGATGACCTCAGATGTTAAGTCCCATAGTGCTCAGAGCGATTTGATTTTTTGGGACACACTTGCAGATAGACGGTGCGCTAAACGGAAGGGGCTACTCATTAAATTCCTAAATCCGATCTTCACCGTGGATGTAGAGCATACATTATTACTACCAACTTTCAAATCGCGCAATGATCACCATTCAGAGATAAGGGAAATTAGAGCTCGTACTGAGGCGTTCAGACAGTCGTTTTTTCTCACGCGATCCGCGAATGAAACAGAAGAGTGGGGGGGGGGGGGGGATATGACTTTGGTTCAAATTGTACCCTCCGCCACACACCGCTTGGTGGCTAGCGGAGTATATATATGTGTAGATAAGTAGATATCTTGCAATGTCCCCGCGAGCACGCAGAAGTGCTGCAATACGACGTGGGACGCACTCGACTAATGACTGAACTGACGCCATGAATCCTGCAGGGCTGTCCATAAACCCGTAAGAGTACGAGGGGGTGGAGATCTCTTCTGAACAGCACGTTGCAAGGCATCCCGGATATGCTCAATAATGTTCATACCTGGGGAGTTTGGTGGGCGGCGGAAGTGTTTAAACTCCGAAGAGTGTTCCTGGAGCCACTCTGTAGCAATTCCGGACGTGTGGGGTGTCGCATTGTCCTGCTGGAATTGCCGAAGTACATCGGAATGCACAATGAACATGGATGAATGCAGGAGATCAGACAGGATGCTTGCGTACGTGTCACCTGTCAGAGTCGTATCTAGATGTATCAGGGGTCCCATATCACTCCTACTGCACACGCCCCACACCATTATAGAGAGCCTCCACCAGCTTGAACAGTCCCCTACTGGCATGCAGGGTCCATGGATTCATGAGGTTGTCTCCATACCCGTACGCGTCCATCCGCTCGGTACAATTTGAAACGAGACTCCTCCGACCAGGCAACATGTTTCCAGTCATCAACAGTCCAATGTCGGTGTTGACGGGCCCAGGCGAGGCATAAAGCTTTGTGTCGGCAGTAATCAAGGGTATATGGGTGAGCCTTCGGCTCCGAAAGCCCATATCGATGATGTTTCGTTGAATGGTTCGCACACTGACACTTGTTGGTGGCCCAGCACTGAAATCTGCACCAATTTACGGAAGGGTTGCACTTCTGTCACGATCTAACAAGTGCACCAGACATGTTTCGTCTTATATAGGCGTTGCCGACCGCAGCGCCGTATTCTGCCTGTTTACGTATCTCTGTATTTGAATACGCATGCCTATACCAGTTTCTTTGGCGCTTAAGTGTATTTGCAACAGTTAGTTACACCATCCTACGAATTCTCCACATAGTCGCTGCTCCGACTTAGACATCTTTGGTAGCCTTCTACCGATTTTCCGTTACCTCATCATACAAGGCAAGCTCCTGTGCTTTTCGACAATTTTCTACGCTGGATTGCCATTCGTTCTCTGTGCCAAATATCGTCTTCAAAGGCAGCGGTTCATTTGAGCAGAAATGAAAATCAGAGGGAGCCAGGTTGGGGCTCTATGGTGAGTGATCAAATACTTCGTGTCAAAACCGCTGCAGGAGCGTCCTCATTACCCCTGCAGTGTACGGGCGAGATCTGTCATGACGAAGGAATTGCATGACATTTACGTTATGTATGTTGCATGAAATCAGGCGAAATCTCCCATATTTGGCGGGAGACACTATTTTCTAGTCATCTTTATGCGTCGTTCACTGTGCGCTCTGAACTGAGAAGAACGACCTGACGCTATCTACGGACATACTAGAGACACTGTCCAATACATCTCTACAAAGCTTCATCGGATTGTCACTGTAGTTTCCATTTCACGACCGATCGTTCATTACTTTGAGTAACTCCCGTGCTTCCAAATCTCTCTCAGTGCATTTACCTACTGCGTTTCTAGCACACTTTGTTTACTTTCTTTCGATACTGTCTTATTTCACAATCCTCTGGGGAAATGTACCGAAGGTAAGAAGTGTTGATTGTGCAGAAGTGCGCATTACAAATATTATGCATGTAAAGCTGTTTTGCTGGCGGTTGGTTGAAGGTGCCATTTTCAGAAGTACCTTCCCAACTTCTCCAGGTAGCTGTAAAGACCTCCTCTGATTCTTCAAAAGAGCTACACCTGATTGCAAGTACCCAGTCACCAGCGTAGCCGTGCTTTTTAGATCTCGTCTCTGGAATGTATGCGATATGTAGGCGGAATAGGAGTGATGCAAGCATCGATCCTTGTGGCAGCCGTGAGTTTTCGTGGTGAGCTTTCGTTGGACCCCATGATAACTGAAATGTTCTGTCATTGAGCACGTCAGTCAGTAAACGAGCTCTTGGTTTGCATCGGATCACACGAAGTAATCTATAGATCATGCCTTCTTGCCAGGCAGTGTCGTAGGCGGCTGATAAATCAATGAATGCAGCAGTGGTTTTAAGCTTTCTTTGAAATCCCGCTTCAATATAAGTTTTAAGCGAGAGAACTTAGTCAACACAGCTTCATTTTGGTCTGTAACCTGCCTGTTCGGTTGGTATTACATCAAATATTTTCTGAGAAATTCTGTTGTAGATGAGCCTTTCAAGTAACGACTTGTTTGTTACTGATAATAATACAATATTGCTGTAGCTCTCAGGTAAGCTTGCTGCTTTCCCTGGTTTTAGGATGTCTATTCTCTTTGTTCGGTTGAACTCTCTGGGTAGATTAGCAGTTCGGATGATGTCGGTGAAGAGCCTGACCAGCCAGAGCTTTGCGTGTTTTCCACAGTTTATTAGGAATTCGGGGTTGATGTCGTCAAATCCTGGTGCTTTCCGCGGCGTGAAATTCTTGAGCGCTGATCCGATTTCTTCAAGTGTGAAAGGGCGAGCATGTTCAGTCTCCGTCGCCTGATTCCACATATTTCTGAGTTCACGTTTTATTTCTACTGTGTGTGCTTTGTCTCTTGGTTTTCTGGACTTTGTTACTATGTGGGAGGCTAAGGTATTTCATCTACATCTACGTGACTACTCTGCTATTCACAATAAAGTGCCTGGCAGAGGGTTCAATGAGCCACCTTCAAGCTGTCTCTCTACCGTTCCACTCTCGAACGGCACGCGGGAAAAACGAGCACTTAAATTTTTCTGTGCAAGCCCTGATTTCTCTTATTTTATCGTGATGATCTTTTCTCCCTATGTAGGTGGGTGTCAACAGAATGTTTTCGCAATCGGAGGAGAAAACTGGTGATTGAAATTTCATGAGAAGATGCCGTCGCAACGAAAAACGCCTTTGTTTTAATGATTGCCACTCGAATTCACGTATCATGCCTGTGACACTATCTCCCCTATTTCGCGATAATAAAAAACTAACTGTCCTTCTTCGTACTTTTTCGATGTCATGCGTCAGTTCCACCTGATGCGGATCCCACACCGCACAGCAATACTCCAGAACAGGGCGGACAAGCGTGATATATGCAGTCTCTTTAGTAGACCTGTTGCACCTTCTAAGTGTTCTGCCAATGAATCGCAGTCTTTGGTTTGCTCTACCCACAATATTATCTATGTGATCATTCCAATTTAGGTTATTTGTAATTGTAATCCCTAAGTATTTAGTTGAATTTACAGCCTTCAGATTTGTGTGACTTATCGCGTAATCGAAATTTAGCTGATTTCTTTTAGTACTCATGTGAATAATTTCACACTTTTCCTTATTCAGGGTCAATTGCCACTTTTCGCACCATACAGATATCTTTACCGAGCGAGGTGGCGCAGTAGTTAGACACTGGACTCGCATTCGGGAGGACGACGGTTCAGTCCCGCGTCCGCCCATCCTGATTTAGGTTTTCCGTGATTTCCCTAAATCGCTCCAGGCAAATGCCGGGATGGTTCCTTTCAAAGGGCACGGCCGACTTCCTTCCCCGTCCTTCCCTAATCCGATGAGACCGATGACCTCGCTGTCTGGTCTCCTTCCCCAAAAACAACCAACCAGCAGATATCTAAATCATTTTGCAAGTCGTTTTGATCATCTGACGACTTTACAAGACGGTAAATGACAGCATCACCTGCAAACAAAGCTTAGACGGCTACTCAGATTGACTCCTATGTCGTTAATATAGATCAGGAGCAATAGAGGACCTATAACACTTCCTTCGGGATCGACGGATATTACTTCTATTTTACTCGATGACTTTCCGTCTATTACAACGAACTGTGACCTTTCTGACAGGAAATCACAAATCCAGTCGCACAACAGAGGCGATACTCCGTAGGCACGCAGTTTGGTTAGAAGACGCTTGTGAGGAACGGTGTCGAAAGCCTTCTTGAAATCTAAAAATATGGAATCAATCTGACATCTCCTGTCGATAGCACTCATTACTTCATGAGTATAAAGAGCTAGTTGTGTTTCACAAGAACGATATTTTCTGAATCCGTGCTGACTATGTGTCAATAAATCGTTTTCTTCGAGGTACTTCATAATGTTCGAATACAGTATATGTTCCAAAACACTACTCCAAATCGACGTTAGTGATGTAGGCCTGTAATTCAGCGGATTACTCCTACTTCCCTTTTTGGGAATTGGTGTGACTTCAGCAATTTTCCAGTCTTTAGGTACAGATATTTCTGTGAGCGAGTGGTTGCATATAATTGCTAAATATGGAGCTATTTTATCAGCATACTCTGAGAGGAACCTGACTGGCATACAATCTGGACCGGAGGCCTTGCCTTTATTAAGTGACCTAAGCTGCTTCGTTACTCCGAGGATATCTACTTCTATGTTTCTCATCTTGGCAGTTGTTCTTGATTGGAATTCAGGAATATTTTCTTCGTCTTCTTTGATGAAGAAGTTTCGGAAAACCGTGTTTAATAACTCTGCTTTAGTGGCACTATCACCAGTGACTTCACCATTGTTGTCGCGCAGTGAAGGTATTGATTGCGTCTTGCCACTGGTGTGCTTCATGTATGACCAGAATCTCTTTGGGTTTTCTGCCAGATTTTGAGACTGAATTTCGTTGTGGAAATTATTGAAAGCATATCGCATTGAAGTACGAGCCATATTTCGAACTTCTATAAAACTTTGCCAATCTTGGGGATTTTGCGTTCTTTTAAATTTGGAGAGATGTTTGGTTTTTGCCGTTGAGTAGGTGTTCCGCTTCCTAATTTTCTTAGCAAAGTCCATGTCCGACGGCTTGACGTCTAAAAGTTCAGACTTTCCACCGTTTCCAGCAATTTCTGTTGTCTCGCAGCATCAAGGCTGTGGAGGAGCTTGTCTGCCGCTTCTTGATCACCCAACTCAAGGAACTTCGGTAACTTTCACTGTTTTCGGACCATCCTGGCATATATTCCCTTCGGTATCCCCTGGGAATGCGCTTCTTAGCGGTGCTTGTAACTGCTTCGAGAAATCTACCATAGTTTTTGCTGATTTGTGCTGTCCAACGTCGGCATTTGTCAAGATCTCTAGAGAGCTTCTGCCAGTTTGCCTTTTTGAAATTCCACCTAGGGCGAGGTATAAACGACACAAGTGGAATTCGGCTGCCTGTCTCTATAATAACAGGACGGTGCTGGTTGTGAGGAAAGGAAAGTCGCAGAGGCCGACTTGAGTTAAAGAATAGATCAGGATTATATTCACGCCTCCATGCCGCAGATTTGAAAGTACAGCGATCTTACGATCTTCATCTTCAGCCCATTTTACGCAAGATACCACCACTAGAACCACAGTCTTGGCATTTCCATTGTTCTTGGTGACTGTTAAAATCACCCAAGTTATCTGCAAAATGCGGTTCTATTTGGACCACAGACGCAGTGAGTAAAGAAGAGATAGATATCTTTCTGGAATTCTCTTGCCACCTCCATAATTCATCGTATGTTCGCAGTTTGATCTCTGGCCCCTCTTCATTTACGAAATACAGCTTGTTGTTCGCATAGCTCTCGGCCTGTATACTGGCGAATCCTATTTTGTAAGATTTTAAGCATGACATGTGAGATAAGTGCGATTGTGCCGTGATTCGAACAATCTTTCGAAATCCCTTTCTTTGTAATGGGGATTAATATTGAACTTTTCCAGTCTTTTCGCCGCTGTTGAGTTGACCGTATTTTCTGACGTTTTGATAGTTGTTGTTAAACGTATTCGAACAGACGTATATTCTCCAAATGTGTCAGGTGCAGTTATCGGCAGTTTTCATGAAGTTGGGAAGACATAGCTGTGATTAATCCGAAAATCAATCAAACAAATTTCTTGTTTTGCACGTACAAACATACTCTGCAAATCACTGTCAAGTGAATGGCAAATGGTTTTCAGAATTGCATCACATATTAATGTTTCTTTCCGTTCCCATCACACATGGAGCGCATGAAGAATGACTGCTTAAATATCCCATGGGTGCTGTGATTAGTCAGTTCTTGTTTCCGCGGTTCGTACACAAGCGATACGTAGCAGGATGAAGTATATTTCTAGATTCTTCGAGTGATACTCGTTCTTGAAACATTGTAAGTAGGCTGTTTCCGAGCAGTTGGCATACATCTTCAAGTATCTGCAAATTGAAGTTTTCCTTAAGAGCAGTGACGCTATACCGTGAGTGAAATAAATCTGTGACCATTCGTGCCGCCCTTCCTTGCATTCTTTCGATACCCCACGTTACTCCTTTCTCGTGTTAGTCCCACACGTCTGAGTAATATTCTAAAATGGGACTTACAAATGATGGGTAAGCAGTCTCCTTTATAGACTGATTACATTTTCCCAGTATCCTGCCACTGAACTGAATTCTACCACCTGTTTCATTTATGAGTGAACCAACGCGAATATTCCGCTTCGCTTATTAGGCTGGTGCGTAAGTTCGTAGCGTTTTTGTTTTGCATAATTGGTATTCTGGCTGCTACGGGCGTATTTATCTATTATCGTTTTTTACCTGTAGTTCATTGTTGCTATCTGAGTTTACCTATTGTCATTTTGTCATTTGGAGATAATGAGTAGAGCTGTGACTGCTAGAAAATGGCGTGCCAAGTGGAGAAATCGGTACATTTCCGAGATATTCTTGTGTTTGATTTCAATAGAGGGGTGACAGGAGCGGAGGCAGCCTGAAGCATTTGCGCCGTGGGTCAGGATTATGCCATTGGACAGAGCACGGCAAAAAAATAGTTTCCTCGTTTTAAGGAGTGTCGCTTTGTTATTAGCGACTCTCCACGTTCAGAGAGATTTTCGGGGTTTGATGAAGATCGTTTAAACGCATTAATCAACAACGATCGACGTCGGTGTACTCGAGCACTGGCAAATGTAATGAACTGTGATCAGATATTTGTATCCAATGGGGCAGATTCAAAAACTGGATGTATGGGTGCTGCCTGCTCTAAGCCAAAATCAGCGGGTGATCGTATGTGCAGCTCTGTTTGCTCGTCATCAATTGGTTCGTGAACGACACCGACCATTTCTATCCTGTATCGTTACTGGTGTCGAGAAATGGTGTCTTCATGTTAACATAATGAAAAGAAAGGAATGCCTGAGCCCAAACAGAGCTGCAACTTCCCTTACGAAGACCTGCATGCATCTGGTAGAATAGCGACGATGTGATGTACTATGAAGTGCTTCCCCGAGATGTAGCCATCATTGCTGACATTTGCTGTCAACAACTGAGACGTCTTGCAGACACAGTCCGAGAACAACGACCCGTGATGCTACTACACGATAACACGCGCCCGCATTCTGCTAGACTGACAAAAAACGCTATACAGGACTTGAGTTGCGAAGTCATTCCTTACCCACCTTATTCACCTGATCTCGCGCCCTCAAATTTCCACCTTTGTCGTTCTCTATCGAACAACCTTCAAGGAACTTCCGTTCCGGATGAAAATGCGCTCCGAACATGGCTCGACGAGTTCTTCGCCTCAAAGCCACGCGATTTCTACAATCGCGGAATTGGTAATTTATCCCAGCGTTGGCAGACTGTAGTAAATAGTGAAGGAGAATATATTATTCATGACTAAAGTCTCTGTTATGTGAATCTTTTGTGTTTGTTAAACTTATGGAGAGAAGCTACGAACTTATGCACCAACAACCTGTTACAACAGGTATTTGTGATGAGTTGACTGATTCGAATTGTGACTCATTGCTATTGTAGCCATAGCATACCAAGTTTTTTTTATTTTTATGATGTGTGTAGTTCTAAATATCTGATAATTTAAAGCAAGTAGCCAATCAATGCACTACATTATAAAATTTTATAGAAGTCTGACATTTGTGCAGTTCTTTTTTCAGACGTTATAATAAAAGCATCACCTACGAAAAGTCCGAGGTTACTCTTAATACTGTTTGCAAGGTTATTAATATACAACATGAACAGCAGGGATCCCAGTACACTTCTCTGGGACCCGTCTAAAGTTACTGCTACATTTGCCGGTGAATCATCATTCAACATAACATGTTGCATCCAGAACCTAGTTACAGATTTTGTTTTATTCCTTGCATCAACGTAGCTCTCTTAATAAATGTTTGTGTGACACCGTGCCAAATGCTTTTCTGAAATCAAGAAATACTGCATTCACGTGGTGCGAATAGTTGTGTTGTTTGTCAGGATTTCCCAGCCAGGTTTCCAGGGAGCCGGCCTAAGGCCTAACGGCCCAGTTCACCAGTTAACCTCACAGATCCCGCCGACAGGACATTAGGGAGGCTGTCTGGTTTTCATTCTCTACTCCTAATGTTGGGATTTTCCCCGTTGACAAGGGACGCATTTCGCTGGTTTAGCAGCGCTCTCGTCTGTTGACACAAGCGATTAGTCTGCAGAAAAGGACCGCTGTGAAGATGTACTTTCCATCCACAACCTAACTCAGTAAACAACGTGTTCCAGCACAGAGAGACGACATTTGAGCATGTGGTAAAACTGGTAACGCTCTCTAGTGGCGTTCTTACAATTACGCACTTCTGATAAATCCGCACGCATTACAAAAATGCATGTGTGTTTTTGTGTGTTCCACATCTCCCCCTAAACCACTGGACCGATATCAATCAAACTTGGTACACACATACTTTATTGTCAGGCAACAATCGCTGAGGGTGTAAGAACCATCTACCTATCGAAGGGGTTGGGGTGGGAGTGGAAAAGTTTGTAGCCCGCGAAGCTGAATTCAGAGACTTTAATCATCCACTATTCGAGAATGAGAGCACTTCGCGTCTTGCAACAAATTTTACACATTATCTCAGACCTTTATGAATTTTTTTCTGACTGACAACCCCTACAAAGTGACGAAAGGTAAAAAGTTTATCGCTTACTACTTTTCCACTGTTCCTGCAGTAAAAGCACCGCATGTTGCACGACGCTATCATTTTAAGACACGTTGTTCAGAAGATATGACGTTATAAACAATGAGATGCCTGAGTGACTGCCACGTCACGCATGGCAGTAATATTTATTATTCCTTTGCTACCTATTCGCAATAAATTTCGCGTACAGTATCCACATACGCCGCTGAATGTTCCTACAACATTACATCATTGTACGACACATAGTTCTGGAGATATGACGTCATAAACACTGAGATGAGTGAAAAACTGCTGCATCATGCATGACGTTTAAATTTATTACTTCGTTGCTACTGACTCCATTCGAAAGAAATTTTGTAGACAGTATCCACATACGACACTGAGTGTACTTACAAAATTATATCTTAGTACGACACATAGGTCAGGAAATATGGGGTCATAAACATTAAACACAAGACCAAATGCTGTGTGGAGACACGTATATAAATAAATCCTGGACAGCGCCGGGTTTCCTTGGTCGTTAATTCACAAATAATATTCAGAAAATAAAAAGGCATAAATGACTCAGTGGCGCATGTACTTATTAACACTTAGCTAACTTTCACCTGAATAAATTAAATTCTTATAAATCTCGCATCGTATTTCATTCGACGTTCCAATAATAGTGTACCTTTTGAAGACCGAAGGATGGAGCTGTCGACGAGATCATAAGGAACAAAGCGCAAACTCGGAATGGGCGAAGAAATATGGAAGGAAATCGGATATGCCATTTTAAAAAAAAAGTGTGTGAAATCTTATGGGACAACTGCCAAGGTCATCAGTCCCTAAGCTTACACACTACTTAACCTAAATTATCCTAAGGACGAACACACACACCCATGCCCGAGGGAGGACTCGAACCTCCGCCGGGAGCAGCCGCACAGTCCATGACTGCAGCGCCTAAGACCGCTCGGCTAATCCCGCGCGGCAATGTCATTTTCAATGGTATCATCCGATGTAGGGATACGACAAAAAGCCTAAAGCTGGATGATCAAAAGGATATTTGAACTGATGACCTTTCGAAGGGGAGACGAATGCCTTACCAGTGCGCCACCTCGCTAGATTAACCCTTTTCAGGTCATCTGTAGTTATTTCACTTAGGATATTAGAGGAAGTGGTCCAGATTTCGGACTAATTTTGGGCTAACTAGGCATTTCGTACTGAGAGGTGTTGCATCGCAGCGGAAACACTGTAAAACAGCACTTCAGGTTCCGCCAGTTATTCTGTAAATCCACTACGACAGTTCATTGTCGCTTGCGATTGTAGTCGATACAAACTCAATTTCGACCATCTTAAAACTTTTGCAGATTTTCATTCATAGTTTTTCTTAAGTCTCTGTGTTTGCGAATAGTCTTCTCTATAGTAATTCGTGTTCAGAGTAATCTTAGTTTTTATAATATCTTTAGTTTAAATCTTTAATATTTTTAGTTATTTTGTAACTAATCTAAAAGTTACTTTGCGTTAATGGTCTAAATTCAGGCTATTGCGTATGGTCTACATTTGGGCTTGTGCCAGATTTTGAACCATTTTGTCAATATGTCTATCCTGTGCCGTTTTCGTACTAGAGAGCACAGAACAAAGCCGAAATACAGGGTGTACATAAAGTCGGGAATCACTTTCAATTATTTATTGCACAAGAACCAAACATTGTACATATATCATACATATGTCATTTAGAAGACAAACCCTGAAAGTTTTTTTTTTTAATGTATACCTCCACAGAGTAGTTTGGTAATTTTCTGGTATTCAGCACTAGTCGCAAACATTGGCATGCTACAGAAGGGGACAGGTGTTTCATGAAATGGCCTCCCCGATCACCAGATCTCACTCCGTGTGACATTTTTCTGTGCGGACACGTTAAAGATCTGGTGTATGTACCGTCTCTACCACGTGATGCAGCAGAGCTCCGGGAGACAATACGGGTAGCGACTGCCACAGTCGACGATGCCATGCTGGGACGGGTGTGGCAAGAATTCGATTACCGTATTGACATTTGCCGGGTCACTCATGGTTCGCATATCGAATGTAAGTAAAAAAAAAAAAAAAAAAAAAAAACCTTTCAGAGTTCCTCTTCAAAATGCAATATGTATGACATCTGTACAATGTTTAGTCGTTGTGCAATAAATAATCGAAAGTGTTCCCGGAATTTATGTACACCCGGTATATCCCGCAGTGAAAGAGGAAGAAATTTAATGAAACAGATAGTGACAAAGGCGATTCGTGTATCCAGAGATAGGGATGGGGTAAACTTTCTCAAGATAATCCGTCCACTTCGCATAGTCCTATTTTGGGAATATCTAACGTATCAACTCCTTTAATTCATTAACCTTTGCCAAACAAGTCTACTTCATCGGCTGTTAAGCCTTACATCGTTGCTACAGTTCCTAAACGAACAAAATAAAATGCAACATAGGGCGTAAAGGCGTTGGATCCGTCCTGATGACTGGCACTCCTTACAAAACAATGTTAGAAAAGAGTGCACCTGAAAAAAACTGTCTATTAATCTTTCAAAACGAACCTCGCGAAATATAAAGTTTGAATAAGAACTTGAAATCCAACCCAAGAAAAAGTTAAGATTGAGAAAAAAATACAAATGGAAATAGACGAAAAAAGCAAGAAGATAGTTCAAATGAGCCAGAGATAGATGAATCTGTCTCGCCACTCATTGTTGACGAATGATACAGGCCAAACACTGACGAAGCACAGCGCATTTTTTGTGAAGCAAAGTTTTTTGGTGACGTGCAAAGAGAGATGTGGGTTGTGTGCATCATGCGTGATCTGTGAGCATACAATGCTCGTGTAGGAACTGATAACAAATTATTTTTATGACTTTAGACAAGAGAACAGAATAGTTTACATTACGTGACCACATTTTTTGACAAACCACAGCGATTTAAAAATAAAAATATCTCATATTATTTTTCAGCTACATTATGAAGTGTCTCTAAAGTTGTTTTTTGTAAATTCATTGTTTTTCGATAATTTTACTGAATTTTTTCTTTAATATCTAAATGTTTATACGACTAGCGCAAATTTAGAGCGCACCTTTAAGTTGTTTCAATTTCCCACTGTTATTTTAAATCCTAAATAAGAAACAAAAAGTGAGAATATGTTGCAGTTCACAACGTTGGTCTGAAGAGCAGGTCACTCCGAAGTATTGTTTAGTGCATCATTCACTAATTCATGTTCGCCAGAACTCGAGTTACATCTTAAAATGTAAATGATAGCCACTTCCTCTACACAAGGTGATAGGTAAGTTCGGCAGTGTGAGTGCACAAGTCCCAACGCCCAATAGGGAAAGACCGCGAGAACGGCATGCTTGAACATAAATGCAGATGCTAGACAAGCCTACAGGTTGCATTGTTGAGTCTGACCACGAATGACACCTGTGTAATGCTCCCAATACGTTGCAGGTGTCACTCGTGGTCGGAACAGTTCTGTGTTGTGAGTGCATTATGGCACAGCTGAGTGAGTTCAAATGGCTCTGAGCACTATGGGACTTAACATCTATGGTCATCAGTCCCCTAGAACTTAGAACTACTTAAACCTAACTAACCTAAGGACAGCACACAACACCCAGCCATCACGAGGCAGAGAAAATCTCTGACCCCGCCGGGAATCGAACCCGGGAAGCCGGACGTGGGAAGCGAGAACGCTACCGCACGACCACGAGATGCGGGCGCTGAGTGAGTCTGAACACCGATGGTGGTCATGTGTAACCACACTTTATGTGATTGGGGCTACTGTGTAGTTTTTACGTACATTTTCTTTATAATTATTTTAAATTTTTGGGCGACTTTAGTAATATTTTAGTAATAACACAACTAACAAAAATGATAAAGCTCAAAGTAACCGAATATTGAATATAAAACTCTTTGGAGGACCATATAACCTATGTTAGCGTATTGTTAAGCTTCTACCGTTATTAACGTTACTGTGTTCGACTACTATTACTACTACGATTACTAGTACTGCCGTTTGTCAGATGCACGTGCTCGTGTGAGCAATTTACATCATTCGAAGTGAAGTTTGTGCAAATATGTTGCAGAAAAGTATTTCGTGGTGTTTTCGTGTTCTGAGTAATTGGAAAACTTAATCTTTGAAGGCAGCGTCTCTGCCCAAATAAGCGCTTAGTTACAAAAATGAATTAATTCAATAAAATACCGTGCTAAAAGAAAGACAGTTTCAAATCATTAAGTTTTAAGTTTTTATTCTGAATAATAAGTCGCAACGAAAAGTAGGAGACGTACCATGCATTCTTGAGAATTGACTCGCAGCGACTACAAGGGAATAATTTCTCCATGTGGATCACAGCTTTCAGCTGTTGCACCTCCTGATGAGAATGAAATAATGCATGTTTCAACAGAGAGAAGAAAAAGACGACGACTACCAAAATGGTAGAAAATGGCTTTGTCATGAAGAACAGAGGTTTGAAGGATGGCGTCTGGAAGGATAGGAGAGGTGGAGGGTTAAATGTGGGAAGAGGTAAGGGCCGTAGGTCGCTCGCATGCACATAAGCCTGTGTGAACGGTTACTGTGTTTTTCAAACGTCTATGCATTTCCATTCAGTCACAATTAAGGAACAGCTAACAGTACTCACAGCCTGAGCAGGATATGGTGCGGCAACTCAAATTAGGAAGAGCTTTATTGTGACGGTGAGATTAGTTAAGTTCCATAACTCAGAGAGAAGGAACAGTTTCATATCGAAGCGTTTGGACGCAAAAATTCATGGCGTCTAGCGCGTTTATATTCTTTTTTCAAATTTATGACTTTACATTTTTTTATTAATTACATTACCTTGCAGTCATCCTGTTGCTGTTGTGGTCTTCAGTCCACAGACAATTTTGATGCAGTTGTTTATTCAAGTCTGTCCTGCACAATACTTTTAAACTCTGCATAGTAATTGCAACATACGTCACTTTGAACCTGCTTCTTGCATTCAAGCCTTGGTCTACCCCAAAAAATCTTTATCCTCCACACTTCACTCCATTACCAAAGTAACTATTACTTCATGCCTATCAACTCCTCCGTTCTTTTAGTCAATTCGTGCCATTAATTCACTTTCTCCCCTATTCGATTCAGCATCCCTTCATTAGCTATGTGGTGTACCCTCATAATCTTTACGGTTCTTTTATAAAACTACTTTTCGAAAGCTCACTCTTTTGTATGTGCAGTTTATTGTTATACTTGTTTCACTTCCATATAAAGCGACACTCCAGGCTAACACTCGTACTTTCAAAGAAATTCTCGTTTTCAGAAAACCTTTTCTTGCTATTGTAAGCCTGCATTTTATATCCTCTTCTATCGGTGTCAGGTACTTCGTTGCCAGAGTAGCACAACTCGCCTTCTCTTCTTCCCGATCTAATTCTCCTACACTCACCTAACTTATTCCGACTACAAGCGGTTACCCCTGTTTTACTCGGTGTTCACCTTCTAAACTCTTTTCAAGACATTAACAGTTTCGTTCAGTTGCTCTTCCAGATCTTTTGCCGTCTTTGACAGGATTACAACTTCATTGGAAAACCTGAAAAAGTATTTTTTTTCTTTTGTAACTTTACTTCCTTGTGCAAATTTCTCCTGTTTCCAACGATTACGTAATATATTTTTAAGATTTACATTAAAATTAAACTTCATTCAGCAGGCCAACTGAAATACGAGGCAAATCGTAACAATATTTAAATAATACATTTTAATTTTTTTCTGGGCTACGTCACACAAGGATTTGAAAACACACATAAACACAACTCTTGATGGATGTCCAGTAAATGCTCTTAACTTTGGTATTGCCCTGGTTGAATATTAAATTGACGGTTTGCGGCAATTGAACATGTAATACTCTCAGTCGTTGCAAGAATGTTTCCTAGCAGCTTTGTGTTTGCTATATGAGAACGCTAACGTATATCCTCGATCGGAACGTTATCACAGAATGGCGTTTCCTAGATGCTAATTCTATACAGACGAGAGGGAGAGACAGCCTTGACCAAATCTTATTCTGCAAAACGTAGTTATGGTTCCCCTCGATAAGCGACAGCCTTTAAACCAGGAGTTAGTTGGGACTGTAATTTATACCTGCACCTAATGTCTTTTTCTATTGACCTTTGACATGGCCTATTCTTCTTGTCATCTGTACATAAGATAAACCCTACGCGCCTCTTTCTGTCTGTATGTGAAGGCTACTTCTCAGAAATTACTGAAGGGATTTTGATACGGTTGTCACTAACAGAATGCTTCACGAGGAAGCCCAGTAGGAGTTCGAGAATAATGACTTTTCTGGAGACTAGAAATCTACTCTGTAGGAATCAGCATGGGTTTCGAAAAAGACGATCGTGTGAAACCCAGCTCGCGCTATTCGTCCAAGAGACTGAGAGGGCCATAGACACGGGTTCCCAGGTAGATGCCGTGTTTCATGACTTCCGCAAGGCGTTCGATACAGCTCCCCACAGTCGTTTAATGAACAAGGTAAGAGCATATGGACTATCAGACCAATTGTGTGATTGGATTGAAGAGTTCCTGGATAACAGAACGCAGCATGTCATTCTCAATGGAGAGAAGTCTTCCGAAGTAAGAGTGATTTCAGGTGTGCCGCAGGGCAGTGTCATAGGACCGTTGCTATTCACAATATACATAAATGACCTTGTGGATGACATCGGAAGTTCACTGAGGCTTTTTGCGGCTGATGCTGTGGTATATCGAGAGGTTGTAACAATGGAAAATTGTACTGAAATGCAGGAAGATCTGCAGCGAATTGACGCATGGTGCAGAGAATGACAATTGAATCTCAATGTAGACAAGTGTAATGTGGTGCGAATACATAGAAAAAAAGATCTCATATCATTTAGCTACAATATAGCAGGTCAGCAAGTGGAAGTAATTAATTCCATAAATTATCTGGGAGTACGCATTAGGAGTGATTTAAAATGGAATGATAATATAAAGTTGATCGTCGGTAAAGCAGATGCCAGACTGAGATTCATTGGAAGTATCCTAAGGAAATGCAATCCGAAAACAAAGGAAGTAGGTTACAGTACGCTTGTTCGCCCACTGCTTAAATACTGCTCAGCAGTGTGGGATCCGTACCAGATAGGGTTGATAGAAGAGAGAGAGAAGATCCAATGGAGAGCAGCGCGCTTCGTTACAGGATCATTTAGTAATCGCGAAAGCGTTACGGAGATGATAGATAAACTCCAGTGGAAGACTCTGCAAGAGAGACGCTCAGTAGCTCGGTACGGGCTTTTGTTGAAGTTTCGCATACCTTCACCGAGGAGTCAAGCAGTATATTGCTCCCTCCTACGTATATCTCGCGAAGACACCATGAGGATAATATCAGAGAGATTAGAGCCCACACAGAGGCATACCGTCAATCCTTCTTTCCACGAACAATACGAGGCTGGAATAGAAGGGAGAACCGATAGAGGTACTCAAGGTACCCTCCGCCACACACCGTTCGTTCGCTTGCGGAGTATGGATGTAGATGTAGATGTAGAAGGAGGGTTTGTGCTTACAGGGTGAACATTAATGAAAACGGCAAACTGCAAGGACGGACTCATGACTGGAAGTGGGGGAAAAAAGGTCGTAGGAAGACGTGTCCAGAAACACGTACCACGGTAAATAGGGCTGACGAATGGAAGTTCCTCTGACCACGCGCCGTGTGTCCCTTGTGTATTGCCGGCTGTGTGATTGTCACAGCGTACTGTAAGCAGCAGAACGGTCCGGTATTCAAGTCGGGAACAAGCCGGGATGGTGTATGTGTACGGCCAAGTAGATGGAAACGGTCGAGAGGCAGCGCGGCTGTACCAAAACAGGTGTCCTAACAGACACCAACTACATCGCACAACATTTCAAGCCCTTTTTGGGCGTTTGTGTGATCATGGGTCCTTCCAGACAGACGAATGCGCAGGGAGGTGGCGGACTGTGCGTACACCAGATGTGGGGGCCGGCTTCTACAGGATATTGAGCCGAATACAAGTACAAGGTCCAGGCAAGTGGTCGCCAACGTGGTGTAAGCCAAAATACGATTATTTGTATGCTGCACGACAGCTGCCACTGTCCCTGTCACCTGCAGTTCCACTGGGGCCACTTTCGGCATCTGTTGTGACGTGGATGCGATGCAGCTCCTTACTGTGTTCTGGGACGATTTGCTGTCGTTGCACGCACGCCGCCCATTTCCGGACACATTTTCATATGGCCTTTTTCCCTCCAATTCCAGGCAGGACTCCGTCCCTGCAGTTTGTCGGTATTATTAATGTTCACCCTGCATAATTTATTAACGCTATGCCAGACAAGTCGTCTGGCTGCTACCCGTGCGAAGCTGGGGCAGATCTCTTGTTCATATGTAATCCCCGAAGTAAGGCAACTGTAAAATTGTACTGGAAATGTCGTGACAGTTAAAAAGTGGTGCCTTACTCCCTGCCTTAACCATGTATGCCTTCAGGCCTCACTCAGACTTTTATATTCACTGACGTATTCTCCTATGTTATCTGAAAACTGCAATCGGAGCTTCTCCCACGGCGTAGGTAAGATTAGCATCACTGGGAGATCAGTTTTTGTGGATGACTATGGCTTCCCCTAATGTAGGGATATACAGGGTGGTTCGTTGACAGTGACCGGGCCAAATATCTCACGAAATAAGCGTCAAACGAAAAAACTACAAAGAGCGAAACTTGTCTAGCTTGAAGGGGAAAACCAGATGCCGCTATGGATGGACCGCTAGATGGCGCTGCCATAGGTCAAACGGATATCAACTGCGTTTTTTTAATAGGAACCCCCATTTTTTATTACATATTCGTGTAGTACGTAAAGAAATATGAATGAATAAGTTGGGCCATTTTTTTTCGCTTTGTGATAGATGGCGCTGTAATAGTCACAAACGTATAAGTACGTGGTATCACGTAACATTCCGCCAGTGCGGACGGTATTTGCTTCGTGATACATTACCCGAGTTAAAATGGACCGTTAACCAATTGCGGAAAACGTCGATATCGTGTTGTTGTATGCCTATTGTGATCAAAATGCCCAACGGGCGTGTGCTATGTATGCTGCTCGGTATCCTGGACGACGTCATCCAAGTGTCCGGACCGTTTGCCGGATAGTTACATTATTTAAGGAAACAGGAAGTGTTCAGCCACATGTGAAATATCAACCACGACCTGCAACAAATGATGATGCCCAAGTAGGTGTTTTAGATGTTGTCGCGGCTAATCCGCACATTAGTAGCAGACAAATTGCGCAAGAATCGGGAATCTCAAAAACGTCGGTGTTGAGAATGCTGCATCAAAATCGATAGCACCCGTTCCATATTTCTATGCACCAGGAATTGCATGGCGACGACTTTGAACGTCGTGTACAGTTCTGCCACTGGGCACAAGAGAAATTACGGGACGATCACAGATTTTTTGCACGCGTTCTATTTAGCGACGAAGCGTCATTCACTAACAGCGGTAACGTAAACCGGCATAATATGCACTATTGGGCAACGGAAAATCCACGATAGCTGCGACAAGTGGAACGTCAGCGACCTTGTATGGTGCGGCATTATGGAAGGATAACTGGCCCCCATTTTATCGATGGCAATCTAAATGGTGCAATGTATACTGATTTTCTACGTCATGTTCTACCGATGTTACTACAAGATGTTTCACTGCATGACAGAATGGCGATGTACTTCCAACACAATGGATGTCCGGCACATAGCTCGCGTGCGGTTGAAGCGGTATTGAATAGCATATTTCATGAGAGGTGGATTGGTCGTCGAAGCACCATACCATGGCCAGCACGCTCACCGGATCTGACGTCCCCGGATTTCTTTCTGTAGGGAAAGTTGAAGGATATTTGCTATCGTGATCCACCGACAACGCCTGACAACCTGCGTCAGCGCATTGTCAATGCATGTGCGAACATTACGGAAGGCGAACTACTCGCTGTTGAGAGGAATGTCGTTACACGTATTGCAAAATGTATTGAGGTTGACGGACATCATTTTGAACATTTATTGCATTAATGTGGTATTTACAGGTAATCACGCTGTAACAGCATGCGTTCTCAGAAACGATAAGTTCACAAAGTTACATGTATCACATTGGAACAACCGAAATAAAATGTTCAAACGTACCTACGTTTTGTATTTTAATTTAAAAAACTTACGGGTTACCAACTGTTCGTCTAAAATTATGAGCCGTATGTTTGTGACTATTATAGCGCCATGTATCACAAAGCGAAAGAAGTGGTCCAACTAAAAGATTCATATTTCCTTAGGTACTAGACGAATATGTAATAAAAAATGGGGGTTTCTATTTAAGAAAACGCAGTTGATATCCGTTTGACCTATGGCAGCGGCATCTAGCGGGCCAACCATAGCGCCATCTGGTTTCCCCCTTCAAGCTAGACAAGTTTCGTTCTTTGTAGCTTTTCCGTTTGACGCTTATTTCGTGAGGTACTTGCCCCGGTCACGATCAATGGACCTCCCTGTACAATTCCCGAAGTAAGGCAACTGTAAAATTGTACTGAAAATGTCGTGACAGTGAAAAATTGGTGCCAGACTGGGATTAGAACGTGGCTCCCTGCTGATCGTGACCAGTAGCCTTAACCATGTATGCCTTCAGGTCTCACTCAGACTTTGATTTTTGCTGACGTATCCTCCTATGTTATCTGAACACTGCAGTGAGAGCTTCAAATGGTTGAAATGGCTCTGAGCACTATGGGACCTAACTACTTAAACCTAACCTAGGGAGATCACACTCACCCATGCCCGAGGCAGGATTCGAACCTGCGACCGTAGCGGTCGCGCGGTGCCAGACTGTAGCACCTAGAACCGCTCGGCCACCCCGACATGCGCAGTCATAGCTTCTCCCACGGCGTAGGTAGGGTGGGAGATCAGATTTTGTGGATGAGTATGGCTTCCGCTAATGTTGGGATATACAGAAAAAAAACCGAAACCCTTGGACGACCGTTCCTCTTCACAGGACATGGACGTTAGTATGTTCTACAGAAATGATTAGCATTTGAACTATGTCGGCCCGCGGATTCAGGGTCAACATCGATATAGCGGCACAACACCACCTACCGGTAAAGCGTGCCTGCAGCTCTCACTGCCGCTATAAACCAAAGTTAATAGACCAGTGTGACTTGCGCAGACGTGCAGGATGCCTCGCAAGCGTATGCGCGAACTGCACAGTGTGCACCGAGCGAGGTGGCGCAGTGGTTAGACACTGGACTCGCATTCGGGAGGACGACGGTTCAACCCGCGTCCGGCCATCCTGAGTTAGGTTTTCCTTGATTTCCCTAAATCACTCCAGGCAAATGCTGGGATGGTTCCTCTGAAAGGGCACAGCCGACTTCCTTCCCCACCCTTCCCTAATCCGATGAGACCGATGACCACGCTGTCTGGTCTCCTTCCCCAAAACAACCAACCAACCAACCAACTGCACAGTGGAATCAATGAGTTTGAAAGAGGGAGCATTATTGGCAGGAGAAAATGTGACGCATCCTTCCGTGAAATTGCTGCTCGTGTGGGACGAAGTGTTGTGGCAGTGCAACGGGTGTGTACAGAATGGTTCACAGAAGGCCACAGAACAGGACGAGATGGGTCACGTCGTACCACGCAGACCTCCCATCGAGAAGACCTACACTTCATCTGAATGTCATTGCAGGGCAGATCTGCGTCCTCCTCGGCTCTGGCGCAGCAGTGGAACAGTGTAACACATCGTACACTATCAGGAATGACATTGCGTCGCTGTTAGGGCAGGGTTACAAGAGCATTGTCCACTTCTCCGTCTACTTGAAGAATGTGCAAAAATACACTCCTGGAAATGGAAAAAAGAACACATTGACACCGGTGTGTCAGACCCACCATACTTGCTCCGGACACTGCGAGAGGGCTGTACAAGCAATGATCACACGCACGGCACAGCGGACACACCAGGAACCGCGGTGTTGGGCGTCGAATGGCGCTAGCTGCGCAGCATTTGTGCACCGCCGCCGTCAGTGTCAGCCAGTTTGCCGTGGCATACGGAGCTCCATCGCAGTCTTTAACACTGGTAGCATGCCGCGACAGCGTGGACGTGAACCGTATGTGCAGTTGACGGACTTTGAGCGAGGGCGTATAGTGGGCATGCGGGAGGCCGGGTGGACGTACCGCCGAATTGCTCAACACGTGGGGTGTGAGGTCTCCACAGTACATCGATGTTGTCGCCAGTGGTCGGCGGAAGGTGCACGTGCCCGTCGACCTGGGACCGGACCGCAGCGACGCACGGATGCACGCCAAGACCGTAGGATCCTACGCAGTGCCGTAGGGGACCGCACCGCCACTTCCCAGCAAATTAGGGACACTGTTGCTCCTGGGGTATCGGCGAGGACCATTCGCAACCGTCTCCATGAAGCTGGGCTACGGTCCCGCACACCGTTAGGCCGTCTTCCGCTCACGCCCCAACATCGTGCAGCCCGCCTCCAGTGGTGTCGCGACAGGCGTGAATGGAAGGACGAATGGAGACGTGTCGTCTTCAGCGATGAGAGTCGCTTCTGCCTTGGTGCCAATGATGGTCGTATGCGTGTTTGGCGCCGTGCAGGTGAGCGCCACAATCAGGACTGCATACGACCGAGGCACACAGGGCCAACACCCGGCATCATGGTGTGGGGAGCGATCTCCTACACTGGCCGTACACCACTGGTGATCGTCGAGGGGACACTGAATAGTGCACGGTACATCCAAACCGTCATCGAACCCATCGTTCTACCATTCCTAGACCGGCAAGGGAACTTGCTGTTCCAACAGGACAATGCACGTCCGCATGTATCCCGTGCCACCCGACGTGCTCTAGAAGGTGTAAGTCAACTACCATGGCCAGCAAGATCTCCGGATCTGTCCCCCATTGAGCATGTTTGGGACTGGATGAAGCGTCGTCTCACGTGGTCTGCACGTCCAGCACGAACGCTGGTCCAACTGAGGCGCCAGGTGGAAATGGCATGGCAAGCCGTTCCACAGGACTACATCCAGCATGTCTACGATCGTCTCCATGGGAGAATAGCAGCCTGCATTGCTGCGAAAGCTGGATATACACTGTACTAGTGCCGACATTGTGCATGCTCTGTTGCCTGTGTCTATGTGCCTGTGGTTCTGTCAGTGTGATCATGTGATGTATCTGACCCCAGGAATGTGTCAATAAAGTTTCCCCTTCCTGGGACAATGAATTCACGGTGTTCTTATTTCAATTTCCAGGAGTGTATATGCTAGACGGCAATGGTGTATGGAATGCCATCGCTGTGTTAAAATGGTTCAAATGGCTCTGAGCACTATGGGACTTAACATCTGAGGTCATCAGTCCCCTAGACTTAGAACTACTTAAACCTAACTAACATAAGACATCACACACATCCATGCCCGAGGCGGGATTCGAACCTGCGATCGTAGCAGCAGCGCGGCTCCGGGCTGAAGCGCCTAGAACCGCTCCGCCACAGCGGCCGGCGCCATCGCTGGGGACAGGAATGCCATCAAACAGTGTTTTCGGACGGACGTAGGTTCTGTTTGTTTGAAAATGATGGTCGCGTTTTGGTACGCCGCAGACAGTGGGAGCGACATAAGAGTGACTGCATTCGCACAAGACATGCAGGGCCAACTCAAGGTCTTATGGTGTGGGCTGCTATTGGGTACAACCATAAATCACAACTGGTGCGTGAACAGAACGCTGTCACCAGCGTGACCTACGTGAATGACCTCCTGCGAACCGTAGCCATACCCTTTCCGCACAACACCCCAGTCGCCATTTTTCAGCAAGACATCGCGCGACCGCATGTTGCTGCGCGAACACGTGTCTTCCTGTTGTCACAGGATGTCAGCGTTTTGCCCTGGCCTGCTAGGTCACCAGACTTGTCGGCAATCGAAAATGTGTGGGGTGTGGTAAAACGACAGGTGCAGCGCTGTGACCCAATGCCAACCAACACAGATGAGCTTTGGATCCAGGTGAATGCAGCATGGATGGCTGTACCACAGTACACCATTCGCGCCTTATACGCGACGATGCCATCACGCATAGAACAAGCTCTCAGGGTCCATGGCCGACCCTGTGCATACTAGGTAACAGGACACACACTGAACTGAGGTGACTGAAATCCCAATATTTTCTGCACAACGTAATAATGTACATGTCCTGTGAATATGACCGTCCTACCACTAGTCGTTCAAGGTGTTCTGTTTTCTCTGACATGAGTGTAAACTGGAGTTAGTTGGAGTGAAATCTGGAACTAATTTGCATTTGTCACGCTGTATTCTAGACATATCGATTGCGTAGCGTGTTCAACATTTCCAAACGATTTTCAACGAAATCATTTTATGTCACTGGACCTTCACTGATTATACCCCCCTCGATTCATTAATTTCTTTCAGTGACTCCAGTTCAGTTGTGCCATAAAATTCTTCCTATGGAAACTTCATATTGAGAGACAATCGATTCAATTGCTTCTGTTGTCAGCCGAGCAGTTTCTTCATTATCATATATTTGACAGTGGCGTTTAATTCAAGAGAATTCTATTGCTTATTGCACTTTCTACACTGCATAACTCTTCTACTGTTTTTTTTATAATTAAATATTCTTTCTCACTTGATCCAGTTTCTCGCTCCAAGAGCTCCCGCTACAATCGTTCCTCTAGCAATATCAGAATTTTTCAGACTGAATCTGTCACTCTGCAGCGAAGTACACACTACTTTGAAAATTCCTGGCAGATCAGAACTGTGAGGTGGTCTGCGGCTCCAGCACGAACCCGGGTTCGAATCCCAAATCGCCACACAATTTTAATCTGCCAGAAAGTTTTCAAATCAGATTTTTTTGTACCGGAATTGGTTCAACAAACAGTTGTATCCGAAACGACTCAGTTCGATATACTGGGTGATTATAATTAAAGTTAAACGCTGTAGAAATAAGACCACTGCTCAGAATGACGTCAAATTTCAACGGAATATTATCGGAGAAGGGGGAAAACGTATGGCAGAAGAAAAAATAATATGAAAATTGCTCAACAGATGGCGCTTTATGTGTCAGAATACGAAAATGAAAACACCCCCATCATGCGCACGACCCATTGAAGTTGGTATAAACACGCGGGGTACACGGCTTTTCCTCCTTTCGCGTCTGCGACGTTCGCCATCACTTTCTGAATACAGGATCGCGTTCTATAAAGTTGTATTACAAGAATGATGACTGTGCACACGTCACTCTGCAGAAGTTCCGGACACTGAAGGCTTTGAAAAAAAGGCGTTGGTCCGATGACTGCCGTGGGTCTGGAGAAAATGATTCGGAAACTCGAAAAGACGTTCTTTTGGTGTCCAGCCTGGTAGAGGGAGGAAACGAACTGATTCGATGTCAGTGGAAGCAGTGGCCACACCAATGCAGGGGGAGACGAGTGGTGGTGTGCTAACGTGTAGTGCACGGAGAATTGGCCAAACATTGGACATACCCGTGAGCACGGTGCGTAAAATCCTACGAAATATCCTTCTTTGCTATCCATTCAAAATTACCCCTGTGCACGAGTTGCTTCCTGTTGACCTGCCAGCAAGAGAGACCTTTGTTTTAGAATTTCTTGCTCGCTTGGAAGTGGACAATGATTGGCCGTGGGAGATTTTGTGGACAGACGAAGTCCACTTCCATCTGACAGCATATGTCAATACACAGAATTATCGAATATGGGCAACGGAAAATCCTCACGCAAATCAACCAGTACCACCCCATCCTGAAAAGGTCACTGTGTGGTGCCGGTTTACGGCATCATTTATCATTGGGCCATATTTTTTCGAAGAGACAGGTGCTTCCGATCCTGTTACCTGGACCGTCACTGGTAAGCGCTACGAGTGTCTTTTGAGCAACCACGTCATTGCAGCTCTCCAACAGCTTGGATGTGTGGATGGGATCATTTCTATGCAAGATGGCGCTCCTCTGTACATTGCAAATCCAATTAAGCAGCTGCTGAAGCGCCATTTCGGAAAAGCTAGAATTATCAGCCGCCATTTCCGTACAGCCTGGCCGTCCCGGTCACCTGATCTTAACCCGTGTGACTTCTGGCTATGGGGCTATCTGAAAGATGTTGTGTTCAGTGTTCCGATTGCAAACTTAGCTGTACTGAAGGCACGAATTGCACAACACATTCTGAACGTGATCCCGGAAACACTTCGATCAGTAGTGAGTGGAACACGCTGTTTCTCGATTTCAACTTGCTGCAGAAAACAGTGGACAGCATATTGAACATGTTTTGCGCCAGTCGCGCGGAGATTAATAATCCGATTTGATTTTGATTGGCGCTTTTTATGCGGTTTTTGGCCTCAGGACAGTTAAAAATCGACGTGAGAGATGGATTTTATGCGTTTTTTGGTCTCACCGATTTTCCCAACCGATGTCATATGACCTTGTCGAGGTGGATGGGATTACGTAACTAACAGTGTCACACCTGTACACCCGCGCATACTGTATAGTACAGTTTGTTTAACGTCAAACGTACACCTTAGGCATTGTTCTATGATTCATTTGTCATTTGTAGTCGACCACTATTAATTTATGACGCCTACAACGCCATCTATTGCTACATTTTGTAACTTTTTTTCTGTCATACGTTTTCCCCCTTCTCCGATAATACTCCGTTGTACTCTGATGTCATTCTGACCACTGGTGTTATTTCTACAGCGGTTTGAAAGTTTAACTTTAATTATAATTAATAATTTCTGATGTTCTGAGTCACATATGTAATGCATCACTGACTCAGCGAATTTTTCCACACAGGTTAAAATATGCCATTGTCAGGCCTCTCTACAAAAAGGGGGAAACCACAGATGTCAATAATTACCGGCCAGTATCCTTGCTTACGGCATTTTCAAAAATCTTTGACAAAGTAATGTACTTATGAGTGGTTAGCCATCTGAACAGTAACGGGATACTTAGTAAATCACAGTTGGGATTTCAGGAATGCTATTCCACTGAGGCAGCAATATACAATTTCATTGTTCACATAATAGAGTCTTTCAATAGTAAAATGTCACCGTAGGAATATTCTGTGACTTGTCCAGAGCATTTGATTGTGTGAACCATGACATTCAATTCTATGGTACAAATGGAATAGCATATGAGTGGTTTAAGTCATACCTACAGAACAGGAGCAAAAAGTTTTCTTTATGTGGGTCAAGTGATTTAAATAAGTTTGCCACGTCATCTAACTGAGGTGAAATTACATTAGCCGTTCCACAGGGTTCTGTTCTTGATATATGTGAAGGACCTCCCTTCCTATCTGAAACAGGAAGCTGAACTGACACTGTTTGCTGATGTTACAAGCATCATTATTAATCCAGTAAAAGAAAGTCCAATTGAAAATGATACAAATAAGGTCTTTAGGAAAGTCATTAATTGGTTTTCTGCAAATGGGCTTGCTCTAAACTTTGAAAAAACACAGTACATCCAATTTTCTGCTGCAAAAAGTACAGTCCCTTCAATAAACATAACACATTAAAAGAAGTCAGTAGCCAGGGTAGAGCATACTAAGTTTTTGGGTGTACATATAGATGAGAATCTTAATTGGAAAATCCATATTTTGGATCTCCTAAAGCGACTAGGTTCAGCAACTTTTGTAATCAGAATAATTGCCAATTTTGAGGATATAGAAATTAGTAAGCTAACATACTTTGCATACTTCCACTCTCTGATGTCGTACGGAATAATATTCTGGGGCAACTCAACACTTAGTCAAAAGGTATTCACTGCTAAAAAGAAAGTAGTTAGAATAATGTGTGGGGTTCATAGTCGCACATCTTGTAGGCATCTGTTTAAAAGGTTAGGAGTTCTTACAACTGCTTCACAGTACATTTACTCAGAAATGAAATTTTTTCTCAACAACATGGACCAGTTTAAAATCAACAGCGACTTTCATGATAACAATACCAGAAAAAAGAAATACCTACACTATCCTTTACTTAACTTATCTTTGGCACACAAAGGGGTAAAATATGCTGCTATAAAACTTTTTGATAAATTACCAGATGAAATAAAATGTCTGACGGACAGAAGTAATAGTTTCAAAAACAAATTGAAATCATACCTCCTTGACAACTCCTTCTATACCATAGATGAATTCTTGAATATGAGTAAATAAATCTGGAGATATAATTATGCATTTTGTGCCATTTAAGGGAATGGGGTAGATAATAGAAATATTTAGGTATAACACTATAATGTAAAAAAAAATTAAAAAATACTTGTTTCCTGTGCGCATTTCTTGTGCATTTGACACGTTCCACATCATAACGTTTACCGTGCTATTGATCAATGGAACACGTAACTAACTAACTAGCTAACCCTGTATATCAGAATTTTTCAGAATGAGTCTCCCACCCTGCAGCGGAGTGCACACTGTCCTGGGACCTCTGCTGTTCCTGATCTATATAAATGACCTGGGTGACAATCTGAGCAGTTCTGTTAGGTTGTTCGCAGATGATGCTGTAATTTACCGTCTAGTAAGGTCATCCGAAGACCAGTATCAGTTCCAAAGCGATTTAGAAAAGATTGCTGTATGGTGTGGCAAGTGGCAGTTGACGCTAAATAACGAAAAGTGTGTGGTGATCCACATTAGTTCCAAAAGAAATCCGTTGGAATTCGATTACTCGATAAATAGTACAATTCTCAAGGCTGTCAATTCAACTAAGTACCTGGGTGTTAAAATTAAGAACAACTTCAGTTGGAAAGACCACATAGATAATATTGTGGGAAAGGCGAGCCAAAGGTTGCGTTTCATTGGCACGACAGTTGATGCAACAAGTCCACTAAATAGACAGCTTACACTACACTCGTTCGCCCTCTGTTAGAATATTGCTGCGCGGTGTGGGATCCTTACCAGATGGGATTGACGGAGGACATCGAAAGGGTGCAAAAAAGGGCAGCTCGTTTTGTATTATCACGTAATAGGGGAGAGAGTGTGGCAGATACGATACGCGAGTTGGGATGGAAGTCATTAAAGCGAAGACGTTTTTCGTCGCGGCGAGATCTATTTACGAAATTTCAGTCACCAACTTTCTCTTCCGAATGCGAAAATATTTTGTTGAGCCCAACCTACATAGGTAGGAATGATCATCAAAATAAAATAAGAGAAATCAGAGCTCGAACAGAAAGGTTTAGGTGTTCGTTTTTCCCGCGCGCTGTTCGGGAGTGGAATGGTAGGGAGATAGTACGATTGTGGTTCGATGAACCCTCTGCCAAGCACTTAAATGTGAATTGCAGAGTAATCATGTAGATGTAGATGAAACTTGGTAGCAAAGCTGGACTGGCACTGGAGGACGAATCCGGGTTCGAATCCCAGATCGGCACCCAGTTTTAATCTGCCAGAAACTTTTAAAATCAGAATTTTTACACGGAAATTGTTTCAGCTAACAGTTGTAGCCGAGACTACTCAGGTCGATATACGTCAGCTTGGTGTTTGTCTGTAGCAGAAATAGATGGGAGGCGGGCATCATTTGCCGGCAGTGCAGAATCCTAAGCAGGTAGGCGCAGAGGGACCCGGGTACGGGACAAACCGGACAAGCGACTTTCCCTTCGCTCGCCACCCAGCCGCCGCGCCACCTTGTTCCTCCCTCGCCCGCCTGTGCCGTTACCGCAGAATTCTGGGTGTTCGGGCGATACGCGAACTGCTGCCAGATGCGCTGCTATCGTCCGCTGCTACAAGTAAATCATCATCATTAACCCTTTCACGCCCTTCCGCTAGACTTTTTTTCCACGCATTACAGTAATCAGCTACACATAGTTCATGTCGCTCTTGCGTGTTTTCTTACGCCACCTTCCCATCTCCCTTTAGGACGTCGCCTCTGTCTTGTATTATTTTTGGAACCCAGCAAAATACTTCCTCGGTCCATCCAACACACACTGTCCTGGGTACACGAATCTCATTAACGTCAAACTTACGCCTTTCACTCCAAACTGTTCTATGAACCACAGGTTTTCTTTACTGTCGCTCTTACAAGAATCGCTTCATAGGTATCGAAGTTACCCCGTTTTCCAATATTTTCCAGATCCTAAACCCTTGTCTCACATAATTCAAAACTGGTAATACTTAGCGATTATATCCTTTCTTTTTCATACACATTGGCAGCTTAATTTTGAAAATCGTATTTGTTTTACCGAAACTACTCAGTCATATTTACTCTTCCGTTTATTTCATTTCCTACTCATACAATCATTGCTTTCAGTTGCCCTAAATGTAAAAACTCATCCTTTCAGTTCTCTTACTTCTTTGTTAATTTGTGCTATTTTCTTTTCTGATAAGTTAAGGTACACTATTGTCGTCTTATTATAATTAATTTCAGGACTCTTTTCAGTCTTGCTCTATTAACTATTAAGTCGTTTTCGAGTTTATCTACTTTAGGGTTAAGCAAACAACGTGAATAGCAAAACGAGGGTGATACAAGCATGTTTCATTAATACGTTTTCTCTATCTCCGTTTTGCAGTTTAAGGTCAAAGATCCTTCTTGAGGACTAATGAGAATAGTTTTGGCGGCACGATTGTTCCCTGATAATGGAAGCTATAACATTAACGTAAGTATTTTTTGGTGTATGAATCAGTGCCTTGTCTCCCGTGGGCTGTCAGTACAGATTTCGTTGAAATTGAACCAATACCTTTCTCAAAATTTATAATTCGCGGACAAAATGGTAACTCCTTCTCTGTCCTATAACTTCTATCACAACTTACAAGCAGATATAACTCAAATTATGTCACTACAATATAACCGTTTAAATGAATCCTAATTATCAAATTGCATGGCAATAAATCACAATGGCATTCTGAAACATTTCTGTCATAATGTGGGTGGTAATCAGCAGAAATACACAAATATCGGAACTAGCCATTGTGTTCCAGACAAATCATTCTCCAACATAAATCGATAAATTTAGGTCATTCAGAACAAATAGATAGATAGATATTCAGCGATCACAGGCCCTGCAGACCACTCGCTGCTTCCACAAACTGCCTCCATTCCTTCCTGTTTTTTGCCCGGTTCTTCCAGGTGTCTTCAGTTCCCAGGGCTGCTAGGTCCTTCGCCAGGTCGTCCATCCAGCGCTCTCTTGGTCGTCCAATGGGGCGTTTGGTGTTTGGCTTCCCCTCCAGTGCTATCTTCGCCTGTCTTCCATCTGGCATACGGGCTACATGGCCCACCCATTGTATTCTTTTGCTCTTTATCTTCTGTAGGATAGTTGGTTGTCGCATCAGAAGGTAGATTTCATCGTTTTTCCTCCTTCTGCATTCACCGTTATCTAAAACTGGTCCCCATATGTTCCTCGTTACTCTTCTTTCAAATATTAATAGTTTCGGAACAAATTGAATCATTTATTGTAAACACGAGACGTAAATACCATTCGCACTTGGATAACACTTACTTAAGCATTATAAGAAAAGTTGGAACTCTTCAGCAGGTTTAACTTTGAATAGCCTTCCAGAAGAACTTAAAAAGTGATTGTTAAACCACAACTATTCAAATCGAAGCTAAAATGTTTCATTGGGGCACACTCCTATTCTCTTAAGTAGTTCGTCGTAGCAGATAAGAATTTTTCCCTGTAATGTGTTATTTATTCATATACTCTCTCACACTTTTCTGTTTCATTAATTCTTTAATTTTGCTCTTTATGAATTTTATAATTAGCTTTCTGTAAACTATTTGTGATTTCATAATCAAGTAAGTAACTATGGTTCGCATGGGCCCGCGGAATCTGGCGGATTCATAAAGAAAATAAAAAATAACGTAGTACAGTTGTTCATTCTGTGAGCATGGTTTACTGGCCAACCTGTGGCGTTGTCATCCGGTGGTCACAGGCTGGATTCCGAACCGCGTCTACATGCGGCACTTCTCGCAAGGAATGAAAAGACACAAACAGGAATCTCCAGAGCAAGCAGAATGCTCCACCTCGCATATGCTGTTGTCAAACACTAATTCTATTTGTTCGCTTGAGGAATAGTCTACCAATGTTCCTATGATAGTACCTGAAGAAACATAATGGTTGTCTTTCATAATTAAGTTTAATTTATCCAGTCACTTTCGTACTGAACATTTCTTTCTCTTACATGTGGCACGTGACTAGTTCTCTTGCAGTGCGCTTCATTGCGGATGGAGTTGTCATGTACGAACCTCAACAACAGCCACTCGCAAGAGCAGTTCGGTACATGTCGACCATATCATCAACTTCATACTCTCAAACGTGCAAACCACTCCGTTAAAACTTTAAGCTACCCACACCCCTTTTATTAGATAAAAAATCGCTCCAGTCCCCCAATTCCGCATAAGGTTTTCAGAAAGTTTCCCTTTGTTGTACGGCAGGTTATCGCAAATTGAAATCCTCTGCCAGATATTTCCACGTGAGACCTTTCCTGTCCCAATCCCAGTTCTCTGGGATCTGTCTGAGGAGATGGAAACTTAATGATAGGTTGAGATCTTAACGCGCCTGATTCATTTGAGCGAAAGAGGCTGTGATGTGGAGAAAGAAAGTGCGCATCTAATTCAAATTCCATTGTGCCTCTTTTACAGACACCTGTCACGAGAGGCGACACTTATTTAATTAAATTAAAATACTAATTGGGTTTCTGCCTCTCCCTCCTCCTCTCAACAAGGAAAAAAATGAAACACATACGCTTACTAATCGTTGAGATTCCTGATGTCAAATATAAAACTCATTAAGTCTTTGTAAGTAGTGTTTTGTGGTACACGAAAATCCTAGCAAAACTGGCACGAATGTATTGTTGAACTTGCTACGAACTGTTATCATTTATTCCTGATATCGTGTCACTTTTGAAGATAAACGGATATGTGATAAATACAAAATTTATTTAAAAGAACTGAATTGGTTTTGTTTGCTGACAAATCCTTCTATCCTATAGATGTTTAATGTGTTGATACGAATCATTGCTAAATCTTACATGTATGTTACATGTATCAATAAGATAAGCATATCAGAGTTGGTATATGGAACGGAATATTAAACAGTCGCTGAAATGGGCCCTGAGATCTTGATTCGCTTTCCTTTGTGTGTCCACATTCACGAAAGCAATGCGGAAGTCTGCAGCCAAAGCTGGCCTACGTCCTCGTGCCCCATTTGTCGACGAGAGGTCAGCCGTAAGAAAGGCTAACATTTAACAAGAACAGATTATAATTATTACCCGCCAGTTCTTACTTGTTAATATACGGATCGTAATCTTACGGTCTATAAATAAGAATTCAAACGTTTGTTTCTTGAAAATTATAAATCTTCAAAGCTCTTCACCGATTGCGTTGAAATTTTGACACAATATTGCATTCAAATACACGCGTGTTTTACATACCTACTGGAGCGCCGTCAGTTGGACGTATATAATGTATATATAATAGGGAAACATTGTTAGCAAAAATCTCGAAAATGTTCCTACCTGCTTTACTTGAAGTACATACACAGTGCTCTAATAAACGCTCGGGCTGACGTAACCTAAATCTTGAAAAGTTTTTGATCGATTTACTTCAAGTTTTTACACGATACTCTAAAAAACAATCAGACTGACACAGACCATACATTTTTGAGCAAAAATGTACTGGATTTCTGTTAAAACCAGCTGAGAGAAACAAAATGCTGTGCTGTGAAAATGAGCGTTTTCGTTTTCATTTCCGCAGTTTTCACCATGACAGCAGGCCGTTTAAACCATTAGACAAATCGTTTCTCCCTTGTATCTATTCGTTTTCCTTATACATAATTTTAAACAAAAATTGTACATTCAAGAATGTGGTGTTTTGTTTTCCTCCTGGTATTCGGTTTTAACAGAATACAGAAACGTTGTGTTTATGGATTACCGAGATTTAATTACAATGCTGTTACTATGGAATCTGGATCCTCCGAAAGTTTATAATCCTACGCCTTCGCAGATTAAAGCTATGCGAAAAATATCACTGAAACCACTATCCTCACAGATCCAGCAGGTGGAGAGCTCTCTCTCATACCCTGCAACCGATTTAAGCATTCATTCCATGCGACTTAGATTACCAATCAAGGTTTCGTTCGCAATGACTATAGACAAGGGCCAATTTCAGAGAGAAGGGGGTTCAAATGGCTCTGAGCACTATGGGACTTAACATCTGAGGTCATCAGTCCCCTAGAACTAAGAACTACTTAAACCTAACTAACCTAAGGACATCACACACATCCATGGCCGAGGCAGGATTCGAACCTGCGACCGTAGCGGTCTCGCGGTTCAAGACTGTAGCGCCTAGAACCGCACGGCCCACAGGCCGGCGAGAGAGAGAGAGAGGGGGGGGGGGGGGGGGGGGGGAAGAGGAGATGGATGAAGAAGGGATGGACGTAGATATGGGGAAGGGCGAGATGGAGAGAGGGAGAGGGAAGGATGTGATGGAATGTGTGAGGGAGGCGGGGGGGGGGGGGTGATGGACAGAGAGAGGGGTAGGATGACGAGATGGACATAGAGAAGGAGGACGCGGAGATGGGTGCAGACAGAAGCTGTAATGTCCCCACAGAAAATACCCTCTACCACGCACCAATTAATCATTTTCAATCAAACCATCCACATTCATTCACTTTGGAAAAGTTATCTGATCTGATTTTCTCGTAATATATGCGACGACAGCTCGACGACGCCAAAGTATTTTCTAGTGCGTTTATTCTTTGAAATAATAGAGGTGCATATATACATTCTCCATGGTTGTTAAGAGTGGTAACTAGGACAGCTTCTGGAGTATCTGTTGAGGGATTGACGTGTTTCTGAAAGATACATATTCTGCTTTTCTTCTCGCTAAAGCGAGCCAATTAACATTTGTGCCGCTAGCGGTTCGTTTGAAGAGAAAGAGACAGTAAACGGAAAATAATTAAGGCATGGAATCACCGGAGATCTGGACATGTAATGGAGATGGATTTAATACACAATTTCCTCCATAAATAAGGCTTGTGACTTTTTTGTTCTGGAGTGAATGAACGAATGAATTTTTTCTGAATCATTTGATGATCCCGTTACCCCTGTAATTAGTGGGGAAGTTTCAGCTGTGTCAAGAGAGCCTGCAATCACTGAGTCTGTGTTAAATCGTCCAAAAAGGCTTCGTACACATCCGGAATTCGCAATATTTCGTAAAAGGAACAAATTGTCCAAACGATTGATTCTCCCGACTGACTGCAGTGTTTAACAGTAATAATAAATGTAAAGATCTCTTACAGCAAGCCAGCCGCTGATTACCAAGACGAAGGACTCCACCAAAGATCCTATTTGGCTGATTTCACGTAATGAAATATTATATTAAAGACTGTACATAGATAAAGGAGAGAAAGAGAGAGAAAGCGAATGAAAATAGAGATAATACTAATAATCCTCCATTAGTCTAATTTTTCGCCTGTCTTATCACGGATCAGCCAAGAACTGGGAGGGTCTTACTTTATAGATTTATGTGTGAAGGTGAAGTGATCTTAAAGGCAACAGATACACGTCTATATGGACAAGACATTACACAGAGATAGCGGCTAGCTGCATTCATCATCTATTCTTAGATAAAGAGACGGCAACTTATTATCCGAACATTTAAAAATGTTATAAAGCGAGAAGGAGATTAGGACGTATATCTAATTCCCATACGTATTTAGCAATTGCGAAGCATTGCCGGCTTCGATAGTAATATAATAATAATAAATAACAGCGGTAGGGCTTATGATATCCGTTGTTAGCGCTGCAAAAATTTAGTACAACAAACAGACTTCAGTTTTTCCTTATATGAAACTGCTGCTAATGATTGTTAGTTACATACGAACTACCATGTAAAGGTTGTCAGAGTCAATCAATTTTCATAGGGTGGTCCATTGACAGTGACCGGGAAAAATATCTCACGAAATAAGCATCAAACGTAAAAACTGCAAAGAACGAAACTCGTCTAGCTTGAAGTTGGAAACCAGATGGCGCTATAGTTGGCCCGCTAGATGGCGCTGCCGTCGGTCAAACGGATATCAACTGCGTTTTTTCTAAATAGGAACTCCCATTTTTTATTACAGATTCGTGTAGTACGTAAAGAAATATGAATGTTTTAGTTGGACCACTTTTTTTCGCTTTGTGATAGATGTCGCTGTAATAGTCACAAACGTCTATATAAGTACGTGGTATCACGCAACATTCCGCCAGTGCGGACGGTATTTGCTTTGTGATACATTACCCGTGTCAAAATAGACCGTGTACCAATTGCGGAAAAGGTCGATATCTTGTTGATGTATGGCTATTGTGCTCAAAATGCCCAACGGGCATGTGCTATGTATGCTGCTCGGTATCCTGGACGACATCATCCAAGTATCCGGACCGTTCGCCGGATAGTTACGTTATTTAAGGAAACAGGAAGTGTTCAGCCACATGTGAAACGTCAACCACGACCTGCAACAAATGATGATACCCAAGTAGGTGTTTTAGCTGCTGTCGCGGCTAATGCGCACATTAGACAAAATGCGCGAGAATCGGGAATCTCAAAAACGTCGGTGTTGAGAATGCTACATCAATATCGATTGCACCCGTACCATATTTCTATGCACCAGGAATTGCATGGCGACGACTTTGAATGTCGTGTACAGTTCTGCCACTGGGCACAAGAGAAATTACGGGACGATGACAGATTTTTTGCACGCGTTCTATTTAGCAACGAAGCGTCGTTCACCAATAGCGGCGACGGAAAATCCACGATGGCTGCGACAAGTGGAACATCAGCGACATTAGCGGGTTAATGTATGGTGCGGCATTATGGGAGGAAGGATAACTGACCCCCATTTTATCGATGGCAATCTAAATGGTGCAATGTATGCTGATTTCCTACGTAATGTTCTACCGATGTTATTACAAGATTTTTCACTGCATGACAGGATGGCGATGTACTTCCAACATGATGGATGTTCAGCACATGGCTCGCGTGAGGTTGAAGCTGTACTGAATTGCATCTTTCATGACAGGTGGATTGGTCGTCGAAGCACCATATAATGGCCCGCACGTTCATCAGATCTGGCGTCCCTGGATATCTTTCTGTAGGGAAATTTGAAGGATATTAGCTATCGTGATCCACCGACAACGCCTGACAACCTGCGTCAGCGCATTGTCAATGCATGTGCGAACATTACGGAAGGCGAACTACTCGCTGTTGAGAGGAATGTCGTTCAATGAGGTTGACGGACATCATTTTGAGCATTTATTGCATTAATGGTATTTACAGGTAATCACGCTGTAACAGAATGCGTTCCCAGAAATGATAAGTATACAAAGATACATGTATCACATTGGAACAACCGAAATCAAATGTTCAAACGTACCTACGTTCTGTATTTTAATTTAAAAAAGCTAACTGTTACCAACTGTTCGTCTAAAATTGTGAGCCACATACAGGTGACTATTACAACGCCATCTATCACAAAGCGAAAAAAGTGGTCCAACTAAAACATTCATATTCCGTTTTGTACTACACAAATATGTAATAAAAATGGGGATCCCTATTAAAAAAAAAAACGCAGTTGATATCCGTTTGACCTATGGCAGCGCCATCTAGCGGGCCAACCATAGCGCCATCTGGTTTCCCCCTTCAAGCTAGACAAGTTTCGTTCCTTGTAGTTTTTTCGTTTGACGCTTATTTCGTGAGATATTTGGCCCGGTCAGTATCAATGGACCACCCTGTATATACATATCAACTATTAGAGAGAGGGGTGCACAAACGGACACAGCTGTACATGTGGGACAGCCGTCCCCAGGGCTGCTGGGAGACGGCGGTGACCGACGTCTAGGACTGTAGACTGTGCCGCTTGTAGACTGAATACAGCAGCGAGCAGTTGGCATCTTTCTTTCAAGTAGTGTGGATGCAGTTTCGGTTATAATGCGAAATGGTGTTTGTTCTCGACTGCTAACCTTTGGCGGGTATGTGAAATCGTCTTCTTACAATTTCCTTAGTGTTCATTGAAAGTAATTACATTGCGACACCAGGAAAGCAGAATCCTAAGGTACTTTTAGAAACACGGTTTCAGTCACGGACTTCGTTGTGTTACATGTGATGGTAGTCATCTTGCTTAGGTGGGGCTGGTGTAAATATGGGCCACTATTTAAACAGCGCAGTATTCCCTGGGGACTTGAGATGCAGTTTCTCCGTCCGACGTTTCTGCTGTCCCTAATATTAAGAAGAGAAACACTTGAGGATCCAAAGCATCATCACGGTAACGCCGTAAGTTGAACAAGCCGCTTGACAAAGCGCATTCAAATAGAGGCATCAACTGACAGATGAGTCTTTCCGTGGTTGGAGGCCCGCTAAGGGCAGGGTTGGGAAAATCAAAGACCTTCAGAAAAAGAAAAATTCAACGCACGGAACGATAAGATTCTTCATCAGTCTCCCACGACCCTCCTCATGTAGCCAGTAATAATGACCTGGATACCAACGATATGGACACACCAGACACGAGGCATGCAACTTGTATGTTTAGTGATGAAAAATTCTGTCAAGATGCGGAGAAATGCAGGTTAAGTATGTGAGAACACTAAACAATGCACCGGGGCTGAAAGAGCAGTTTACGTTTGAAGTTTCTGTAAATAATTTTTGATTTGACGTTCATTAAAAAATATTTATATGCAAGATGCTCTCTGTAAATTAGTATACCGTTTTTATCGCCTTATTCAGTTTTATTAACACATTTAAAAAGATTTTTGTGACTTTTGGGGAGGGTCCACATTTTCACAGCATTCTTTTAATGCTATTTAGCGAGTCTTTTGCGAAACTTCTTTTTCAAATATAAATAACTGATATTAATTATCTCCTATCTTTTAGTAAACTTGTTATAGTTGTTAATGAAAATCAAAAAGCTAGAATTTTTCCGAAAGAAAATGTCTCTGAGTCAAAAACAAAATAAGTAGCCCATATTTGCACTTTCTCCTCTATATTGTTCTGTGCAACAGGACAGTAATTCCAATGTTTCTTTACCAAACATTTCACGACCTCCAGAAAATGTTTGAAAGTGTTTTGCGGAATACAGAAGTACTGTACATAAAAACCTTGCCGAGAGCGGAAAATGTTTGTATGAAACGGTACAATAATTATTTTCTTAAAACACTTAATTTCGTAATTATGACTTAGGTCCAGACTGCATATCTCGCAGCATCTGAAGTTCTGGACTGGATTTCGAAAGGGAAGAAGGAAATTACGGTTTAACGTCTCGTCAGCGAGCAGGTCATAGGAGCTTTATAGGAAGTTAGGCAATTAGGAACGCTACAAGAAAAGAAAAAAATCTGTACTTCTACGTGGATTTAAACTCCACGAGATCCTGAATGTGAATGTAATATCGTAGACACTCCACCACAACGTTCGGAAAGGAAGATTAAAATCTAACGTCTCTTCGACGACCAGGTAACTTGAGACGGAGCTTACGCTCGGACTGATGAACGATAAGAAAAGAGCAGTCCCGTCATCGCTCTAAAATAATTTGGGGAAACTACTGTAAACTTTAATCCTAATGACCGGCCGGAGATATGAACCGTAGTAGACTACCCCACTGCGAATCCTTTGTATCACCAACGTCCCACTTCTCTAGATACCTAGATCAGTAGACCTACAGAATTTATGACATATGTTATACTGTTCAAATGAATTACGCAAACAGAAAACGCAATGAAGAGAGAGGACAAAGATCGACAGATACAATTTAAGGTTGAATTAAATTAATTTTAATGAAGTGAATGGAGTCTGGCACAAGTTTTCATTTGTCACTAAATTTTCTTTACACTACCGGTTCAGTATTTTATCCATCTTCCGCAACTGTAGTTGTATTCATTGAAATAATCAACAACCAGTTGCACAAAAGAAATTTTATTTCCGTAAAAGGTTTCAGGTAATTAGTGCCTTTCTTCAGAAGGCTGTACAGAAATATATACCACAAATAAGTAGAAGTTAGCCAACAATATTAAAACTTAGGAACGAAATACTTAATTTTTTAAATTTAGAACAAAAATGGTACACACTTGTAACTATAGCATTATTTGCGAGTGTCAAAAATAAGAAACGTGCTGTGTATTGCTGCGGTCCTTAAAAAATACAAGTACTGCATGAAATACAGTAATGAATCCATTAATACAAAAAGAGCTCGTAAATGATTAAGTGTGGTGTATAGTGTCTGAACAAAAATGGAAGTCAAACAACAAATGCAGACATCATTATTTATCATTAGGTTTTAACGTATTACTTATTATGTTGCTTATGCGCCCTTACATTCTCGTTTATGTTTTATGACGACTATGGTTGTGTAAGGTTTTGTTTGATTATTTTATCGTACTTTTACTCCCACTCGGAGGCCACGATGTCTGCACTTGTACTTTGGCTTCCTTATACCATTTCTGTACAGGCACTATGAACTACATGTAAGCATTTACGAGCTCTATTTGTATTAAGGGATTCATTATTGTATTACATGTGGTTCTTGTATTTTTTTAGGACCACAGCAGTGTATTGCATGCATCTTATTTATGACACTCGCAAATGATGTGATGTGTATAAGTATATACAATTTTTTATCTTTAAATGTTTAGAATTTTTAAACTTTTCGTTCCTAAATTTTAATATTCTTATCCAACTTCTACTTATTTGTGGTATACTTTTCTGTGTATCCTTCTGAAGAAGAGCACTAAATGCCTGAAACCGGGCAAGGAAATAATTTTTTTTGTCGTCTGGTTGCTGATTATTTCAATAAATTACAGACTGGGTATTTCAGACCAGTTCCCCACATAATCTATTCCCCCAGTCGCGCTATTCCCACACACCCTGTGGGAGAACCTCTGGTCATGATGTTCGGAAGTAATAGGAGGAAACAGCAGTGACAGTGAAAGCGTTAGGCATTTGGGATCAGATAGCCCAATAGAGGAGGCGACGACTACGAAGAGCGGGGGATGCAGTCTAGCAGACTTTCTTATTTGCCACGAGAGTTTCATTACGGTTCATCACGTTTTCTTCACTTCTAGTTGAACATTTACACAGAGAGCAAACTGGAAAGTGTGAAATTGCTGGAAAATCTCGAATTATCGCTCTCGAGCGCCGTCAGATGATTCATTGACGCAAACGCCTCAGGACAAAACAAGCGCTTTGACTACTCGTACATACCTGGATGATGCACTGCAGATGCTTTCCAGTCGCAAGGAGAACATCCTATGAAACGAGGAGTATGCTGCGTCCACGTATGATCTCAGGTGCAGCACATAGTGGAGTGTTTTCATGAGGCGCCAGATTAGCGCTGAAGCGCTGCTGTAGCAGTGTAGCGAGAACGCAGCAGGAACTTTTAGCCCGTCGTCTGCCAGCTCGTCCGCTCGAATATCAGCGCTCGGTTCTTATCGCAGAGGTCCGCGACAAGAAAACCGCTAAGGCCTCCTCTCCTAGCGACTGTGCACACACGAGAAGGACCTCACAACAGAGCGAATAACTGCAACGATAAGCCGGAACTCAAAGGGTAAGTTTGACTAGGCGAATCGTCTATGCTGCAGCCCTTCTTCCTTGCTTCCGTTCGAAGGAAGTACATTTGTGTGACTGATAGAGAAAACAAATACTGCATAGATGGCACCGTAAAGCACAGGAAAAGCCATCTAGGCTGTACACCCATTCAGCGTCACATGTATCTCACAAAGCATGCAGTACATCATTAAAGACAGAACGGTGAAACAAAGACCCTCTAGTTCTATACTATTGCACTAATGTTTTCCACCCAACTCGGTTAATGTCGATTTTATGCAGAATTATTGGGCATATTCGAAGTTCGAATGTAATCAATTTCCTTCAACTGAAAAGCTTTCGTCCTTTTGGACGATACCGAGCAAATTATGGATGAAGAACAACAGGCAGATTCCATAAAGCGTTTTGCCGTAATGCAGCACTGCAGACTGCTAACAAAGCCCCCAGTATACGGAATAGAGTCTGCGCTATATGAGTGGCTCGAGGATTTTTAAGTACCTGCAATAGAACCTAGTGTGCGCTGCCAGTGGTCCCGCGTTAGCGTTCTCGCTTCCCGAGCACGGGGTCTCTGGTTCCATCCCCGGCGGGGTCAGGGATTTTTCCTGCCTCGAGATGACTGGGTGTTGTTGTGTCGTCTTCATCATCATCATTCATCCCCATTACGGTCGGAGGACGGCAATGGCAAACCACCTCCACTAGGACGTTGCCTAGTAAAGCGGTGCGGGTCTCCCGCATCGTTCCCCTACGCTCTGTAAAGAAGCATGGGACTTTTTTTCCATTTCAATAGAACCTAGTACATTGTCTTGGACGTCGAGTGTTCATCAGACATAGGGGTATTATCAGCAGTGGCCCAGGGAAGTGCGATAGTACCGCTCCAATTCTCTGTATCCGAGGTCTACTCGAAAAATTCCGAAACTTTTTCTACGCTTACCTTTTACTTATTGCGTATGGTCTCCTTCGAAATGCTCTCCACAATTGCTACAACGCTCCCAAAGCCGTTTCCACTTCCGGAAGCAGTTTTGGTATGCCTCTTGCTGGATCGCGCAAAGCACCGTCCGCGAATTATCTTTTGTCCCCTCTATGGATGGAAATCTTCGTCTCTTCAGTGGGTTTCCAGCTTTGGAAACCACTCCAGATCTGGAGGGTACGGAGGGCGAGGAAACACGGTGATTTTGTATTCAGTTCAATAGTCACGCACCAGTAGGGATGAATGTGCGTGGTGCGTTATCGTGATGCAAGAGCCGCGAATTGTCTCGCCACATTTCAGGCCGTTTCCTTCTCACATTTTTCTCGCAGGCGTCGCAACACGTCCCGACAGTACCATCGATTAAGTTCGTCCCTGTGGCACGAATTCATGATGAACTGATCCTTCAAAGTCAAAGAAGACTATCAGGAAGGCCTTGACTTTTGACCTGACCTGACGAATTTTTTTTTCGTCTTGGTGAACCTTTCCTGACGTATTGTGAAGATTGAACGGTTTAAGCACTCATCACCGTAGGTTTTCTGCATAATTTGGTGTGTCTCTGTAAAGGTTTTCATGAGATTCACACAAAATTTAATGCAGAACCGTTGCTCCTCTGACTCTGCCATCTCGAAATTCGCAAACTGTTGCGACACAACATTCTGCTCAATACAGCACTGAACGATAGCCAACAGACATACAACAATGAAACTTCCGGCAGTTACACATTAAACACAGGCGTATGCAGGGATGTCAACCGCATTTCGCTGCGACACATCATCGGTGCGAAATTACAAATGATCCGGATTTTTTTGAATAGACCTCGTACATAAAAGGTCTCCCGGACAGGATGAACAACTACCTGCGGCTGTTTGCTGGTGATGCCGTAGCGTATGGCAAAGTGTCATCTTTGGGTAACTATAGGAGGGTACAGGATGATTTGAACACAATTTCTATTTGGTGTGCTGAGTGGCAGCATGCTCCAAATATGAGATAATGTAAATTAAAGCAGCTGAGTGGGAAAACAGCCCTGTAACGTTCGAATAGTGGCAAAGCGATTAGAAAAGTTAGGAGCTCATAAGGTCGGTTGTAGGGAAGGCAAATTATCGAATTCCCTTTCTTGGGAGAGTTTTAGGAAAGAGTAACCCATCTATAAAGGAGTCTGCGCATAGAACACTTGTGCGACTCACACTCTAGTACTGCTCGAGTGTTTGGGATCCCCAGCGGGTCGGATTAAAGGAAGACATCGAAGGCGGGCTGCTAGATTTGTTACCGGTAGATTTGATCAACAAGTGAGTATTACAGGAATGCTCTGTGAACTTAGGTGGGGAGCCCTGGAAGGAAGAAGACGTTCTTTTCGCGAAATACTGTCAAGGAAACTAGAAACTGTCGCCATTTTGCCTAAGGACCGCTTAGACAAGATAACAGAAATTAGAGCTCGTGCGGAGGGGCAGAGGCAGTCGTATTTTCCTCTCTCCGTTTGCGAGTGAGACAGGAAAGGGTTCAAATGACCCAAAGCACTATTGGACTTAACATCTGAGGTCATCAGTCCGCTAGACTTAGAACTACTTAAACCTAACTAACCTAAGGACATCACACACATCCATGCCCGAGGCAGGCTTCGAACCTGCGACCGTAGCAGCAGCGCGGTTGCGGACTCGGCCACAGCGGCACAGGAAAGGGAACAACTAGTAGTGGTACAAGGAACCTTCCGTCATGCGCCGTATGATAGCTTGTGGAGTATGTATGCAGATGCAGATGTAGATGCTACACGTGTGCCCACTCCTGTCCTCATTATCTTCATGCTACCTACAGTATATCGCGAGACTGAAGCCTCACGTCCTGCAAGTTAGGTCGTCGCAAGACAACGATTCGTACGTCTTCCTGTACTTACATCTACATCTACATCTACATCTATACTCCGCGAGCCACCTTACGGTGTGTGGCGGAGGGTACTTATTGTACCACTATCTGATCCCCCCTTCCCTGTTCCATTCACGAATTGTGCGTGGGAAGAACGACTGCTTGTAAGTCTCCGTATTTGCTCTAATTTCTCGGATTTTTTCGTTGTGATCATTACGCGAGATATATGTGGGCGGTAGTAATATGTTGCCCATCTCTTCCCGGAATGTGCTCTCTCGTAATTTCGATAATAAACCTCTCCGTATTGCGTAACGCCTTTCTTGAAGTGTCCGCCACTGGAGCTTGTTCAGCATCTCCGTAACGCTCTCGCGCTGACTAAATGTCCCCATGACGAATCGCGCTGCTTTTCGCTGGATCATGTCTATCTCTTCTATTAATCCAACCTGGTAAGGGTCCCATACTGATGAGCAATACTCAAGAATCGGACGAACAAGCGTCTTGTAAGCTACTTCTTTCGTCGATGAGTCACATTTTCTTAGAATTCTTCCTATGAATCTCAACCTGGCGCCTGCTTTTCCCACTATTTGTTTTATGTGATCATTCCACTTCAGATCGCTCCGGATAGTAACTCCTAAGTATTTTACGGTCGTTACCGCTTCCAATGATTTACCACCTATGGCATAATCGTACTGGAATGGATTTCTGCCCCTATGTATGCGCATTATATTACATTGATCTACGTTTAGGGAAAGCTGCCAGCTGTCGCACCATGCATTAATCCTCTGCAGGTCTTCCTGGAGTACGTACGAGTCTTCTGATGTTGCTACTTTCTTGTAGACAACCGTGTCATCTGCAAATAGCCTCACGGAGCTACCGATGTTGTCAACTAAGTCATTTATGTATATTGTAAACAATAAAGGTCCTATCACGCTTCCTTGCGGTACTCCCGAAATTACCTCTACATCTGCAGATTTTGAACCGTTAAGAATGACATGGTGTGTTCTTTCTTCTAGGAAACCCTGAATCCAATCACAAACCTGGTCCGATATTCCGTAAGCTCGTATTTTTTTCACTAAACGTAAGTGCGGAACCGTATCAAATGCCTTCCTGAAGTCCAGGAATACGGCATCAATCTGCTCGCCAGTGTCTACGGCACTGTGAATTTCTTGGGCAAATAGGGCGAGCTGAGTTTCACATGATCTCTGTTTGCGGAATCCATGTTGGTTATGATGAAGGAGATTTGTATTATCTAAGAACGTCATAATACGAGAACACAAAACATGTTCCATTATTCTACAACAGATTGACGTAAGCGAAATAGGCCTATAATTATTCGCATCTGATTTATGACCCTTCTTGAAAATGGGAACGACCTGCGCTTTCTTCCAGTCGCTAGGTACTTTACGTTCTTCCAGCGATCTACGATAAATTGCTGATAGAAAGGGGGCAAGTTCTTTAGCATAATCACTGTAGAATCTTAAGGGTATCTCGTCTGGTCCGGATGCTTTTCCGCTACTAAGTGATAGCAGTTAGATCTTCTTCTTAGCCCAAGTCCATAGTGATTCGCTTGTTTGGCTTACTGGGGATGTGAATTTCATGCGGTTAATGCCTATGAGATCTTGATATGGTAAGTTCGCATTTGTTCTTGATCTTATCGTTTTATGCATTATTTTATAAATCTGGGGAGTTCGTTGTGCGCTAGGTCAGGAAATCGTACGCACTGTATGGGCCTCCATTCTCCTGAAATTATTCCCATTCTCTCCTTCACGTGAACACTCACTCTAGCCAAATGGTTACTATTTTGAGCTAGCGGTAGAGCCACCATCGATTGTTCAAAGAACTTAGAACTAACCATTGGGAGAGTGACCAAGAATTTCCTTCCGTGTTTTGCTCTTTGTCACATATTACGCACTCCACTGAGAAATGCACAATGTCCTCTCAACAATCCTGTTATCACAATTCGGTTATTCACTTTACCGGGTTTTCCGTCTTGTTAGCAGTTTCTCTGACGTGTTCCAGTGCTCACAGCAGTGGGGATACATGAGCACAGTCCTTAATGTACCACTGAAGGGAAAAGTCACAAGACGTTAGGGCAGACGACCTGGGCGGAGAAGGGATTAGAGTCACATCATCGTCACCGCTACGCCCAATCCAGTGATGCCGAAGTTCGTCGCTTAGGTAGCGACGAACATCGATGCTGGTCCGTCTCAGTAGCTGCGCGGTCAGCGCACTGGATTGCCTGCCGAAGGGTTCCGGGTTTGACTCCCGATCGCGTCGGAGATTTTCACCGCTCGCAGACTGGGTGTTGTGTCGTCCTTACGTTCCTATCGTCATAACTGACGTTCCACAGTTGATATGGCTGTATGGAAACGTCCTGAATGCAAATATATATATATTTTTTTAAATCGATGCTCCAATGAGAGTGTGGCTTGTCTTGAAGGAAGATGAAAGTCTCGTAATCAGCAGTCCGTTGTGAAAACAACCGCATCTGGAACATATTAAGATAGGAGGTACCCGTTATAGAAGAAAAACGGCCTATACAGCATCTTCTGTGACACTGCACAGAAAACATTTACTTCGGTGAATCGCGTTCATGCGCCACAATTTAATGAGGACGTTCAGTGCCCCAAGTTTTCGCGTTGTGGCGATTAACGTTACCAGATAAATGGAATGTTGCTCCATTGCAAGCTTAGAATCTTAATGTTCTTTTCGCTTGCCGCTGTGACTGTAGTTTTGTCACCATGGTGCGACGGTGTATCCATATTTCGCTTACAGTCACATAACGGCGTTAGAAATGTGCATTTAATCCAGCTTCCTCCAACTAATACATAACTGTTCAAATTAACTCATTTTAATTGTTCAGTCTAAATCGTCAAAGAGAATCAAACTTTAAATTCCTATCCACGGCTGATTTTGTTGGACGCATTTTTCTGTGATTTATAATGGGTAGAGCTCGACTATTTAATTAACAAGCCGGCCGATGTGGCCGAGCGGTTCTAGGCGCTTCAGTCTGGAACCGCGCGACGGCTACGGTCGCAGGTTCGAATCCTGCCCCGGGCATGGATGTGTGTGATGTCCTTAGGTTAGTTAGGTTAAAGTAGTTCTAAGTTCTAGGGGACTGATGACCTCAGATGTTAAGTCCCATAGTGCTCGGAGCCATTTGAACCATTTTTTTAATCAACAGCATTAAGCCATAATGCCATTAAGTCGCTAACATTCACCTGGAAAAGAGCACCGTCCTAAGGCTGTCGACATATGGCACTGTAAGGTACGAAGTTTATAAAGATGATATCTGGAGGCCACATGTTTTAATTCTAGTTGCTGATAACCTAAATTGGAACGATCACATAGATAATGTTGTGGGTAGAGCAAACCTAAGACTGCTATTCATTGGCAGAACACTTAGAAGGTGCAACAGGTCTACTAAAGAGACTGCTTACACCACGCTTGTCCGCCCTGTTCTGGAGTATTGCTGTGCGCTGTGGAATCCGCATCAGGTGGGACTGATGGATGACATCGAAAAAGTTCAAAGAAGGGCAGCTCGGTTTGTGTTATCTCGAAATAGGGGAGATAGTGCCACAGATATGATACATGAATTGGAGTGGCAAAAATTAAAACAAAGGCGTTTTTCGTTGCGACGGGAACTTCTCATGAAATTTCATTCACCAAAGAAAGGCGTTTTTCGTTGCGACGGGAACTTCTCATGAAATTTCAATCACCAGTTTTCTCCTCCGATTGCGAAGACATTCTGTTGGCACCATCCTACATAGGGAGAAATGATCATCAGCATAAAATAAGAGAAATCAGGGCTCGCACAGAAAAACTGAAGTGCTCGTTTTTCCCGCGCGCCGTTCGAGAGTGGAACGGTAGAGAGACAGCTAGAAGGTGGTTCATTGAAACCTCTGCCAGGCACTTTATTGTGAATAGCGGACTAATCACGTAGACGTAGATGTAGATATAAAGTACACGACTGAACCTTGAGTCTAAGAAGTAGATAACAAAGTACAAACTAAGATAATGGTGAAAAATGAAACACAAATTAACTTTTAAATACACTTGTTTTTTTAAGGGTAAATGCTTGAATTTTTGCTTCCAACATCGTCAGAATGATGGTATCCGCGATTAAACGTCCTCCTGGTGTACTGCGAGTGTATGTCGCTGAGCGGCCTCCACGATCTTGCCACCGGCTCTTCACAAAGTCTGACTTCCTCACAACCGTCGCTAATTGGCTGCAGTATTACGATCGTAGCTCCACAACAGAGCATTCCCCCCCTGGCGTTGTGTGATAAACTTCGAGCGATTTGGTGTCCCCTACCTGCTGCGACCTTTTTATGAGGTTGCAGCTCGTTGTGTATTATCGCGAAATAGGGGAGATAGTGTCACAGACATGATACGTGAATTGGAGTGGCAATCATTAAAAGAAAGGCGTTTTTCGTTGCGACGGGATCTTCTCACGTGATTTCAATCACCAGTTTTCTCCTCCGATAGCGAAAACATTCTGTTGGCACCCACCTACATAGGGAGAAATGATCATCACGATAAAATAAGAGAAATCAGGACTCGCACGGAAAAATTTAAGTGCTCATTTTTCCCGCGTGCCGTTCGAGAGTGGAACGGTAGGGAGACAGCATGAAGGATGATGATGATGATGTTTGGTTTGTGGGGCGCTCAACTGCATGGTTATCAGCGCCCGTACAATTATCCAATCTTTGCTCAGTCCAATTTCGCCACTTTCCTGGATGGTGATGAAATGATGAGGACAACACGAACACCCAGTCATCTCGAGGCAGGTGAAAATCCCTGACCCCGCCGGGAATCGAACCCGGGACCCCGTGCTCGGGAAGCGAGAACGCTACCGCGAGACCACGAGCGGCGGACTACAGCATGAAGGTGGTTCATTGAACCCTCTGCCAGGCACTTTATTGTGAATAGCAGAGTAATCACGTAGATGTAGATGTTGCTTTCTTTCTTTTTTCCTGTGTTCTGCACGTATTTAGGATGTAAAGTTCCCACTTAGTACGTGGATGAGCCAAAGTTCGTGTTAGTCCACTTCTCGAACGCAGCAGAGCAGCGATTTTGGGTGCCACCATTTCCGCAAGTCGTTGTTCGTTGTTGGAGCTACTTGGCACCAGTTGTTGTCTAAGCACAGTTCACGCAATCACTCCAAATTATGGACCGGTGGCTCATGGGTGCGCAGCTGGCACCAGATGTCGTCCCAGATCTCTTCCCTGGGTTTAGATCAGGCGAATTTGCTTGCCAAGACAACAACATAACTTGAAACTTCCTGGCAGATTAAAACTGTGTGCCCGACCGAGACTCGAACTCGGGACCTTTGCCTTTCGCGGGCAAGTGCTCTACCAACTGAGCTACCGAAGCACGACTCACGTCCGGTACTCACAGCTTTACTTCTGCCAGAACCTCGTCTCCTGCCTTCCAAACTTACAGAAGCTCTCCTGCGAAACTTGCCGAACTAGCACTCCTGAACGAAAGGATATTGCGGAGACATGGCTAGCCACAGCCTGGGGAATGTTTCCAGAATGAGATTTTCACTCTGCAGCGGAGTGTGCGCTGATATGAAACTTCCTGGCAGATTAAAACTGTGTGCCCGACCGAGACTCGAACTCGGGACCTTTGCCTTTCGCGGGCAAGTGCTCTACCAACTGGGCTACCGAAGCACGACTCACGTCCGGTACTCACAGCTTTACTTCTGCCAGAACCTCGTCTCCTGCCTTCCAAACTTTACAGAAGCTCTCCTGCGAAACTTGCAGGAGACGAGGTTCTGGCAGAAGTAAAGCTGTGAGTACCGGACGTGCGTCGTGCTTCGGTAGCTCAGTTGGTAGAGCACTTGCCCGCGAAAGGCAAAGGTCCCGAGTTCGAGTCTCGGTCGGGCACACAGTTTTAATCTGCCAGGAAGTTTCATATCAGCGCACACTCCGCTGCAGAGTGAAAATCTCATTCTGGAAACAACATAACTTGTCTGTCATGTTTCTCAAACCGTTGTCGCACGATTCTGGCCTATGACAGCGACAATTAGCCTGCTGGAAGATGCCATCGCAGACATCAAGGATACAAGTGGTCCGCGGTAATGTTCACGCAGTCCACAACAGAGGTAGTAATTTCAATCTCTACCACAGGTCCCATGGTGACACAGTTGTATATCCACCATAACGTAACACTGCACTCGCCAGCCTGCGTCCGCAGAGTGGAGGGTGTATGGAGCAGCCGTTCTCCTGGGTGACGTTGTATCCTAACACGACCATCGAAGCGGTGTAACGATAAACATGATTCATCAGGCGCCACATTTCCATTGGTCCACGGTTCAATCTCAATGACCCCATGCCCACGGCAACCGTAACTGACGATGTAGTTGGGTCACTATGGTAACATTCAGGCTCTCCGCAAACGGAGCGACTCAAATGAAACTCATAGCCGATGCGAGTTGGTAAGCGGTCGACTGCGAATCTTTTCCCGTGTAGTTAAACAGGTATCCGCCAACGGCGCGAATGCAAGGTGACTCACCAGTTAAATCGCTTGCTACGCGTTGCCAACCAGCTGACAGCGACTCGGAGTCCGCGTTGCCAAGCGTTCTGAGTTGAGTCTTCGAGCGCAGCTGTGTTTTATTCGATTCGAAGATGAACGAGCAGGTTGTGAGCATTAGCTTTGCGCTGGAAGTGGACAAACGTTCCACTTTACACAACTGCGAGTTCCGAGGCTAATGCAGGAGATATTTGACAGAGAAAGTGTGGTGTGAAGTGGGAAACGAATTTCATGTGACACGTATGTTGTTGTATGTTGTATGTTAATCGGGGACCTAGAAACGACGGAGAGACTTCGTCCCCCCCGCAGCCGCAGTAGTCCACAACCCCACGACGACTACCACCGTCCACTTCACCACCCCGCTACCCACACCGAACCCAGGGTTATTGTGCGGTTCGGCCCCCGGCGGACATCCCCAGGGAACGTCTCACAGCAGACGAGTGTAACCCCTATGTTTGGGTGGTACAGTAATGGTGGTGTACGCGTACGTGGAGAACTTGTTTGCGCAGCAATCGCCGACGTAGTGTAGCTGAGGCGGAATAAGGGGGACCAGCCCGCATTCGCCGAGGTAGATGCAAAACCGCCTAAAAACCATCCACAGACTGGCCGGCTCACTGGACCTCGACACAAGTCCACCGGGCGGATTCGTGCCGCGGACCAGGAGATCCTTCCCGCTCCAAAAAGCCATGCGTTAGACCGCTCGGCTAACCGGGCGGGCGAAACGTATGTAGTGTATTGCACATCTACTGTTCAAAATAAAATGGGAGCAAACGTATAAAAAATATAAATAATACTGGGAGTATTCTTGTGTGCGACTAGCAGCCTGTGTCGTTCTGTAAAATTACATTGTCAACACGAACAGTGGAAATAGCGGAATAGCAACAGAAAAGGCTCAGATCTCCAATACCTGTAAGCACAGTCGTGGTGACATACAAATGATTTAACGCGCACAAAGCATCAACACACTTCTGTTTATATAAGTCTCAAGATATTTGGTTCTGTAAAATACACAACAGTTTGAAATAACATAGACGGCCGCTGTGGCCGAGCGGTTTAGGCGCTTCAGTCCGGAACCGCGCTGCTGCTACGGTTGCAGGTTCGAATCCTGCCTCGGGCATGGATGTGTGTGATGTCCTTAGCTTAGTTAGGTTTAAGTAGTTCTAAGTTCTAGGGGACTGATGACCTCAGATGTTAAGTCCCATAATGCTTAGAGCCATTTGAACCATTTTGAAATAACATACAGTTTACTACAACGACTTCTTATAGCACATCCATTGAGGTTTGTACAGTGCCTCATTAACAAAATAAACATAATTCCCTCCGAGAAGAAGGAAGATTTTGGTTAGCTACAAAAAATCATTACAAAACAAAGCAGCCTCTCTCCTAAGTGTACATCTAGAAAACAAAATCAGTGAAAATCTTTATCTCATATGAGGATTACAAGTCTCTAGTAGTGAGTATGTCCTCCTTACTCACGGATGAGTTCTTCCACTGAGTGAGGCACGCTCTGGATGAGGCCATCAACTGTATCTTGAGGTATGAGGTCCCACTCCTCAACGGCAGCTTCACTGAGGTCCTGAAGGTTCTCAGGTAGATTCGGACGCTCTGCAGTGACCACCATCAATAGGTCCCATGTATGCTCAATTGCAGTCATGGCTGGGGACTGTGCAGGCCAATGCATTCGGTTGATGTTGCTTCTTTGAAGATACCGAGACCTCGCATTGCCATTGACTAGGATAAAGTTGTCTCCGATTTCACGTCTGTAAGGCCTTACAGTCGTTTGGAGGACATCTTGGGTATACTGCGGGCCAGTCAAATTGCTGTACATCAGAATTAGAGGGGTCTGTCGCCTCATCATTATTGCTGCCCAGAACATTACACTTCCACCTGCAAAGGGGTGGACTTCCTGAACGTATCGGCGTTCCTGTGTCGTCTAGGACTTCTCCAAATCCTAACATGTCTTGTGTCCGGCCGCAGACCAATCCTTGTCTCGTCAGCAAACATGAAATTACTCCATTTTGCTGTGGTACAATGTTCATTGGTCTTCTGGAATGAAGTCCACCCTGATGAAATATTCTACGCACTGTTTGGACTGAGATACGAAATTCTGTTGCCCGGGTAAATTCATTTCCAATATTTCTGGCAGTTGTTGTTGGGCGGCTGCGAGCCGACACTTGGAGGAAACGATCCTGCATTAGTGTTGTCATACGAGGACGACCACTGTGAGGTCTGTCGTTCACATTTATCGCCTCTCTGCACTTTCTTCAACCCTTAAATACACCGCTTTGAGTGACATGTAACCGGTGGGCTACACTTTGCTCTGTATGACCTGCTGAAAGTAAAGCCGCTATCTTGACTCTATCGAAGTGTTTTATGCCTCTACGTGGCATGCTACTGCAGTCGTGAACACAAACTGAATGAAGCTGTTTTTTGATACTAGACTGCTCGCCGTGTGTCGCTGCGGCAGCAGTATGGTTACATGACTGGGAAACAGCCACAAAGCATGTTGTTGTTGTGGTCTTCAGTCCTGAGACTCGTTTGATGCAGCTCTCCATGCTACTCTATCCTGTGCAAGCTTCTTCATCTCCCAGTACCTACTGCAACCTACGTCCTTCTGAATCTGTTTAGTGTATTCATCTCTTAGTCTCTCTCTACGATTTTTACTCTCCGCGCTGCCCTCCAATACTAAATTGGTGATCTCTTGATGCCTTAGAATACGCCCTACCAACCGTTCCCTTCTTCTAGTCAAGTTGTGCCACAAATTTCTCTTCTCTCCAATTCTATTCAATACCTCCTCATTAGTTATGTGATCTACCCATCTAACCTTCAGCATTCTCCTGTAGCACCACATTTCGAAAGCTTCTATTCTCTTCTTGTCCAAACTATTTATCGTCCATGTTTCACTTCTATACATGGCAACACTCCATACAAATCCATACAAATCCATACAAATGTGGTGCTACAGGAGAATGCTGAAGGTTAGATGGGTAGATCACATAACTAATGAGGAGGTATTGAATAGAATTGGGGAGAAGAGGAGTTTGTGGCACAACTTGACTAGAAGAAGGGACCGGTTGGTAGGACATGTTCTGAGGCATCACGGGATCACAAATGTAGCATTGGAGGGCAGCGTGGAGAGTAAAAATCGTAGAGGGAGACCAAGAGATGAATACACTAAGCAGATTCAGAAGGATGTTGGCTGCAGTAAGTACTTGGAGATCAAGAAGCTTGCACAGGATAGAGTAGCATGGAGAGCTGCATCAAACCAGTCTCAGGACTGAAGACCACAACAACAACAAAAGTATACTAGTTAAGATTAGATGGAGAGATCGAACAACTAGTGAGTAGATACTGATTCGAACAGGGGAAAATGAATTTATGGCGCAATCTGACTAAAAAAAAGGAATCGGTTGATAGGACACGTCCTGAGACATCAAGGAATCGTCAGTTCAGAAAGGAAGGCTGTGTGTGTGTGTATGTGAGTGTGGCAAAAAACTGTGAAGTGAGACCTAGACTTGAATGCAGTAAACGGATTCAGATGGATGTTGATTGCAAGAAGACGTCTGCACAGTATAGACTAGCGTACGTAAAAATAGGTGTGTGTAAAGTAGCATGGAATAAGAGAACGGAAATTTACAATAGAACTAAATGGGAGAGCGAGCAAACACAAGGTTCTGAAAAATGGAATACCGCAAGGGTCAGTTATGGCACCAGCTCTGTTCAGTCTCTATATATCTGACATCATAGTTGTAAATTCACGAATATTTGCATACGACGAAACAGCAGTACAAGGAAAGTCTTTCGAGAAGTTAGAATTACTTAACGCTGATGCAGAAATCCTGATGTCGAACCCCTTGCAAAATACTACAGTGAATGGCATTTAATCATCAACCCAACAAAAACTGTAATTAGAGTGATGCACCTAAACAAAAGGAAAACAAACAGAGAACTAAATCTAAATGCCATGGTCGAAGCAAATAGACACGACAGAGCCCTTCCTCTTCGAAGACGTAGCCCAGAAAATTATAACAAGAAATAATATAATAGAAAAGGTAGCAGGAACAACCTGGAGCAGCTCAGCGGGTACATTACCCAGTTCAGGGTTGGCTCTTGTACATAGTGTTGGTGAGTACCGTGCGCTAGTGTGGGCCAGGCATATCCACACAAAAAAGGTTGACATCCAGTTCCATGAAACCATGGCATGGGGATAATCTCGGGAACACTGGTACAAGCACCATTCCTTGGCTTCCAGTTCTAGCACGTATTAAACCTCCAAGTATCCGACGACAAATAGCACCTCATCAGGTAGCTATATCAGTGAGAGACAATCATACCCTACCCATACACCAATATTTTCTCAAATCTGGAAAACCGTTTAAGGCGGATTCGAAGACCGTATGGAGAGAAGGGTGGCAGGGAATAGCCGTGAAGAACAGCAGTCCGTTGCCTGATCGAACAGTGCAAGAGCCGGTTCAAAATGGCTCTGAGCACTATGGGACTTAACTTTTGAGGTCATCAGTCCTCTAGAACTTAGAAGTACTTAAACCTAACTAACCTAAGGACATCACACACACCCATGCCTGAGGCAGGATTCGAACCTGCGACCGTAGTGGTCGCGCGGTTCCGGACTGAAGTGCCTAGAACCGCTCGGCCACACCGGCCGACTGCAAGAGCCGGGATTTGACCTGCCAAACATTGGACTACACTGAACAGACTGCGAACCGGATTTGGACGACGCAGACAATTAAATGGTCAAACAGGGTATTTTCGAAGATCCCAATTGTGACTATGGAATGGAACAGACCATGGACCATAGATTAAGTAATGATGTGTACGGTTTTCCTGATGAATGTCCTAATGAAATTAACGAAATCCACATACTTACAGGCAACGCCAAAGATTGACTACGAAAGTCCATTTTTATATTGTAATTGCGTATATTTGCGTGCATTGTTGCTTTTTGTTTCATTGAAACCTGAAGGAATTTTGTCACACAAGAAAGTTCGACCATCCAGCGAACAGACATTTTCACGCCAAAACAAAGAATACCTAGCGGTGAACGTAGTCTCATATCGCGCTTAGCCGGAATTGAGAAAGGGTTGAGGCGCAGAAGACGAAGCAGTCTCGCTGTTAGTCTCCAGGGAGTTAACTGCTAATAAGAAAATACAGGCACTTGATTATTCGTTACAACTATAAAACATGTAACCCCTTTTTCTTGGGAAATAAAGTCACGGGACTAATTCGTGTAGTTCCTTCATCCCGCTCAAAGCACCAAGCTAGGTGGTTATGACATTGTAAGGGTTTTGTCTTTTGTCTTATACAGAAAATTATAAATTTGGTAATATTCTGGGTGTCACGCGGAAAAGTAAAACTTCAATAGCATCCGAGTAATAGTGGGCAACATCTCATTCGAAGAGGTTGAGCTGCGAGAGACTGTCGGAAGAACCTTTGCTTGTGAGTGGAGTGCAGTCTTGGGGAGAGAGAGAGAGAGAGAGAGAGAGAGAGAGAGAGAGAGAGAGAGAGGGGGGGGGGGTGGAGTTGTATCTTGTGATGGAGTAAGATTGTTTAGGCCGTGCTGTGTGCCAGCATAAATTTTCTTATACTATTTTTTATTTATGGAGAGATACTTTGCAAATAGCGCGTTTGCCGGGACCTCCAAGGACATTAATTAATTTAGTCAGGGATTTAGATTAGGAGATTTTTTATGATAACATAACAATGTGTGATTAACTGATTTCTTAAAGGTGGGTAGCATCCGTGTTTGTAAGAAAGTAAGGAGAATCTGTTCAGGTTTTTCCACTATTAATGTAAAAGTGAATTTTTACTATTTCAAATGTTAAGATATTTTGTCTCAGTGATGTGAAGTTTTGTTAATACAGGTACTTTATTGTTTTTGCATCAATGAGCATTCGTCTCTTTATTTCAAGTTTCACATATATAATTTTGCTTTTATGAGTTTCTCAGTAACAGAACTTTAAATGACAGTGAACGTTGCAGTTATGAGATTTATTAGCACAGAAGTGGATGTCTCTGTAGTTTAAAGCAAACAATACATATCGCGTTGCTAGTAATTTGAGTTTTTATTTTTTAACTAGCATAGCAGCAGCTGCTGAAGTAGTAGTTTGGAGGTAGCAGCAGCAAAGCATTTATTCGTTGCACAAACAGGTATGCCATTTATAATTTACTTGTGATACAATTAACATTTCAACAATGACATACTTTTCAGACAGGGCATTTTTGGTAGTTATTTATATTTCATATTTTTTTCGCAGTCATATTGCTTGTAGTATTGCTAACAGGACAGTTTTCTTAAATTTAACAGAACATATGGTATTCTCGCACCGAGCTTTGCAGTACACAGTTTAATGTTGCATTTATGATTAAGGTTGGGATTGCTGATCACTTTTCAAGAATTACGAGATTACTTACGAACTTAAATACGAACTTTACTGTTTATCTAATCACGAGCTCAAAAATGGTTCAAATGGCTCTGAGCACTATGGGACTTAACATCTGTGGTCATCAGTCCCCTAGAACTTAGAACTACTGAAACCTAACTAACCTAAGGACAGCACACAACACCCAGCCATCACGAGGCAGAGAAAATCCCTGACCCCGCCGGGAATCGAACCCGGGCGTGGGAAGCGAGAACGCTACGGCACGACCACGAGACGCGGGCATCACGAGCTCAACTTCACATTACCACTCAGACAAAATACCAGTAAATATAACTACACATTACCATACAACAAAAACAAATTAACTACTTTCAACAATGGACTCTCATTGGGGAGGTCCAGGTATAAAATCGCCTTCTGGCCATCGGGATTTAGGTTTCCTACACTTTCCCTTAATCGCTTGACGGGAATTCGAAAAAGGCACGGCCTTTCTGCTTTCCCATCCGTCCCCAACCAGCGCTCATTCACCGTCTCTAATAACGCCGTCGTCGACGATGCCAACGGGAAATTAGACACACTTCTCCCTTTCTTTCTTCACTCTTCTAACAGCTCGGGATAGGTTAGAACTGCACGTGAATAAAAGATAACGACCGACACACACAGTATGGGAAAGTAAAAACTTTCAGAGTGGCCGGCATGTGGGCAGGTAAAGAGTCGCGGCGCTACATATGTATGAGGGGTGTCCGGGACCGCCAGTAGCAGGCGGTGCCCTGGCCCGGCCTAGGCGGCAGGCTGGGCTGGTTTCTCAGCGGAAGGGGCGCCACCGCCTCCCCAAGCCCCCCCGGACTTCCCACGGCCAGGGGGAAATTACCGCGGGAAGCGCTTTTGCAGCAGCGGAAGCTGCAACGACAAAAAACCAACCATACGGGCAGGTTTGCTGTCGGCTGCGGTCGCGGGGTTGCGCTTCGACACGCAGGCAAGCCACCAGTGCACGACTCTTCACAAACGACGCAGTTATCCGATTTACAAACTACAGTAATATCAGATCTGGTCAGCGAACAGATGCGTTCCTAATACAGGCGTGTGCAAAACTTGTAGTTGAAAGTAACTTTCGTTTGATGTATCACGGCCAAGTAGCATAGCTAGGTCGAACTGGGACTAAACATACAGTGAGTAACGTTAATATTGGCCCGTCCGGTTAACTGAGTGGTCTAACGCACGGCTTCCCGGGCAGGAAGGAGCGCCTGGTCCCCGGCACGAATCCGCCCGGCGGATTTGTGTCGAGGTCCGGTGAACCGGCCAGTCTGTGGATGGTTTTTAGGCAGTTTTCCATCTGCCTCGGCGAATGCGGGCTGGTTCCCCTTATTCCGTCTCAGTTACACTATGTCGGCGATTGCTGCGCAAACAAGTTCTCCACGTACGCGTACACCACCATTACTCTACCACGCAAACATAGGGGTTACACTCATCTGGTGTGAGACGTTGGGCCGGCCGGGGTGGCCCTGCGGTTCTAGGCGCTGCAGTCTGGAACCGAGCGACCGCTACCGTCGAAGGTTCGAATCCTGCCTCGGGCATGGACGTGTGTGATGGACTTAGGTTAGTTAGGTTTAATTAGTTCTAAGTTCTAGGCGACTGATGACCATTTGAGTCGTTGGGTCCCTGGGTGGGGGGGGGGGTGTCCACCGGGGGCCGAACCGCACAATAACCCTCGGTTCGGTGTGGGGCGGCGGAGGGGCGAAGTGGACTGCGGTAGTCGTCGTGGGGCTGTGGAACACTGCGGCTTCGGCGGGGACGGAGCCTCTCCGTCGTTTCTAGGTTAACATACAATACATGCAACATTAATATTCGGACACTACATCTACATCTACATTTATACTCCGCAAGCCACCCAACGGTGTGAGGCGCAGGGCACTTTACGTGCCACTGTCATTACCTCCCTTTCTTGTTCCAGGCGCGTATGGTTCGCGGGAAGAACGACAGACGGAAAGCCTCCGTGCGCGCTCGCTTCTCTCTAATTTTACATTCGTGATCTCCTCGGGAGGTACAAGTAGGGGGAAGCAATATATTCGATACCTCATCCAGAAACGCACCCTCTCGAAGCCTGGACAGCAAGCTAAACCGCGATGCAGAGCCCCTCTCTTGCAGAGTCTGGCACTTGAGTTTGTTAAACATCTCCGTAACGCTATCACGCATACCAAATAACCCTGTGACGAAACGCGCCGCTCTTCTTTGGATCTTCTCTATCTCCTCCGTCAACCCGATCTGGTACGGATCCCACACTGGTGAGCAATACTCAAGTGTAGGTCGAACGAGTGTTTTGTAAGCTACCTCCTTTGTTGATGGACTATATTTTCTAAGGACGCTCCCAATTAATCTCAACCTGGCACCCGCCTTAAAAACAATTAATTATATGACATTTCCACTTCAAATCGGTCCGCACGTATACTCCCAGATATTTTACAGAAGTAACTGCTACCAGTGTTTGTTCTGCTATCATATAATCATACAATAAAGGATCCTTCTTTCTATGTATTCGCAATACATTACTTTTGTCTATGTTAAGGGTCAGTTGCCACTCCCTGCACCAAGTGCCTATCCGTTGCAGATCTTCCTGCGTTTCGCTGCAATTTTCTAATACTGCAACTTCTCTGTATACTACAGCATCATCCGCGAAAAGCCGCATGGAACTTCCGGCACTATCAACTAGGTCATTTATATATATTGTGATAAGTAATGGTCCCATAACACTCCCCTGTGGCACGCCAGAGGTTACTTTAACGTCTGTAGACGTCTTTCCATTGAGAACAACATGCTGTGTTCTGTTTGCTAAAAACTCTTCAATCCAGCCATACAGCTGGTCTGATATTTCGTAGGCTCTTACTTTGTTGATCACTATGAGATATTTGCTTCGTAACATCAGAAATTCATTCTTAACATTGTTGTTGTTGTGTTCTTCAGTCCTGAGACTGGTTTGATGCAGCTGCCCATGCTACTCTATCCTGTACAAGCTTCTTCATCTCCCAGTACCTACTGCAGCCTACATCCTTCTGAATCTGCTTGGTGTATTCATCTCTTGGTCTCCCTCTACGATTTTTACGCTCCACGCTGCCCTCCAATGCTAAATTGGTGATCCCTTGATGCCTCAGAACATGTCCTACCAATCGATCCCTCTTCTAGTCAAGTTGTGCCACAAACTTCTCCTCTCCCCAATCCTATTCAATACCTCCTCATTAGTTACGTGATCTACCCATCTAATCTTCAGCATTCTTCTGTAGCACCACATTTCGAAAGCTTCTATTCTCTTCCTTTCCAAACTATTTATCGTCCATGTTTCACTTCCATACATGGCTACACTCCATACAAATACTTTCAGAAATGACTTCCTGACATTTAAATCTATACTCGATGTTAACAAATTTCTCTTCTTCAGAAACGCTTTCCTTGCCATTGCCAGTCTACATTTTATATCCTCTCTACTTCGACCATCATCAGTTATTTTGCTCCCCAAATAGCAAAACTCCTTTACTACTTTAAGTGTCTCATTTCCTAATCTAATACCCTCAGCATGTCCCGACTTAATTCGACTACATCCCATTATCCTCGATTTGCTTTTGTTGATGTTCATCTTATATCCTCCTTTCAAGACGCTATCCATTCCGTTCAACTGCTCTTCCAAGTCCTTTGCTGTCTCTGACAGAATTACAATGTCATCGGCGAACCTCAAGGTTTTTATTTCTTCTCCATGGATTTTAATACCTACTCCGAATTTTTCTTTTGTTTCCTTCACTGCTTGCTCAATATACAGATTGAATAACATTGGGGAGAGGCCCAACCACTGCTTCCCTTTCATCTCCCTCGACTCTTATAACTGCCATTTGGTTTCTGTACAAATTGTAAATAGCCCTTCGTTCCCTGAATTTTACCCCTGCCAGCTTCAGAATCTGAAAGAGAGTATTCCAGTCAACATTGTCAAAAGCTTTCTCTAAGTCTACAAATGCTAGAAACGTAGGTTTGCCTTTCCTTAATCTAGTTTCCAAGATAAGTCGTAGGGCCAGTATTGCCTCACGTGTTCCAATATTTCTACGGAATCCAAACTGATCTTCCTCGAGGTCGGCTTTTGCTAGTTTTTCCATTCGTCTGTAAAGAATTCGCGTTAGTATTTTGCAGCCGTGACTTATTAAACTGATAGTTCGGTAATTTTCACATCTGTCAACACCTGCTTTTTTGGGATTGGAATTATTATACTCTTCTTGAAGTCTGAGGGTATTTCGCCTGTCTCATACATCTTCCTCACCAGATGGTAGAGTTTTGTCAGGACTGGCTGTCAGTAGTTCTAATGGAATGTTATCTACTCCCGGGGCCTTGCATCGACTCAGGTCTTTCAGTGCTCTGTCAAACTTTTCACGCAGTATCATATCTCCCATTTCATCTTCCTCTACATCCTCTTCCATTTCCATAATATTGTCCTCAAATACATCGCCCTTGTATAGACCCTCTATATACTCCTTCCACCTTTCTGCTTTCCCTTCTTTGCTTAGAACTGGGTTTCCATCTGAGCTCTTGATATTCATACAAGTGGCTCTCTTTTCTCCAAGGGTCTCTTTAATTTTCCTGTAGGCAGTATCTATCTTACCCTAGTGAGATAAGCCTCTACATCCTTACATTTGTCCTCTAGCCATCCCTGCTTAGCCATTTTGCACTTCCTGTCGATCTCATTTTTGAGACGTTTGTATTCCTTTTTGCCTGCTTCATTTACTGCATTTTTATATTTTCTCCTTTCATCAATTAAATTCAGTATTTCTTCTGTTACCCAAGGATTTCTATTAGCCCTCGTCTTTTTATCTACCTGATCCTCTGCTCCCTTCACTACTTTATCCCTCAAAGCTACCCATTCTTCTTCTACTGTATTTCTTTCCCCCATTCCTGTCAATTGTTCCCTTATGCTCACCCTGAAACTCTGTACAACCTCTGGTTTAGTCAGTTTATCCAGGTCCCATCTCCTTAAATTCCCACCTTTTTGCAGTTTCTTCAGTTTTAATCTACAGTTCATAACCAATAGATTGTGGTCAGAGTCCACATCTGCCCCTGGAAGTGTCTTACAATTTAAAACCTGGTTCCTAAATCTCTGTCTTACCATTATATAATCTATCTGATACCTTCATAGCAAAATTAAAAAAAAAAGTATTATATTAAGGTACACTAAAGCGCCAAAGAAACTGGTATAGGCACGCGTATTCAAATACAAGAGATACGTAAATAGGCAGAGTACGACGCTGCTGTCGGCAAGGTCTATATAAGACAAGTGTCTGGCCCGGTTATTAATTAGGTTACTGTTGCTACAATGGCAGGTTAACTAGGTTTAAGCGAGTTTGAACGTGGTGTTAAAGTCGGCGCACGAGCGATGCGACACAGCACGTCCTAGGTAGCGATGAACTGGGGATTTTCCCGTACGACCATTTCACGAGTGTTTCGTGAATATCAGGAGTCCGGCAGAACATCAAATCTCCGACATCGCTGCTGCAGGAAAAAAAAAATCCTGCAAGAACGGGGCCAACGACGACTGAAGAGAATCGTTCAACGTCACAGAAGTGCGAACTGCTGCAGATTTCAGTGCTGGGCCACAAACAAGTGTCAGCGTGCGAACCATTCAACGGAACATCACCGATATGGGCTTTCAGAGCCGAAGGCCCACTCGTGTACACTTGATGACTGAACGACACAAAGCTTTACGCCTCACGTGGGAACGTCAACGCCGCCTTTGGACTGTTGATTACTGGAAACATGTTGCCTGGTCGGACGAGTCTCGTTTCAAATTGTATCGAGCGGATGGACGTGTACGGGTATGGAGACAACCTCATGAATCCATGGACCCTACATCTCAGCAGATACTGTACAAGCTGGTGCAGACTCTGTAATCATGTGGGGCGTGTGCAGTTGGAGTGATATTGCACCCCTGATACGTCTATATACGACCCTGACAGGTGACACTTACGTGAGCATCCTGTCTGATTATCTGCATCCTTTCATGTCTATTGTGCATTCCGGCGGACTTGGGCAGCAGGACAACTCGACACCCCACACGTCCAGGACCGCTACTGAGTGGCTTCAGGAACACTCTTCTGACATTAAACACTTCCGCTGGCCACCAAACTCGCAGACATGAACGTTATTGAGCATATCTGGGATGCCTTGCAACGTGCTTTTCGGAACAGATCTCCACCCCCTACTACTGTTAAGGGTTTATGGACAGCCCTGCAAGATTCACGGTGTCAGTTCCCTCCAGCACTACTTCAGACATTAGTCCAGTCCATGCCACGTCGTGTTGCGGCAGTTCTGCGCGTCCGCGGGGGCTCTATAAGGTATTAGACAGGTGTACCAGTTTATTTGGCCCTTCAATGTAGATGTCCAGTACTTAACAGCATGAACTTTTCTTACACAACTTATAACAATTGTTACGTAATACGATTTCAATAAAACACTGTTCGATTTTTTTAATTTTTTTTTTTACATGTGCGGCCGGCTGTCCAGACGGTGCAATGCCACGCAAAACTAATACCAATTTTGATATATAACTTGTGATTTTCCGCAAGGCGAAATGTAAATCATGTAGCCAAAGTCCTTAGTTGCTCAATATTAGTACGAGTACTGTGGCAGATATTGTTAGACGATTCAAAAATGACCAAATAGACGACATTTCAAAAGGGTCAATCAAAGAAGTTGTGTGCACTGGACGAGAGGAATCCAATGAGAAAAATAAAGAAAGATCCTAAACTCAGCGCATCCAAATTAGCAAGTCGAAAGAAGGTACATACTCAAATGATTCACAGTGTTGTAAGATAATGGTTACAATGGAAGAGTGGCAAGGGTGAAACCGTATGTGAATTAACAGAACCGAAAGGAGAGATTGGACTTTGCTAAAGAGTTTATTTACTGAAGAAAGTAAATTTAATATTTTTGGATCGGATGGAGGAAGGATGGTGTGGTGGAAGGAGAATGAAGAATTTAAAGTCGCAAATGTTAAGCCTGCTGTTGATCATAGAGGTGGGAGTGTTCTTGTCTGGGGCTGTATATCCACATTTGAACCGGGGGAATTAGTGTTCATCGACAGGATTATGGGCAAATACACTCCTGGAAATTGAAATAAGAACACCGTGAATTCATTGTCCCAGGAAGGGGAAACTTTATTGACACATTCCTGGGGTCAGATACATCACATGATCACACTGACAGAACCACAGGCACATAGACACAGGCAACAGAGCATGCACAATGTCGGCACTAGTACAGTGTATATCCACCTTTCGCAGCAATGCAGGCTGCTATTCTCCCATGGAGACGATCGTAGAGATGCTGGATGTAGTCCTGTGGAACGGCTTGCCATGCCATTTCCACCTGGCGCCTCAGTTGGACCAGCGTTCGTGCTGGACGTGCAGACCGCGTGAGACGACGCTTCATCCAGTCCCAAACATGCTCAATGGGGGACAGATCCGGAGATCTTGCTGGCCAGGGTAGTTGACTTACACCTTCTAGAGCACGTTGGGTGGCACGGGATACATGCGGACGTGCATTGTCCTGTTGGAACAGCAAGTTCCCTTGCCGGTCTAGGAATGGTAGAACGATGGGTTCGATGACGGTTTGGATGTACCGTGCACTATTCAGTGTCCCCTCGACGATCACCAGTGGTGTACGGCCAGTGTAGGAGATCGCTCCCCACACCATGATGCCGGGTGTTGGCTCTGTGTGCCTCGGTCGTATGCAGTCCTGATTGTGGCGCTCACCTGCACGGCGCCAAACACGCATACGACCATCATTGGCACCAAGGCAGAAGCGACTCTCATCGCTGAAGACGACACGTCTCCATTCGTCACTCCATTCACGCCTGTCGCGACACCACTGTAGGCGGGCTGCACGATGTTGGGGCGTGAGCGGAAGACGGCCTAACGGTGTGCGGGACCGTAGCCCAGCTTCATGGAGACGGTTGCGAATGGTCCTCGCCGATACCCCAGGAGCAACAGTGTCCCTAATTTGCTGGGAAGTGGCGGTGCGGTCCCCTACGGCACTGCGTAGGATCCTACGGTCTTGGCGTGCATCCGTGCGTCGCTGCGGTCCGGTCCCAGGTCGACGGGCACGTGCACCTTCCGCCGACCACTGGCGACAACATCGATGTACTGTGGAGACCTCACGCCCCACGTGTTGAGCAATTCGGCGGTACGTCCACCCGGCCTCCCGCATGCCCACTATACGCCCTCGCTCAAAGTCCGTCAACTGCACATACGGTTCACGTCCACGCTGTCGCGGCATGCTACCAGTGTTAAAGACTGCGATGGAGCTCCGTATGCCACGGCAAACTGGCTGATACTGACGGCGGCGGTGCACAAATGCTGCGCAGCTAGCGCCATTCGACGGCCAACACCGCGGTTCCTGGTGTGTCCGCTGTGCCGTGCGTGTGATCATTGCCTGTACAGCCCTCTCGCAGTGTCCGGAGCAAGTATGGTGGGTCTGACACACCGGTGTCAATGTGTTCTTTTTTCCATTTCCAGGAGTGTAGGTCATCTGAACATATTTAAAAGAAGAATTTACGCAAAAGTGCTGAAAAATGGGATATCAAACACTTTCTAGTTTTACCAGAGCAGTGATCCGGAACATAAATCTCGCTTTGTGCAGGAATATACTGGCACCACCTCAACCACCACACATTTACCCTACTGAGAACTGGAAAAACACCAAATCTTCCAAAGTACCTTTGAAGCATCGATTAAAAGGAGATTGGGACGGTCTGTGTACTGACTATTAAAAAAAGGTCTTTGCAACATGATGCAGCGTTTGAAAGAATGGATACAATAGAATGGCTACCCGACAAGAGATTGAAACATGTTGGGTTTTGTACTGGCAATAAGAAACTAAGTTAGCCACAGCATTAATGCGTGTGGTGCAGTCAGTAGTCGTACCGTTATAAGTGGAAATTACTCTGATGTAAGAATCGCACATGCTTTTCACTACACAAAAAATGAAACATATTATTATTGAGTTTCAAGCTATTCATAAACGAACTAGTTTCCTAATTTCCATACATGATTTTGTGCGAGACACCGATATGTCGATCCACTCTCACGTCGTTTAGACAATTTAATATTAATAAAGCAAATACGTCGATGTTATACACTGATAAGGCAAAACACTATGACCACTGCCCATAGCGACGTTGGACGCCACCTGGTGGCGTTACGGACACGTGACGCGGTAAGAAAAGTATGCAAGTGCGGCAGACACGGACGGGGGATTACCCTAGGGAAGATGATGTTGTTGTGGTCTGCAGTTCAGAGACTGGTTTGATGCAGCTCTCCATGCTACTCTCTTGTCCAAGCTTCTCCATCTCCCAGTACCTACTGCAACCTACATCCTTCTGAATCTGTTTAGTGTATACATCTCTTGGTCTCCCTCTACGATTTGTACCCTCCCCGCTGCCCTCCAATACTAAATTGGTCATTCCTTGATGCCTCAGAATATGTACTACCAAGCGAACCCTTTGCATGCTCTCGGGAAAAATTACGGTTGTAGTTTCCCCTTGCTTTCAGCCGTTCCCAGTACCAGCACAGCAAGGTCGATTTGGATAGTGTTAAAACGCCAGATCAGTCAATCATCCAGACTGTAGCCCCTGCAACTACTGAAAAGGCTACTGCCCCTCTTCTGGAACCATACGTTTCTCTAGCCTCTCAACAGATACCCCTCCGTTGCGGTTGCACCTACGGTACGCGGCTATCTGTATCACTGAGGCACGCAAGCCTCCCCACCAACGGCAAGGTCCATGACTCATGGAGGGGCTAGGGAAGATATGGGCAGCAAATAGTGGAATCCATTGAGACAAGCGACTTTGACATACGGCAGATTATTACTACACACAGCCTATGAACGGCGATCCTGGTCGAATGTTCACGTGATACTGTCGTGAGCATCTACGGAAAGAGGCAGAACAGCGAAACTACAGCTAGGCGATTGTGGTTGGACGTCTAAGACTCTTCACAGAACGTGAGGTTTCGGGACTTGTTTGCTCTGTAAAGTAGGATAGATGGCATGTCTAGGCGACCAAATTCGCCTGATGTAAACAGTATGGAATCCATCTGGGTCGCTATCGGTCGCCATCGCCGTGTACGCACATCAGCGGCCCGTTATTTATGCGAATAACGCGACCTGTGAGTAGACATCTCACGCCACATACATCCACAAACCTTCCAACAAACTGTCGGATCCCTGATACGCAGAATCAGAAATGTATTTTGTTCAAAAAAAAATGGTTCAAATGGCTCTGAGCACTATGGGACTCAACTGCTGTGGTCATAAGTCCCCTAGAACTTAGAACTACTTAAACCTAACTAACCTAAGGACATCACACACATCCATGCCCGAGGCAGGATTCGAACCTGCGACCGTAGCGGTCGTGCGGTTCCAGACTGTAGCGCCTTTAACCGCTCGGCCACTCCGGCCGGCTTTTGTTCCAAAGGAAAGACAGAATAACAATACGTAAACCTAGATGACGAGTCTCTGGAAGCCAAGGTAAGCTATACGTCGTTCGTTGTTAAACAGTGTAGTTACATACAATTACTGCTATAAGATGGTATCGCTGTTTATCATAAAAAAATATATTAGAACTGAATTGAAAGGATACCCAAACAGACATTTTTCGAGCTTATCCTGAGACAAAAAGTGGCAACTGACTATAATCGGGCAAGAACGAGAATACGAGCTTTTTACTTCGTGTAACTTCAATATTAATGAGTCAGAAATATCTGGTAGTGAGAACCATCAGCTAAGGATGTGAACGACTGCACTGTTTCTGTAATTGGGAAAGGAAGCGCTATAATTAGAGTCATTGATATAATATTGGGAAGCGCAATTTTGTGTCTGGATAGACTGATTATAAAGTATTTGTGCCATGTATTGCGTAATCTTGCCACAGTCTATGAGATTCACACCAGGTTTGGGCCATAGAGGAAGCTGAATACTGAGTTTTTGTCAAGAGGGGTGCCACAGGAGACTGTAATAGGCATGTTGAGAAACTTCAGCACCCCCCCCCCCCCCTCTCTATGAACAATTGACCTTGTCGGGTTGGTGTGGCTTGCGTACTCCAACGATATAGATAGATGCACCGTAGATGCAACCACTGGTGAGAGATATCTGTGGAAAGGCCAGAGTAACATGTGGTTCCCAAATCGGAGCCTTTTCTTTGGTTGCAGGGGCTACAGTTTGGATGGCTGGCTGATCTTGCCTCGTAATATCAGTCAACATGGCCCTGCTGTGCTGGCATTGCGAAAGCAAGGGAAAACTACAGTCGTTATTTATCCCAAGGACATGCAGCTCTATCGTGTGACTATACGATGGAGGCCTTCCCTTGGTAAGGAATTCCAGAGGTAAAGTAGTAACCCATTCAGATCTCCGGGTGGGGACTGCTCAAGAGGACGTCGACATCAGTTGAAGGAGAACTGGAATTGTACAGGACGGGGCGTGGACTGTTAGATCTCATAATCGGGTAAGTAGATTTGAGAATTTAAAACGTAAATTGATAGGTTAATTTTAGATTGGCGGGGATTAATGGGGTTCGGTGGCAGGATGAAAAGGACTTCTGATCGAGTGAGTGCAGGGTTATAAACAGAAAACTGAACAGCGGTAATGCAGGAGTAGGTCTGATAATGTGTGAGAAATAGGTATCCGGATAAGCTGCTATCAACAGAATAGCAATATCATTATCGTGGCGCAGTAGTACAAGTTTACGTGCGAACTAGTTTCTCAGATAATGAAGAGATTGAAAGAAAGTGCGATGAGATACAAGGAATTATTCATGTAGTTAAGGAGCAAAGTAAGTTGTGAGGCGTCACTGGAATTCGATGGTAGGAAAAGAAAGAGAAGGAAAACTACTGCGTGAACACGAACTCTGGAAAAGGAGTGAAAGAGAAATTTTTCACAGCACATAATTTAATCACTGCTTACGTTTGGTTAAAGAATGATGTAAGAAGGATGTATACGTGGAAGGCGCATGGAAACACTGGAAGATTTCCTATCGCTAATATAATGGTAAAGCAGAGATTTCGAAACCAGATTTTAAACTGTAAGACATTTCCAGGGACAGATGTAGACTCTGATCATAATTTATTAGTTATGAACTGTAGATTAAAACTGAAGGAATTCCAAAAATATAGCAAATTATGAAGATGGGATTGGATAAATTAAAGGATTCAGAGGTTGCTGAAAATAACAGAGAGAGCATTCGGGAACGTTTAACTGAAATAGGGGAAAGGAATACAGATCTCGCGTCACCGCACGACGTCCCAGCAGTACTTTGAACATGAAATAGACACCGAACAAAACCAGCCATACACTAATATTTTAACTAACGAACAACAGCTATATTTTGGCAAAACATAGTTTGAAATGGAGGGTACAAACGGTATTCAAATGCTCGTCTATGACTCAAAAAAGATAACTGTACCCTCACAACTGCTGCATTGTTGTTGACTTAGAAAATGGTATCATCAGGAAAGGACGGCAATTTGCAGTCATTCAGGCGCTCATTACTAAAATAACACGGTACTCAAGAGTCCAAACATCCCCGACATAAAATAACTCCAATAACAAGAAGACAAAATCAGCAGGAGACTTACCCTGCACATCTCTAAATCATCAAAATTTTAACCTCTCCATACAGCACACATCTCCTTTCAGAACCGGTAGATCTAAACCACATAATTCTCGGCTATTATCGTTGTGTTAGCCAGAAGGCAAAGCTCCTAAAGAATTCCTCGACCCTTAAGTGTCACGAACATTGTTCGACAGCCGAAAATCTAGACCAAAATCCAAAAATATTTTTAAAAAAATTGTAAATTCCGAGATGGGAAAACCCTGTCCACAGTACCTAGGTATTTGTTTGACTTCAAGGCAGGAGCACATTGGTCAACTGATGCCAGAATAAGAAACAGAGGGGGCATTTGGCTACGTTTAACTGAGGAGTAATTTAATCATTAGCTGTATTCACAGCGTTAATCGCTAGTTTCTGCAAGTTATTTACCTGTAATGATGCACCCCTTAACGACTTACAATGAGTAACACAAGGCTCGCAGTCATGAACATGCTCAACAAAAGTAGCAGTCCTAGTCGTATATAGTACGTGGCATTTGGGACTACGTATTTTAAAGAACTTAATAACGGGTACCGGTGAATTATCGTAAACGTGATGCTGGATGTCGCCCAAGCTCAGATAAGCAACAGTGGAAAAACAGATTTTTGGAACATAGGTTGTTCCTGAAAATTACTCGTCTGTATCAGAAGTAATGGCATAGACAAAGTTCCATTTGCATAGTGCTGCACGAAGACGGGAAAAAATTTGTTCATTTACATAAAGATTAACAGAACTCGAATATTAACTTAACTCCAGGAATTGCGTTTTGGGGCGGTTGACGCCCATGTGGTGTGTCAAACTTCTGGTATACTACTTTCTGAGCCAGTAGTAAGTAATGACGTATTATTAAATCATATTCAGGCACTAGAACAGATTCTAAATAGTGAATATATCAAAAATATGTTAGCTCGGGTTCTACTGGGACGCCTAAATGTTCCGGTTTTTAGAAATCATATCAAATTCTCTTCAATGTGAGGCTTCAACATCTAACTTTTTATATTTCTAGCAAGTATCTATACTTTATTTCAATATCGTATTGCATGAAGCGCTATACATTATTACGAAATGCGCTGACACGACCTGCTTCATCACTCGTTGAAGATCGAGATCTTCCGTAACACACACATCAACAAAATTTTTGCATCACCCTGGTTCCCAGACGTTGACTGTGGATATTGGATCACAGACACAGTCCCTTTGACTGTTCAGAGATGTCACTAAACCTGCCCAAAGATGTAAACAACCATGCATGAGCAGCGCCTATTAGACGGAGGGGGTCCGACAGCCGATCAGTTCTAGTCATTCCACCACGAATGGGCTACACAGCGCGTGTTGTCTGTAGTTCAACCATGCCTAGATGGTCAATACCGCGGTTCGATCGGGTCCGCATTGTTACTTTGTGCCAGGAAGGACTCTCAACAAGGGAAGTGTCCAGGCGTCTCGGAGTGAATCAAAGCGATGTTGTTCGGATATGGAGGAGATACAGAGAGACAGGAACTATCGATGACATGCCTCGCTCAGGAGGAACCCTGACAGCAACGCCACCATGTTGAATAATGCTTTTCGTGCAGTCATATGACGTCGTGTTACGACTCAAACTGTGCGCAATAGGCTGCATGATGCGAAACTTCACTCCTGACGTCCATGGCGACGTCCATCTTTGCAACCATGATACCATGCAGCGCGGTACAGATGGGTCCAACAACATGCCGAATGGACCGCTCAGGATTGGCATCACGTTCTGTGCGCCGATGAGTGTCGCATATGCCTTCAACCAAACGATCGTCGGAGACGTGTTTGGAGGCATCCCGGTCAGGCTGAACGCCTTAGACACACTACCTAGCGAGGTGGAGGTTCCCTGCTGTAAGGGGTGGCTTTATGTGATGCCGACGTACGCCGCCGGTGGTCGTGGAAGGCGCCGTAACGGCTGTACGATACGTGAATGCCATCCTCCGACCGATAGTGAACAGTATCGACAGCATATTGTCGAGGCATTTGTCTTTATGGACGACAAATCGCGCCCCCATCGTGTACATCTTGTGAACGATTTCCTTCAGAATAACGACATCGCTCGACTAGAGAGCATGTTCTCCAGACATGAACCCTATCGAACATGCCTGGGTTAGATTGAAATGGGCTGCTTATGGACGACGTGACCCACCAATCACTCCGAGGGATCTACGCCTAATCGCCGTTAAGGGGGGGGGGGGGGGGACAATCTGGACCAACAGTGCCTTGATGAACTTGTGGGTAGTATGCCACGACGAATACAGGATTGCTACTGGGTATTAGAGGTATTGGTGTGTACAGCAATCTGGACCACCACCTCTGAAGGTCTCGCTTTATGGTGGTGCAATATGCAATGTGTGGTTTTCATGAGCAATAAAAAGGGCGGAAATGATGTTTATGTTGATCTCTATTCCAATTTTCTGTACAAGTTCCGGAACTCTCAGAACCGAGGTGATGTAAAACTTTTTTCATGTGCTTATATGAGGCGAAGTTGATGTTACTGAGGTTGATGTCACTGAGCTGGATTTGCTTAGCGGTAATTCTGATGTTTTCGCGTGTATTCCGTTTGGATGAGTAGTGAAGGCCTTTCATGCGGCAGTATTGAAGGTAAATGGACAACACGTTGTAAGTAGGCTGTTTATGTTTTCTTATTGGCAACGTTACGTAGCGCTCTGTATGACAATCACTGGCTGTGCTGTGTGCAGTCTGTGGCTAGTTTGCATTGTTGTCTGCCATTGTAGTGTTGGGCAGCTGGATGTGAACAGCGCGTAGCGTTGCGCAGTTGGAGGTGAGCCGCCAGCAGTGGTGGATGTGGGGAGAGAGATGGCGGAATTTTGAGAGCGGACGATCTGGAAATTTGTAAGACTGGATGTCATGAACTGAAATATATATTATGATTATTAAGGTAAATACATAGTTTGTTCTCTATCAAAATCTTTCATATGCTAACTATGCCTATCAGTAGTTAGTGCTTTCAGTAGTTAGAATCTTTTATTTAGCTGGCAGTAGTGGCGCTCGCTGTATTGCAGTCGTTCGAGTAACTAAGATTTTTGTGAGGTAAGTGATTTGTGAAAGGTATAGGTTAATGTTAGTCAGGGCCATTCTTTTGTAGGGATTTTTGAAAGTCAGATTGCGTTGCGCTAAAAATATTGTGTGTCAGTTTAAGCACAGTCCTGTATAATTTTTCAAAGGGGACGTTTCATAACGTTTGAATTTTAGAGGTCGGAGAAGCACTTCATGATTTGTGAATGAACATGACAGAAAAACGAAAAACTAGATTCATTCCACATGTTACATGAAATGCTTTAAGCAAACTTGAATCTTAGCGAGTATAAACGTTAATAAGTTCACTGAAACCGTGTGTGAATTTTACGATGGCAGTGCACAATACATCGAACGCTGTACGGATCATTTAATGTTTTTTTCAGACTACATATGGTTTCTTTTGTGCTATGTACCTACATAGGATTAGGTACAAAAATGCTACGAGTCTCTTAAAATGTGTTACCAAACTGCAAAATTAATGATAAAGATTTGCTCAGAGAGCGCGTTAATATGCAGCAGCTTGTCACACCTCAGTAAATAGAGAAATAGAGCACAGAAAAAACTGACACTGATACACACTGGCTACAAATGTTCCAGCACTTCACGGTCAGACATATATCTTATGAAAATATTTCTAACATTGTGGAGTTTGTGTTACGTATTTCAGTTACAAATACAGCAGTCAAGCGCGCATTTTCTTTGATGAATAAGTAACGGACATCAAAACTGAAATGAAAGTAGACACTTTGAAAGAAATAATTCTGGTGAAAGTTAATCTGAAATATAGTTCTTCGGAATTCTATAACCTCTTAAACTTAAAAGGATGCAGAAGTATAGTGGGATGAATAACTGAATATTGAAAGCTATGTGTAGTTACCTAAGCAAGTGTTGTGTTCTATTTACTAACTATTAAGATTTAAGCATATTATAATTAGACAGTAACTATGAATGTGCTTATGGCCTAGGTTATGTTTGTTAGATTATCTTTTGATGCCTACTATTCATTTCGTCGTAAGCTTTAATAATGTATAACAATTACAGAGCATTATTGCATTCTGAACAGCGAGCAATTATAAAACTTGTCCCCACTTTGTGTGGTTTAGGAGAGAATGGTAAAACCTATATCTGGAAGGACAGACGGGATATGAACTCAATTTTTCCTGAAAACGAGTGCTGTGTCTTTACTACAAGTGCATCACGTTCGGTCGCCCAAAAGAACGATCGCCAAACAACCGGTCAGAACGGATGCATGAATTATTCATCAGCAATCCGTCTCGCCGACAGTCCTTCTTCCCACATACCATTCGCGATTCAAACAGGAAAGCAGAAAAATTATAATAGCAGAGTGTCCTGTGCCACATTTCGCAAGGTGGCTTACGTCGAACGCACGTAACATAGCTCATTTCAGTACACACGCGCAAGTAGTTAATTTGCCAACTGTCCGTTATAGGCCAACGCACATTGTCGCCAATTCGTCACAGCGAACATGTGAGCTCCTCCGAGCAGACGGAACGAAACGGAGTCACTGCTGTGCTTACGGGTGTTCTGCCAAGTTATTGTCTCCATTTTCTGTACAACATTGCGACGTCGACCCAGTCGTCTTTTCAGGTGCTGAGAGTTTTGCCGTTGTTATGTACACACTGCCTACACTCCCTACCCAGACTGTCAACTATTGTTGACTTCGCGCCGCTGTTTATAGCTGAGTTCGATTCCCGAAGCCCATTGCACCCTTTGATGCTCCTTTGTTTTTAGAGTTGTCAAAGATATTCCGTGAAACGTATAATCTCTCTGTTCTTTTTTTTTTCAGCTCTGGTGGATGTTATGACCGGAGTGTACTGACTGTCGCAACCCGAGCGTTATTTAAATTGAAACGTTCACGCCTTCTTATTAGGTTTCCTGACACATTTATTTCGATAGACTTCTAAAATGTGCTGTCGCAAGAATTTGACATTTGCACACCACGACAGTGGATTCATCATATTTCATTTCGTGATTACGTTCGAGGCAGTGCTCGACGACTGCTGATTTGCTCGGTTGTTTTATTTGAGTGTGTCACTGATGCTCTTTACGTTTCCCTAGACTGTTCCAATGGTCTGCCACAGGTAAGAAATATACCATGTTTACATGGAACGCAATACACACCAGCGGTTAAGAGAATTAGATCGTCTTTAACATTACAGTGCCTCGAATATAATCATGAAATGGAATACGTCGAGAGCAGTATCGTAGTGCGAAAGCAAAATTCCTGGAACAGCATGATTAAAGAGTCTGTGTAAATAAAGACAACAGAAAGCCTAATAAACAAGGACGAAAGTACGAATTTAAACAAGGCTTGGAATTCAGCACTGTTTATTAAAATCACGCTGACCGTTAAATCCGCCAGAGCTAGGAAACGCTGAGAGAATTTGCGTCTCACAAACTATCAGTGCGGACTCGTGAAAACAAAAGAGGATCGAAGGGCGTAGTGGTCGGCCGGAGTGGCCGTGCTGTTCTAGGCGCTACAGTCTGGAGCCGAGCGACCGCTACGGTCGCAGGTTCGAATCCTGCCTCGGGCATGGATGTGTGTGATGTCCTTATGTTAGTTAGGTTTAATTAGTTGTAAGTTCTAGACGACTGATAACCTCAGAAGTTAAGTCGCATAGTGCTCAGAGCCATTTGAGCCATTTGAAGGGCGTAGTGGGATTTGGAAATCGAACTCGGGTTCAGGATTTTCCAGGATATGACTACCAGAGGTACGAAGGAGATTAGTGTTTGATGTCCCGTCGACATCGAGGTATGAGTGACGGAGCACAAACTCGCATTAGGGAACGATGGGGAAGGAAATCAGCTATGCTCTTCTAAGGGAGCCATCACGGCATTTGCCTCAAGCGATTTAGGGCAATTACGGAAAACCCAACCCTGGATGGCTGACGCGGGCTTGAACCGCCGTCCTACCAATTGCGAGTTCGGTGTACTAACCTCTGCACTACCTCTATTGGTTGAAGAGCACAGTCGGCGTGGTGTAGATTGCCGGGAGTGCCTGTGTATGGCGCTGAGCCTTGGCGTGACTTAACAGGCTCAATACCAGCTTTGTTCCTCTTATTCATCCTACGTTTACGTTTGTAAACTGTTTTCCAGTTACGTTTAGTTTCTAACATTATGTTAAATTTGTTAGTTCGAACAAGGGAACCTCCCCATCGCATCCCCTTCAGATTTAGTTATAAGTTGGCACAGTGGATAGATCTTGAAAAACTGAACACAGATCAATCGAGAAAACAGGAAGAAGTTGTGTGGAACTATGAAAAAAATAAGCAAAATATACAAACTGAGTAGTCCATGTGCAAGATAGGCAACATTCAGGATAGCGTGAGCTGAGGGTCGCCGTGGTCCTGTGGTTAGCGTGAGCAACTGCGGAACGAGAGGTCCTTGGTTCAAGTCTTCCCTCGAGTGAGAAGTTTACTTTTTTTATTTTCGCAAAGTTGTGATCTGTCCGTTCGTTCATTGACGTCTCTGTTCACTGTAATAAGTTTAGTGTCTGTGTTTTGCGACCGCACCGCAAAACCGTGCGATTAGTAGACGAAAGGATGTGCCTCTCCAATGGGAACCGAAAACATTTGATCGCAAGGTCCTACGTCAACCGATTCCTCCACAGGAAAACACGTCTGATATATTCTATGCGACACTGGTGACGGCGTGTGCGTCACATGACAGGAATATGTTGTCGACCCACCTAACTTCTGCACTTGGCGAATGGGTAAAAAGATTCTTCTACCTTGCCCGATTTAGGTTTTCTTGTGGATGTGATAATCACTCCCAAAAAAGTGATGAAAACATAAGAGTTTGTCACATAAACTGCAAAAAATGAACGCAACAGTTTCACAGTCACACAGTTTTCCCTGTGCTCTGTCAAAACATCCGTTTTTAACGTTTTCAAATTTTTCCGTGTGTAGACCGTCAAATCCTACATATGTCCAAGCAAATCTGAACATGTCCTGGAATTTTGGAGAGCGAATTTGATTATGTGTGGGTGCCTGAACTTTGATAATTGTCTGAAAATAAAAAATTAAACTTTTCACTCGAGGGAATTATTGAACCAAGGACCTCTCGTTCCGCAGCTGCTCATGCTAACCACGGGACCACGGCACTCTTGAGCTCACACTATCCTGAATGCTGCCTATCTTGCGCATGGATTACTCAGTTTGCATATTTTGCTTATTTTTCCACTGTGCCAACTTATAACTAAATCTGAGGGGGGTGCGATGGGGAGGTTCCCTTGTAAGCAACTTCTGTAACTAGCAACGAGTTTTCGAGAGCATCTTTTTCTTGTAACATTTACAAGAGTGAATAAAACCGGCCAGTAACAGCGGCGCGACACCAACAATAATAGTCGAGAGTCTAATTCAAATCCAGGCAGAGAGTACACGCAACGGCGAAAACTTGCCGCATGTAAAGGAGACGGCTGGATTGGTCGACGAAATATTGTGCATAAAATAGAACTCGGCAGAACAACCGGAAGCACACCATTGATCGATCACGCCGAGAAAACCAGAGTGCAATGATGTCAGGTAATCACTTCAATCGAATTTCCATTCTGTTGCTCCTTCGTTGAAAGTTTCGAACACGATAATGATTGCACGCACTCAATGGCTCCGCCACTTCGTTAACAAAAAGGCGACCGGCGTATAAGGAGGCCTGCGAGAATCGGAAGCGCTGCCAAAAATGGAGGACGGTTGGCGTCACGTGGCGCTTGCGAGTCGCGTGGCAGGCAGGTGAGCCGCAGCCGCCCACCCATCGCAGTGCTGCGGTACTCACAGAGGCAACTTGAGGCAAAGTGTCAGTGTCGGCGGAGACGCGGCGACCACGATCATGGCAGGCTCTGCTCGCGGAAGCTCAGCTACGCTCAGATCTGCGCGGGCCACTCCTTCCGACTGGCCGTACCAGGTGCTCTGCCACCCGTCCAGACGTAGGCTTCGCCAGCCGGTACGTGTACGAACGTGTATGTGTCTGTGTGTGGAGAAGGGAAGGCGCGCGTGCGTGGCGCTCTGACGTAACACCGGGGGTCTTGGGCCCGTGCCCCGCAGAAAGGTGAAGCGAGCACAAAAGGACCGCAGGTATTGCTCCTTACCAGTAGAACCACACTTTCCCCCTCGCGGGAATACTCGGCTCCCGTCACGAGAGACCTCGCTGCCGGCCGACGGCTTCTGCGACGTCTAACTTCATGCGCGTGTCCACTAGCTACTAACTTCCGCGAGTAGCTTCTGCAAGCACTTGCCGAGACGTTTACACGACAACAAAAACTTGCGCAACTTTATTTCTGCACATCGCCTGGCCAAATTAATTTCAGAAACTTGCTGCAGTTACTTGCAGAAGCATTTCCACTAGAATCGCCTCGTGAGATAGGCAACGGGATGTTTACATAATCGTGCTTAAAAAATAGAACAGGCGCCACCGTCTTCGTTATTAAAGAAAAATCGTGACGAAAAGCAAAAAGTTAAAAAAAAATAAATGTTTGGGCGAAGAAGTGTGTACAGAGGCGTACATACAAAGTTTGCAAAAACAGACACAATGTCTGATAGGATAGCCCCGATCAGTGATTTTACAATGTAACTTTTAACCCGCCTTGACTGCAAAGTGTTTATTCATATGATCGGTTTCAGACAGATGTGACATGTGACGCATCAACTAAAAGTTGCCGTATTTGGACGGGTTACTCCTGTAACCGAAATATCAGATCTGAAGATGGTTCTAAAGGAACCTAAACCGGTCGCATGAATAAACACTTTGCAAAAATGATTCAAATGGCTCTGAGCACTATGGGACTTAACTTCTGAGGTCATCAGTCCCCTAGAACTTAGAACTACTTAAACCTAACTAACCTAAGGACATGACACACATCCATGCCCGAGGCATGGAACGCCGTGCTGGATCCCAACGGCCACGTATCACTAGCAGTCAAGATGACAGGCATCTTATCCGCATGGCTGTAACGGATCGTGCAGCCACGTCTCGATCCATGAGTCAACAGATGGGGACGTTTGCAAGACAACAACCATCTGCACGAACAGTTCGACGACGTTTGCAGCAGCATGGACTATCAGCTCGGAGACCGTGGCTACGGTTACCCGTGACGGTGCATCACAGACAGGAGCGCCTGTGATGGTGTACTCAACGACGAACCTGGGTGCACGAATGGCAAAACATCATTTTTTCGGATGGTCGCATCCGTGTTTGGCGACATCGCGGTGAACGGGTGCATAGATCCTGAGAAATGAGTACCCCGAACAACCACCTCTGGCCGCAATAACGGCCTTGATACGCCTGGGCATTGAGTCAAACACAGCTTGGATAGCGTGTACAGGTACAGCTGCCCATGCAGCTTCAACACGATACCACAGTTCATCAAGAGTAGTGACTGGCGTATCGTGACGAGCCAGTTGCTCGGCCACCATTGACCAGACGTTTTCAATAGGTGAGAGATCTAGAGAATGTGCTGGCCAGGACAGCAGTCGAACATTTTCTGTATCCAGAAAGGCCCGTACAGGACCTGCAACATGCGGTCGTGCATTATCCTGCTGAAATGTAGGGTTTCGCAGGGATCGAATGAAGGATAGAGCCACGGGTCGTAACACATCTGAAACGTAACGTCCACTGTTCAAAGTGCCGCAGTTTGAACAAGAGGTGACCGAGACGTGTAACCAATGGTATCCCATACCATCACGCCGGGTGATACGCTTCCAATGTGCATTCACCGCGATGTCGCCAAACACGGATGCGACCATCATGATGCTGTAAAAGAACCTGGATTCATCCGAAAAAATGACGTTTTGCCATTCGTGCACCCAGGTTCGTCGTTGAGTACACCATCGCAGGCGCTCCTGTCTGTGATGCAGTGTCAAGGGTAACCGCAGCCACGGTCTCCGAGCTGATAGTCCATGCTGCTGCAACTGTTCGTGCAGATGGTTGTTGTCTTGCAAACGTCACCATCTGTTAACTCAGGGATCGAGACGTGGCTACACGATTCGTTAAAGCCATGCGGATAAGATGACTGTCATCTCGACTGCTAGTGATACGAGGCCGTTGGGATCCAGCACGGCGTTCCGTATTAACCTCCTGAACCCACCGATTCCATATTCTGCTCACAGTCATTCGATCTCGACCAACGCAAGCAACAATGTCGCGATACGATAAACAGCAATCGCGATAGGCTACAATCCTACCTTTATCAAAGTCGGAAACGTGATGGTACGTATTTCTGCTCCTTACACGAGGCATCACAACAGCGTTTCACCAGGCAACGCCGGTTAACTGCTGTTTGTGTATGAGAAATTGGTTGGAAACTTTCCTCGTGTCGGCACGTTGTAGGTGTTGCCACCGGCGCCAACCTTGTGTGAATGCTCTGAAAAGCTTATCATTTGCATATCACAGCATTTTCTTCCTGTCGGTTAAATTTCGCGTCTGTAGCACGTCATCTTCGTGGTGTAGCAATTTTAATGGCCAGTAGTGTAGATACTCTGCAAGCGACCGTACGGTGCGTGGCGGAGGGTACCCTCTACCAGTACTTGTCATTTCCTTTCCTATTCTACTGCAAATATAGCGAGGGAAAAACGACTAGCTATATGCCTTCGCATGAGCCCTAATTTCTCGTATCTTGCCCTCGTGGCCCCTACGCGCGTTATATGTTCGCAGCAGTGGAATCGTTCGGCAGTCAGCTTCAAATGCCGATTCTCTAAATTTTCTCAATAGCGTTTCTCGAAAAGAACTTCGCCTTCCCTGCAGGGATTCCCATTTGAGATCCCGACGCATCCCCGTCACACTTACGTGTTGTTCGAACCCATCAGTAACAAATATGGCAGCCCGCCTATGAACTGCTTCGATGTTTTCATTTAATCCGACCTGGTTCAGATCCGAAACACTAGAGCAGTACTCAAGAATAGGTCGGACTAGTGTCTTGTATGCTGTCTGCGTTAGAGATGAACCACGCTTCACTAGACTTCTTCCAATAAATGGAAGTCGACCATTCGATTTTCCCACAATGCTCGTTCCATTTCATATCGATTTTCAGCGTTACGCCGGAATATTTAAACGACTTGACTGTGTCAAACAGGACACTATTAATGCTGTATCCGAACATTACGGAGATGGTCTTCCTAACCCGCGTTAACTTACATCTTTCCACAATTATAGGTGCCGGCCGGGGTGGCCGAGCGGTTCTAGGCGCTACAGCCCGGAACCGACCGACCGCTACGGTCGCAGGTTCCAATCCTGCCTCGGGCATGGATGTGTGTGATGTCCTTAGGTTAGTTAGGTTTAAGTAGTTCTAAGTTCTAGGGGACTGATGACCTTAGCAGTTAAGTCCCATCGGCCACGGTGGTCTAGCGGTTCTGGCGCTGCAGTCCGGAACCGCGGGACTGCTACGGTCGCAGGTTCGAATCCTGCCTCGGGCATGGGTGTGTGTGTGATGTCCTTAAGTTAGTTAGGTTTAAGTAGTTCTAAGTTCTAGGGGACTTATGACCTAAGATGTTGAGTCCCATAGTGCTCAGAGCCATTTGAACCATTTGAGTTAAGTCCCATAGTGCTCAGAGCCATTTGAACCAATTAGAAGTAGCTGCCATTCATCACACCACTGGAAATTTTGTCTAAGTCGACTTGTATTTTCCTACAGTCACTCAACTTCGATACCTTACCGTACACCACGGCATCAGCAGCAAATAATAGCCGATTGCTGCCCACCCTGTCCGCCACATCATTTATGTATACAGGGTGTTACAAAAAGGTACGTGGGCCCGCATCTCGTGGTCGTGCGGTAGCGTTCTCGCTTCCCACACCCGGGTTCCCGGGTTCGATTCCCGGCGGGGTCAGGGATTTTCTCTGCCTCGTGATGGCTGGGTGTTGTGTGCTGTCCTTAGGTTAGTTAGGTGTAAGTAGTTCTAAGTTCTAGGGGACTGATGACCATAGATGTTAAGTCCCATAGTGCTCAGAGCCAAAAAGGTACGGCCAAACTTTCAGCAGACATTCCTCACACACAGAGAAGGAAAATATGTTATGTGGACATGTGTCCGGAAACGTTTACTTTCCATGTTAGACCTCATTTTATTACTTCTCTTCAAATCACATTAATCATGGAATGGAAACACACAGTAACAGAACGTACCAGCGTAACTTCAAACACTTTGTTACAGGAAATGTTCAAAATGTCCTCCGTTAGCGAGGATACATGCATCCACCCTCCGTCGCATGGAATCCCTGATGCGCTGATGCAGCCCTGGAGAATGGCGTATTGTATCACAGCCGTCCACAATACGAGCACGAAGAGTCTCTACATTTGGTACCGGGGTTGCGTAGACAAGAGCTTTCAAATGCCCCCATAAATGAAAGTCAAGAGGGTTGAGGTCAGGAGAGCGTGGAGGCCATGGAATTGGTCCGCCTCTACCAATCCATGGGTCACCGAATCTGTTGTTGAGAAGCGTACGAACACTTCAACTGAAAAGTGCAGGAGCTCCATCGTGCATGACCCACATGTTGTGTCGTACTTGTACAGGCACATGTTCTAGCATCACAGGTAGAGTATCCCGTATGAAATCATGATAACGCGCTCCATTGAGCGTAGGTGGAAGAACATGCGGTTCAATCAAGACATCACCAACAATGCCTGCCCAAACGTTCACAGAAAATCTGTGTTGATGACGTGATTGCACAATTGCGTGCGGATTCTCGTCAGCCCACACATGCTGATTGTGAAAATTTATAATTTGATCACGTTGGAAGGAAGCCTCATCCGTAAAGAGAACATTTGCACTGAAATGAGGATTGACACATTGTTGGATGAACCATTGGCAGAAGTGTACCCGTGGAGGCCAATCAGCTGCTGATAGTGCCTGTACACGCTGTACATGGTACGGAAACAACTGGTTCTCCCGTAGCACTCTCCATACAGTGACGTGGTCAACGTTACCTTGTACAGCAGCAACTTCTCTGACCCTGACATTAGAGTTATCGTCAACTGCACGAAGAATTGCCTCGTCCATTGTAGGTGTCCTCGTCGTTCTAGGTCTTCCCCAGTCGCGAGTCATAGGCTTGAATGTCCCGTGCTCCCTAAGACGCCGATCAATTGCTTCGAACGTCTTCCTGTCGGGACACCTTCGTTCTGGAAATCTGTCTCGATGCAAACGAACCGCGCCACGGCTATTGCCCCGTGCTAATCCATACATCAAATGGGCATCTGCCAACTCCGCATTTGTAAACATTGCACTGACTGCAAAACCACGTTCGTGATGAACAGTAACCTGTTGATGCTACGTACTGATGTGCTTGATGCTAGTACTGTAGAGCAATGCGTCGCATGTCAACACAAGCACCGAAGTCAACATTACCTTCCTTCAATTGGGCCAACAGGCGGTGACAGGCGGTGAATCGAGGAAGTACAGTACATACTGACGAAACTAAAATGAGCTCTAACATGGAAATTAAGCGTTTCCGGACACATGTCCACATAACATATTTTCTTTCTTTGTGTGTGAGGAATGTTTCCTGTAAGTTTGGTCGTACCTTTTTGTAACACCCTGTATAGAGGATGACAGCGGTCCTGTCACACTTCCCTGGGGGCGCTCCTGACGATACTCTTGAAGCCAGCCGTTCACCAACAGCGGATGTGCTGTGCTGTGCTGTCCCCGTCGGCCCTCGCCGACAACTTCGTTTCCGTGCATTTTTTATTATTTACTTATTTTTGGCCTTGGTCAGTAAAGACAATACAACTAACAGTAGTTACAAAAGTGCCATATTAACGTAATTATGATTTCAACAGTAGAACAATAAAAATCCGATGTGCAGACGTTATTAATTTAACATAAAAACACTAAAAGACGAACACCAGACAGCCAGCAATAGTTACAACAGTGCCGAGATAACATTAGTGCAATATTCACTCAGTACAGTCGTAAGAATGTGAAGTACAAAGATAAGTTCGTTATATATATTAAAAAAGAAGCGCACAAATTACGACCCAGGGTTCGAACCGGGCCGGTTCCAGAGGAGAACGCCGTCCACAGCAACTTATAATTGAAAAGTGGACAACTGCTTCGTTTACAAAGATAAGTTCTTAAAGCACCGTAAAATCTCGAACGAACGTACCAGTTTTCGGACCGGGCTGGTTCTATGCGAGGACAAGATCCACACAACTTACAAGTTAATGCTGAATACCGGCGTCTTTCAAACAATTCGCAAGCAAATAATATACATATCAAACCGGTGACGTTAAGCAGTTACACTTGTAGGATAGGGCTAGCCTCCTGCGTCACATTTTTTGTAAGAGGCCACCTGCGCTGCCGAGTACTTGCTACACGACAATATGACATGGCTCAGATCCGCCACCGCCGTTGTGTCCTGATCACAATGTCCAGAAGATGATTTTCAACCAGTATAGGTGGGCGGGATAACGGTTCAGTGTAATTTCGTAGGCCTAAGCTGCTTGAGTTCTATACAAGGTGCGTAATGGAAATAATTACAACGAAATGGAAGCTGTATGTATTCAAACTCTCTAATGACTTTTAGCATGTATCTTTCTTCTCCAACTCTTCTTAATAGGCCGGCCGGAGTTGCCGAGCGGTTCTATGCGCTACAGTCTGGAACCGCGCGAACGCTACGGTCGCAGGTTCGAATCCTGCCTCGGGCATGGACGTGTGTGATGTCCTTAGATTAGTTAGGTTTAATTAGTTCTAAGTTCTAGGGGACTGATGACCTCAGCAGTTAAGTCCCATAGTGCTCAGAGCCATTTGAACCATCTTCTTAATACTTCTTCATTCCTTACTTGGTCTTCCCATTTCACATTTTCCATTCTTCTGCATATCCACACCTCTAGTGCCTCCAATCTTCTTTCATTTTTCTTCCTCAAGGTCCGGGTCTCTGCACCATACAGTGCAACGCTTCAGATGTAACACTTGGCAAGTCTTTTCCTCAGATCTTTGTTTAGTAGTCCGCAAAGTAATTTCAGTTTCCTCTTGAATCCTTCTTTTTCCATCGCAATTCTTTTCCTAATTTCTGTTGAGCAATACATATCACCCATTACTACACTTCCCAAGTAATTAAAGTTTTTCACTTGCTCTATTTCCTCTCCCCTTATTTTCATATGGCATTTTCTCCCCTTTCCTCCAATTTCCATGCTTTTCGTTTTCTTCTTGTTAATCTTCATTTCATATGCTTCTAATTTTGTGTTTAGATCATCTAACATTTGTTCCATCTCTCTTGCACTCTCTGCCATCACAACCATGTCGTCTGCAAATCTTATACACTCCACTCTCCGGTCCCCTGTACAAACTCCTCTCCTTCCATGGATGTATTCATGAGATGGACCTCTTTGTAAAACATTCCGTATGTAAAACTTCCCCCCTATTCAAGTAACTATCCTTAAAAACTACTGTTTTTTGTACTCCCAACAGATTGTAAATAAAAACTCGTCTATGGAACGAAAGTTGTCCAGGAGAAATGATTTGAGATTAGCATTAAGACGTGCATTGCTACGTGTCAGACATTTTATGTTGTCGGACAAATGATCAAAAACTGTTGTTGATGCAAAATGAACTCTTTTATGACCCGCTAACTTATTTAATGATGGTACTAAACGTCATTTTTTTCTTTTGTTTGTAGTTGTGGACATTACTATTCTTCTCAAATCGTGGTGAATTATTTATGACGGGTTAATTAGTGAATATGTATACTGCGTATATGTATACCCAAAAATTTGGACTATTCTGCCCTGTTTGTTGATGGCTGCTCAAATTGAATATAGTTTATTTTCTCAGAATTCAGAGAGAGGTCACTTCCAGAGTACCATTTAAAAATTCTTTTAAAAACGTTATTAACAATTTCTTCTGTTGTTTTCTCTCTTTCTTATATTACTTTCCCTAATGGGCTTTGCCGCCTGCAAAAAGTACCAACTCCGTTTGATGAGTGTTAGATATGAGGTCTTTCACATTTATAAGGAATAGGAGTGGACCAAAAATTTAATCCTGGCGAACTACCTTCGCGTTTTTTCCCCTCCCAGTCACTAACGTTTTCTCTCCTTTTAGCGCGGTTCCAGTCCTCGCACCAAGGAACACCAGTGCGCGCAAAGGAATCCAGATCTACGTATGTCAGTGATACATGCCGGTTTTTTCCTGCGAAGACGTGTCTGTTGGAAAATAATTCGTCAGAAAATCTAAATCTGGATCATATCACCTTCTTCTTCCGTTGAAGGAGCGGATGTTGGCTCGTTCTGAAACCAAAGGAATATAACAAAAACTGTTGTCTCTAAGGCAGGCGTTCAGATTATGTGTTCATTCCACTTTTTTTGTAGTGTCTAATCTCTTTCGTCATTGTTGTTTTTACACCTAGTAACTGTCTTGTATCTTCACTCCACACACACTCTCTCTCTTAGCGTTAGTCCAAGAAGTGACCTCAGAAACCTCATCTCAGCTGCTTCATTTTTTCGTTCATCTCTATTTCTTAGGATGCAGTTTTGCCCATCATAAATAGGAGCTGGCTTAGCCGCCAAGTTATGTAGTCTTAATGTTATCGCTTTCGTCATAGTTGTACCACGATACCTCCTTACACAACCATCTATAGCATTATACTTCTGCATATTTTGAACTACATATGAATTAATTTTATAATATGTTGTAACTTTTTACAATTCATGGCGGTATGGTACAGGAACCGGTGATAAATGTTTTGAAGAGATGAAAAGTCTTGGCTGCAAAAAAGGCTTCATTATTTTATATTTTGCGAATAACCTGTTTTGCTTTGTTTCAAGCATCTTCAGATTGGCCTACAAGGAAAAATACAAACATTTCTTAGAAAATTGCATGACCCCGATTTAGTAAAACTTTAGATTACGTTGGTAGCTCTTTAATATTGTAGTACCGGTTCGTTGAAGGCTATTCTGAAGACGCCTTAAACAAGACGAACCGCGTTGTTGGCAAAATATATAATAATAAATAATGTTTTACAGCCAAATTTATGACGTATTGATTTTATATCCCGAGGTAGTTAAACGAATTTACCTGCTCTATTGTTTTGGGTACCCCAGTCATTCATTTCATTTTACTTAAATGTTTACCGCTATTTTTGCTCTTTTTATGTGTTTCCCTTGAATTGCCATTACTCATAATTCGTATACAGATACAACCATTTGATAAGTTTGTGAAATATTAGTCAATTTAAACACAATTTCTTGTGAAGCATTTTCACTGTGTGTAGAAGAACTTGGGTCACCTGCAGATAAAATAGTGTTAATAAATTTGTTCCTTCCCAGGTCCATCTTCACGCGATTTTTTAAACTCCATTCTTCTATAACTTTGATTATAAAAATAATCAAAAAGAATTAGTAAGAGAGTACACACTTCTTTTGGTTCCTGTTTTACAGGCAATAACTTATCGTTTATACTGATTTTAGTGATACTGTACTCTGATTTAATGGCATTCAACAACTTTTTCGGGGTACACTATAGTAAGAGAGTATTTCTCATAATTTTATCCTACCTATCCTACCGTAAACCTTCTCATAGTCTAGGAAGAGGAGAAATATTGGATTGTTGAATTCTCTTCTCTTTTCTGTCTTCTGTTTTCATAGGCTGTGACACTAAAACTTCAGGTAATGTCTGTGGGATCACTTAGCATCTCCGCCAGTCCATGATGGTGAAAACTGCATAATCGTTGGGCAACGCACTCTCTCGTCAGGAGTGTAGCAGACTGAGAGGCTGAAAGGCGAGTGCCCAGAGTCTTAACTGGGACTTTTCGGTTAAGGAAGAAACCCCGACAGAAAAATCACGCGGGTCAGGGTACGTTAAGGGCTGTATTTGTTGGAATAGAAACACTTCACTTTGGTGTGTATGATGCTGTTGCGACTTTCAATGATGGCAACATTGTAAGGTGCAAGGTATTTAGAAATATGGGAATGAAGATAGGTTCTAACATGGTACGAGCGATGCTTGCTTTAGACAAGGAACGCCTTCGGGCTGCAGACAGGGCTGTAAAGAGTCTAGAAATACAAGCAAGAGTAAACAGGAGGAGGAACAAGAGGAAGCTGGAGGAGGAGTTTGCAGAGGATGGAGATAATCCATCCTATGGACCTGGAATGCACTAAAAAGTTAATCCAATCTTTGTCGCTCGATTCCCAAAACTTTTATTTTCTCATACTAATTACATGTTTTCTAAGGATCTTCCAAAACATATTTGTTTCAAACTTTCAGTAAATGTTACACAGTACCTTCTGCATAATTTAACACAGCCTTTTTCCAAAAAACTGTATATTTTTGAATATATAAATAAAAAATTACAAAAAAATGTTGTGAATTTTCATTACAATTGAAAAAAAATCATCTTTAATAACTGAACTAAAATTTTGTAAAATCCCTGTGTTAAGTTGTAGCCCATATTCCAATAAATAATCTGTAAAAAGTTCAACTTCCTACCTCAAATACTTTGTGAGGAAAGATGTAATTTATAAGCGTTATTTTAACATTGCAAGTATAGGGCGTTCCGGAGCCCCTTAAGGTGGCAACCCCGCCACCGAACTACCCTAGCAAGAGACTTGTATCCTCAAATGAGGAAAATGTAATTCACTCAAAGGAAAAAGCCGGACAGATGTATAAGGAGCAGACAAATGACAACGAGACGGGTGGAAAAAAATAAGTAAACTCTTTATTATTTCAAAAGTAATCGTCATATCTGTTAATATATTTATGCCGTTGTGAGGCAAGCCGGTGAATGCCTTCAGGAAAAGATCTTTACGTTTGCCCATGGAACCATAATCGAACCCAGGCAAGGACCTCTTCGTCCGAAACACGGTGGCCACGAATGTCTTTCTTAAGAGCTCCGAAAATACGGAAGTCGCATGGGGAGAGATCGGGTCTGTATGGAGAATGTGTAAGGCGTAAGGGCTTCCAAGCGAAATTTCTGCAGCGTACACGAAACAAACTTGGCCCTTAGACGTCAAAACCAACTCACTGATGTTGTCTAATGTGAACTGGACATACAAAATTATTCCATTCCGCTGTGGCAGGTTGCTACAGCCATCAGTTTAGAATTATTTCAAAACAAAAACAGTCTTTGTTGAAATTATTTAATGTCATTGACATTAAATAATTCTGCAACCAATACAGTCTTTGTTAAAATTATTTAATGTCACTGACATTAAATAATTTTGCAACCTATACTGTTTTTGCTCTGAAATAATTAGACATAGACTTGTCTTTCAGCAAAACTGTTAATTGACACGTATATACCAACAGTGTGGCAAGGTGAGTTAGACAGGCAATGCTATGTTGTTCTACAAACAGGTACAATGCATTATTATTAAAAGTTATGAATATTCATTCCTTTATAAAAGTCAAAAATTTTACATACACGTTTAGATCGTAGTTTGCCCTTCCATACTTCGGGAAACAAATTCTATAATGACATCCATAAGTTACTTTTCCCCAGCCCCGTCTTGATAAACGTAATGGAAAATAGTAGGTCGTAGGTCTCCACCGCGTCATTGTTGATATGATTAGTCGTAGTAATGCGATGACTGACCTCTCAGAGGATGCTGCCGATGCTAGAACTGTCATAATCAGAATGATCACGCGGATAACTTCCTACCACGTTAATCAAAAGCAGCCTTTAAATAGCATGTACAATACACTGCTATATGCCAATCGTATAGTTTGCAGCATTTCAGGCTGTGCGTGGAGAATCTACAGGTTAAAGTCTGCTGTGTGTACTCCGAACAGCTCTTCCAGTTGTCGTGTAGATGAAGAATTTGTTTGGGATGACATAACAAATATCTATTCAAGATGGGAGAGCCGCATTTGATTCTCTCGGTTGAACGTTCGACTAATCTCATTCAAGCCGGCCGCGGTGGCCGTGCGGTTCTAGGCGCTGCAGTCCGGAGCCGCGCTGCTGCTACGGTCGCAGGTTCAAATCCTGCCTCGGGCATGGGTGTGTGTGATGTCCTTAGGTTAGTTAGGTTTAAGTAGTTCTAAGTTCTAGGGGACTGATGACCACAGCAGTTGAGTCCCATAGTGCTCAGAGCCATTTGAACCATTTAATCTCATTCAAAAAAAGATCAATAATTTCAAACTGTCCTCCTTAAATCATCGTTCATGAGACAGATTTAGGTTCTTAGAAGAATCTTTTACTTTCTCCAACAGCGTATCAAATACTTCCGTAGACCTCAAAATCACAAGAACCTCTTATAACATCTACGCAACGTTTCACCCAGACGGCATAAAATATGGACTCTGTAGATATCTGGCCAGTTCCTCGTACAGGCCAAACAGTTTAATAGTGACTGTCATATAAAAAAATAGTCTCAGATGGTTGGAAACGCTTCGTGTAGCTCCTTAGGACTGGCCGTCTTTCGTCTCTAATTGAGGCGAAAGACGGTTAGTCATCCAGTACTTCAATAATTTTACCCTTAGAGTCCACTGAGCCGTATACATTGGTATCAGCCGTTGAATTTTCGAATTTGACTCCGTCTTGTCGTAGCACAACATCTGCATTCACGTTTTTCCTTTCGTGAATTCCAGAGCTGTCTTTCGCAGTCATCAAGACAGCGGAGAATGGATCACAGCTTCTTGAAACTCCCTGTAGTGCAAGATCAGAACAATGATTACTGCAGTGGATGTAACAGTTCTTTGGCTAGTCTTGAAGAATTTCTTTCACAGCCTCGTTCCGCCCAGACATATTAGTTGCACCATCAAATTAACAGATGCACAGAAACAGCATGCCTAGTGAGGATCTTATAAGGGTGACTTCAATGGTACTGGCAGTGTTCGTGCCCCGGAGTACACCGGACTGTATGAACTCAGAAAAAGTTATTTTCCTTCGAGCGTCTCACGGTCGACGCAACGTTCGCAAGAAATGAATTGCTCCTGCCCAGCCACGTCCGTCGTTGAGTCAGCCTTAATACCGGAAAATAAAGATTTTTAATTTGTTGCACAATTTCTCGTTGGATCTCGTGCGCCGTAATTTCCAGTATTTGTACCGCCAGAGTCAAGCAAGTGTCGCGGCGCTTCGACCATATCCTCAGTTCTTGTACATCGTTCTTGTTCTCACCGAGATGCGTCATGATCTCTCAGTGCGTTTCCTGTTCGACACAGCACCCTGACTGAACTGATAATCACTATCAAGGCGGTTCTAGCTTTCTCCTGATCGGCCGGCAAGTTTGCCAATTACAGGTGTGCTGCTTTCACATCGCCGAATAATTGCCACAGACTGTTGGTGGTATAAATCTCTTATTGTGTATTTTCAGCTTTTCTATATCATTTTTCCAGTTACTGAATTTTTCTTTAAGACAAGTCGTTTCTTCCTGTGATCTTATATTGCTTACCATATGGGTGGATTTAGGGCAGTCGTTACAGAGAACAGATAACAACTTCAAGAATGCGATAGTTTAGTCATAAGCAAAAATTGCTGTCAACCAAAATACTTATCCCAAATTTGCTGACCATTGCATGATTTCTATGTGACCGACTCCGCCATCAAATTATGTGACTAAGGGCTGGCGGGGGTGGGGGGATTAGGAGGTGGCGGGAGAGGGGGTCGTAAACGCATCTCGTCGCCCTCCTCCCCCGACCACGACTTTGGTGTGGGGTATGCCCGCTCCCTCGTGCCTCGCAGTTGATTAGCCGTTGGAAACCATATTCCTCACACACACACACACAAATACAATAAGTAGTCTAATTTACAGACATGGGCACGGAACGCTTTATTGCCATGTTAAAAGTCATCTCTACGGTTGTTCATATTACGTTGATCATTGTAAACACACAGGAACACAACGTACCAGCATACCAACACAAACTCTTTCTTATATTAAATGTTCAAAACGCCGCCTTGTTTATGTCTGGTTACTGCTGGGCCGGCATTATTGGTGACGATTATTGAGGCCTCCTGTTCTTCTGTCCAGGCTCAAGGTAGGAACTTACAGTGCTTTCTTAGGGAGTACTCTACCTCACCTCGTAGAAGATGAGCCGTTACCAGTGCGATGAATCATATACTCAGCTACAGGTGCTCTTCATTTCAGTTTCGATGCCTGTCGGCTTCTAGATAACAAATTCCGCCACATACGAAGAGGCGAGTCATACCATGGGCTTCACGTTCTCCAGACATGAAGAGACTAGGCTTTTGTTTGTGGGGACGTTTGAAATATCTTGTGTATCGAAACGCAGTACAAGATGGAGAGCTTCTACGAGCCCATACTATGGACGGCTGCGACCCCATGCACAATACTCGACGGATGCATCGTCGCATCCGGGATTCGATGCTTCGCTGATGCATGTGCCGCTGCTACCGAAGGGCATCTTGAACGTTTCATATAAGAAAGAGTTCCTGTGGTATACTGACACGTGGTGTTCCCTTGACTTTCCCTTAGTTGGTGTCACTTCGAATGGTTCAAATGGTTCTAAGTACTGTGGGACTTAACATCTGAGGTCATCAGTCCCGTAGACTTAGAAATACTTAAACCTAACTAACCTAAGGATATCACACACATCCATGCCTGAGGCAGGATTCGAACCTGCGTCCGTAGCAGCAGCGTGGTATCACTATCAACAATTGTAGAAAATGAGCTCTAGCACGGGAACAAAGTGTTTGCGGGTCATTTCTAAATAAGGTACTTTCTTCATCCTTGCGTAACGAATGTGTCCAGATAGATTGAGACTACTCATAAGTACAACGCTTCATTCAGTCATTCAGTTCGCTCATCGTGGTTTGTAGATCCTGTAAAGAAGGAAAACCTTGAGAGATTTCGAACAGGTCGATTTGCAGACAAAAGACAAGCAAATTACAGAATCTTAATCCGTATGATGTATTAGTAATAAATTACATTACACCGTTTAATGCTGTTCACGATTACACCAGCTATATTTAACCTAGTAAATTAGAAATAAAGTTGCTACTTAGGAAGAAGTTACTTTTTAATCAGTTATATTAAACTAATAACACCATAGAAGAATGAAAACATTTAAGAAGGTTGGCCAGGTGCGAGCAGGAGTCGCGCTCTGAGTGTTCCGTTACAAACTTAAGTACGTATATAGGCAGTTCATTCATCCCAACAATAGGGAATCTCAAAAATTTTTGCCTATTATCGATATTGATACGGGCAAGATCACGATCGGTTCCGGGAATTCCAAGACTTTCGAGAGTGTATAAGTTTAAAGTCGGATAAAAAATGACAAAAAATATTTTTCCGTATGATGTAATTAATAAATAAGAAATTTCTGATTGTTTCCTTTACTCATACTGTGATACCTTGCTTCTTCCAACAGTCAACGGAAAGTACTCTATAGGTTTTAATGAGCGAGTTTGCAAGCATCAAAATACAGAATCCGCCAGAAAAATGTATACACTCATTGTCCGGCTGTATCGACATATCGATATTGTTTCGAATTGAGTTACGAGTGTGTTGCAGTATGGTCTTTGGCTAAACAGATGTTAGTACTTTCATCTCGGTATTGAGAAAACAAGACGGCTGGAGCATGCTTGACATTCGAGCAACGAAAATGTATTGTGGTTTTTGAAGTTTGGTAATGCCGTTGAAGCGCAACGTCAGTGGAGGCTGGAGCTTGAAACAGAACCGCCAACCCGCCTAACAATTAAATGTATCAATAACAAGTTTGAATTGCATAGAACGATTTGTAATATTCACAAAGGAAGATCAGGAAGACAGTGTACAGCTACAAGTCTTGCTTCGTCGCCTCTCGTGTTGGAAACGTTTGTTAATTCTCCACAGAAGTCTGCTACACAATGTGAACGTGAAGTGGGAGTTAGTAGTGCAAGTATACGAAGAATTCTGAAAGCTGCAAAGTGAAAAGTTTACATTCCACGATTACTGCACGCGATTACTAATGACGATCCTGATCGCCGAATGCAGTTTTGCAAATGGTATCAGCAAATGGTAACTGATGACGAACAATTTGTGATGAGGGTAGTGTGGAGTGACGAGGCAAAATTTAAACTTAATGGAACCGTGAATCGGCATAACAGTGTGTACTCGGCACCAGAAAGTCCGCGTGTTTGTATGGATAAAGCTGTCAATCTACCAGGGGTTCATTTGTGGTGTGGACTATCGTCTAGGTGCTTAGTATGACCCTTTTTCTTTGATGCTTCTGTCACTGGAGAAGTGTACCTGAAATGTTACACACATCAACTTTACCTGGTACACGCGCGCTTTATGGAGCTGATGAAGAGGTCTTCTACCAAAAGGACGGGGCACCACCACACTACCACCTAGCTGTACGAGCTTTCGTCGATAACAATTTTCCGGGGAATTGGATTGGACGAAGAGGGGCCATTGAGTTCCCTCCATGGTCGCCAGATCTGAGACCTATGGACTTTAACTTGTAGGGAACTATGAGAGATAACGTCTATCGATGTAAGCCACGAACGCGGGAGGAACTTCGCTAGGAGATTACAGTGACATGTGCACGGTCTCCACTGTAACATGGACTGACGTAGTTGCGGCGACCGCTCGTCGTTCCGTTATGTGTACAGTCGCCGACGGTGAACATTTTGAACATTTAAAGTAACCATGTGCTAAACTGAAGGTTGTACAACATATGTGATCAATAATTAAATGTAAAATAAACACATAAACAATACTTTTCGTTCGTTAAAGCGTGTATACATTTTTATGGAAGACTCTGTGTGTATCATACATGGCCTTATCTTTTGGCTCCATTGACTTAGAGGCTTTAAGCTTTTACATCCCCAAGGGACCATAGATCTTAATACGTGACATACACTACTGGTCATTAAAATTGCTACACCAAGAAGAGATGCAGATGATATACGGGTATTTAATGGACAAATATATTATACTAGAACTGACATGGGATTACATTTTCACGTAATTTCGGTGCACAGATCTTGAGAAATCAATACCCAGAACAACCACATCTGGCTGTAATGACGGCCTTGATACGCCTGGGCATTGAGTCAAACAGACAGGTACAGCTGCCCATGCAGCTTCAACACGATACCACAGTTCATCAAGAGAAGTGTCTGGCGTATTGTGACGAGCCAGTTTCTCGGCCACCATTGGCCAGACGTTTTCAATTGGTGAGAGATCTGAAGAATGTGCTGGCCAGGGCAGCAGTCGAACATTTTCTGTATCCAGAAAGGCCCGTACATGACCTGCAACATGCAGTCGTGCATTATCCTGCTGAAATGTAGGGTTTCGCAGGGATCGATTGAAGGGTAGAGCCACAGGTCGTAGCCGGCCAGAGTGGCCGAGCGGTTCTAGGCGCTACAATCTGGAACCGCTGCGGTCGCAGGTTTGAATCCTGCCCCGGGCATGTGTGTTTCTGATGTCCTTAGGTTAGTCGGATTTAAGTAGTTCTAAGTTCTAGGGGACTGATGAACGTAGCAGTTAAGTCCCATAGTGCTCAGAGCCATTTGAACCAAGCCACGGGTTGTAACACATCTGAAATGTAACGTCCACTGTTTAAAGTGCCGTCAATGCGAACAAGAGGTGACCGAGACGTGTATCCAATGGCACCCCATACCATCACGCCGGGTGATACGCCAGTACGACGATGACGAATACACGCTTCCAATGTGCATTCACCGCGATGACGCCAAAGACCTACATGATGCTGTAAACAGAACCTGGATTCATCCGAAGAAATGACGTTTTGCCATTCGTGCACCCAGGTTCGTCGTTGAGTACACCATCGCAGGCGCTCGTGTCTGTGATGCTGCGTCAAGTGTAACGGCAGCTATGGTCTGCGAGCTAATAGTCCATGCTGCTGCAAACGTCGTCGAACTGTTCGTGCAGATGGTTGTTGTCTTGAAAACGTCCCCATCTGTTGAGTCAGGGATCGAGACGTGGCTGCACGATCCGTTACAGCCATGCGGAGAAGATGCCTGTCATCTGTACTGCTAGTGATAAGAGGCCTTTGGGATCCAGCACGGCGTTCCGTATTACCCTCCTGAACCCACCGATTCATATTCCGCTAACAGTCATTGGATCTCGACCAACGCGAGTAGCAATGACGCGATACGATAAACCGCAATCGCGATAGGCTACAATCCGACCTTTATCAAAGTTGGAAACGTGATGGTACGCATTTCTGCTCCTTACACGAGGCATCACAACAACGTTTCCCCAGGCAACGCTGGTCAACTGCTGTTTGTGTATGAGAAATCGGTTGGAAACTTTCCTCATGTCAGCACGTTGTAGGTGTCACCACCAGCGCCAACCTTGTGTGAATTCTCTGAATAGCTAATCATTTTCATATCACAGCATCTTCTTCCTGTCGGTTAAATTTCGCGTCTGTAGCACATCATCTTCATGGTGTAGCAATTTTAATGGCCAGTAGTGTAATTCGCATTAATAACGGGCGCTGATTTGCGTACGCGGTGATGGCGCCCGGTAGCGACTCAGATGGGTTCCACAGGGTTTATATCAGGCGAATTTGCTCGCCGAGAAATCAACGTGACTTCGCTACAGCGTGTCTTCTAAGTCACTCCCTATTTTTAAACAATTATAATTTCTTTGTACATGAACCAATTTTCTTAGAACGGCTTTTGTTGGAAACAGCAGTAGATGAGGTTGTGTTTAACATCATTTTTTATTTTGTTTCATTTGGAAAATGTCGCCTGTGTTGACTGTGGAACAACAGGCCCAAGTAGCAGCTCGTTGGGTAGTATGGGGAACTGTGGTGTACAAAGGTGGTGGAGGGGTGAACGAGGGATCCATGTAACACTGGATGCAGAATACGGTTAAAAATTGTCATTCCAAATTACTGACAACAGGGAGAGTCGCCGATGTGAGAAGATCAGCAGGACCATCAACGACACCAGAGAATGTTGACAGAGTTCGTGAACTGTTCACGAGGAACCCAAAATATCACTGCGTCAAGGATATCGTGAAAGTGGTGTTTCACGTTACGGAGTTGCAACGATTCTTATGAAGGATCTCACTTTTACGCTGTGGAAGTCACATTATGTGCAGGAGTTGATTCCTGATGACTGTGTCAGAGGAATGGAGTTGGAGAAATTTTCTTGGTTTGGACTGACCTGAACTTTTTGATATCTTTCTGTGGACTGATAAGACAGTATTCTACACTAGAGTATTTGTAAACAGGCATAACTGCCATTACCGGGCAGCCGAAAACCCACACGAATGTGTTGGGAAAGCACAGGGGCGTTCGAAGGTCACAATATGGTGTGGTATCACGAGAGACCTTTGGAGAAAAGAGAACCACTTGTATGAATATCAAGAGCTCAGATGGAAACCCAGTTCTAAGCAAAGAAGGGAAATCAGAAAGATGGAAGGGGTATATAGAGGGTCTATACAAGGGCGATGTGTTTGAGGACAATATTATGGAAATGGAAGAGGAGGTAGATGAAGATGGAATGGGAGATATGATACTGCGATAAGAGTTTGACAGAGCACTGAAAGACCTGAGTCGAAACAAGGCCCCGAGAGTAGAAACATTCCATTAGAACTACTGCCGGCCTTGGGAAAGACAGGCCTAACAAAACTCTACCATCTGGTGATCAAGATGTACGAGACAGGCGAAATTCCCTCAGACTTCAAGAAGAATATAATAATTCCAATCCCAAAGAAAGCAGGTGTTGACAGATGTGAAAATTACCGAACTATCAGTTTAATAAGTCTCAGCTGCAAAATAATAACGCGAATTCTTTACAGACGAATGGAAAAACTGGTAGAAACTGACCTCGGGGAAGATCAGTTTGGATTCCGTAGAAATGTTGGAACACGTGAGGCAATACTGACCCTACGACTTATCTTAGAAGAAAGATTAAGGAAAGGCAAACCTACGTTTCTAGCATTTGTAGACTTAGAGAAAGCTTTTGACAATGTTGACTGGAATACTCTCTTTCAAATTCTAAAGATGGCAGGGGTAAAATACAGGGAACGAAAGGCTGTTTACAATTTGTACAGAAACCAGATGGCAGTTATAAGAGTCGAGGGGCATGAAAGGGAAGCAGTGGTTGGGAAGGGAGTGAGACAGGGTTGTAGCCTCTCCCCAATGCTATTCAATCTGTATATTGAGAAAGCAGTAAAGGAAACAAAAGGAAAGTTCGGAGTAGGTATTAAAATCCATGGAGAAGAAATAAAAACTTTGAGGTTTGCCGATGACATTGTAAATCTGTCAGAGACAGCAAAGGACTTGGAAGAGCAGTTGAACGGAATGGATAGCGTCTTGAAAGGAGGGTATAAGATGAACATCAACAAAAGAAAAACGAGGATAATGGAATGTAGCAGAATTAAATCGGGTGATGCTGAGGGAATTAGATTTGGAAATGAGACACTTAAAATAGTAAAGGAGTTTTGCTATTTGGGGAGCAAAATAACTAATGATGGTCGAAGTAGAGAGGATATCAAATGTAGACTGGCAATGGCAAGGAAAGCGTTCTGAAGAAGAGAAATTTGTTAACATCGAGTATTGATGTAAGTGTCAGGAAGTCATTTCTCAAAGTATTTGTATGGAGTGTAGCCATGTATGGAAGTGAAAGGTGGACGATAAATAATTTAGACAAGAAGAGAGTAGAAGTTTTCGAAATGTGGTGCTACAGAAGAATGCTGAAGATTAGATGGGTAGATCACATAACTAATGAGGAGGTACTGAACAGAATTGGGGAGAAGAGGAGTTTCTGGCACAACTTGACCAGAAGAAGAGATCGGTTGGTAGGACATGTTCTGAGGCATCAAGGGATCACCAATTTGGTACTGAAGGGCAGCGTGGAGGGTAAAACTCGTAGAGGGAGACCAAGAGATGAATACACTAAGCAGATTCAGAAGGATGTAGGCTGCAGTAGGTACTGGGAGATGAAGAAGCTTGCACAGGATAGAGTAGCATAGAGAGCTGCATCAAACCAGTCTCAGGACTGAAGACCACAACAACAACAACATCACGTCATCCAAAGTTGTTGGTTCTTTCTTTCTGCGGAACACAATTAATGACGGAAGATACCTGAAAATACTGCAAGATCATGTATGGCCAATAATTTCACAATGGAACATCCCACAACTTCACTTCATACAGGACGGAGCACCTGCACATTTTGCAAACGATGTCTCGGAAGGGTTGCACAATCATTTCCCAGCTCGCTGGATTGGCAGACGTGGTGCACACATGAATGGCCTGTCCGCGAGTCTGATTTAACGTCTCGCGATTTTTTTTCTCTGGGGGTGGCCTATGGAGGAGATTTACAAGAGAAAACCACGGAACTTGGATGAACTGGAAGCAGTAATACCTTATGTGTTAACCAATGTTCCACCTAACATGTTGCAGACAGCAGTATCACACGTACCAGTTCGCTTACAAAAACGTATAGAGGAATGCTGGAGCTTATGTGGGGATTTAAAATGATGTTAAATATAGCCTCAAGAAATGATCTATCTAACAAAAGTAGTTCTAAGAAAATTGGTCCATAAATAAGGAAATTATACTAGATGCTTAAAATAGGGAGTGACTTATCAGACACCCTCAAATCACTGTAGCATGGTTATGTCTCCGAGACATGGACAGTTATACTGCTTAAACGTGACATCGTCGTCGGGGAAGACATAAAGCATGAAGGGATGCAGGTGGTCCGCTGCTGTCAGCGTGCCTTCGATTACTACCACAGGTCCCACGAAATCTCATGAGAATGTCTCCCATAAAATGATACTGCTTCCACCAGAATGCCTCCGTGGCGTCTCGAGCCGACGTTCACCTCGATAACGGCGTTTGTGGAGACGACCGTCGACATTAGTGTAGCAAACATGTGATTTACCCGAAGAGCCGACACGTTTCCATTAATAGACGGTCGAATCCGGATGGTCCCGTGCCCACTGCAGTCGTAACTGACGGTGTCGTTAGATCAACATGTGAACGCGTAGGGGTGGTCTGCTGCACAACTCCACGTTCAACAATGTACGACGCACGATATGCTCTGAAACACTTGTGCGTACACCAGCTTTGCGCTCTTATGGGCAGAGATGCTACAGATCACCATCTAGTTCCACTGTCCTTCTACGTCTTTCCGTAGATGCTCACGACTCTAGCACGTGAACATTCGACCAAGTTCGCCGTTATACTCGTTCACAGGTTTTGCTTAATAATAATCCGCCCTTGGCAAAATCGCTTATCTCAATGGATTTCCCAATTTGCGGGCCACATTTTTGCTAGGGTGATCCCCGTCCGTGTCTGCCCCGCTTACATACGAGGTTTGTCCGGAAAATACGTATAATAGTTGAATAATGTCTTTATGTTACAAGTTGCAGTCACCGCCAGGTGGGACTACTGATTTAATCAATCCCATCAACGCTCAGTTCGAGTCAGAGCACTCTGCGTGAAGGTGGGAGTGTGCGGCAGCTTGTTGACAGTTACCCTTTTTCACCTGCCGTCGGCATGGAGCTCTCTCTGATTGAGGAACAGCGCGTCAACATCAAGTTTCTTGCAAAGCTAGACAAGAATGGCCGTGAGATTTTTGAGCGTGTGAAACAGGTTTACGGAGACAATTCTCTGAAGGAACCAACAGTGAACAAGTGGTTAAAAAGGTTCCGGGATGGCCGAGAAGAAGTGAACGATGACTCTCGCCCAGGACGCCCGTCGACATCGGGTTCCGATGTAAATGTTGAACGAACTCGGGCTTGTGTTCTTAAAGACTGTAGATTGACAGTCAGAATGATTGCTGACGAGCTGTCAATCCCCAAAACAATCGTTCACGAAATCCTGACACAAAAACTTGAAATGAAGAAATTGTGTGCGAAAATCGTACCGAAGCTCTTGACGCCAGAACAGAAAGCAAAGAGGTTTGAGTGCTGTGAGGATTAATTGCAAGCAGAGGAACAAGGGGACTTTCTCAACCGAGTCATCACTGGAGACGAGTCCTAGTTTCACAAATTCGATGTGGAGCTCAAATCTCAAAACAAGGAATGGAAACTAGCAGTAGAACCGAGAACAAAAAAGTCGCGAAAATCAAGGTCCAATGTGAAGACAATGTTGATTGCTTTCTTTGATTCTAGGGGCATTGTTCACAAGGAATTTGTCCCTCCCGGCCAGAGAGTGAACGGAAATTTTTACGTTGAAGTTCTGACACGTCTCAGAGCTCGTGTGGCCCGAGTTCGACCGGAGTTGACCAAAGGGGGCAGGTGGATCCTTCATCACGACAATGCGCCCGCTCACACGTCGCTCGTTGTGCGCGAGTGTTTGGCCCGAAGCTCAGTCACCGTGACAGACCACCTGCCTTATTCACCCGATTTAGCCCCGTGTGACTTCTTCATGTTCCCGAAATGCAAAATGGTGCTTTGGGGGCGGCACTTGGGAGATGTGGAAGCCATCAAGGCGGAAACGATACGGCAATTGAACAACATCACAACTGAAGAATTTCAGCAATGTTATCAACAGTGGAAACGGCGTTGGCAGAAGTGTATCGCGTCTCAGGGCGAGTACTTTGAAGGAGACCATATTGTAATACCTGAATAATTGTAAAATAAAGTTGTTATTCAACTTTTATACGTATTTTCCGTACAAACCTCGTACTTTTCTTACCATGTCACGTGCCCGCAACGCCACCAGTAGAGATGGGGGATCCGCTCTTGAACTAATTCATAGAGTTGAATCTTTCAAAGGAGTGAACAATCAGTGATTCAGAAAAAAAGAACGGTAGCTCCAAACGTTTCCCACGGCAGAGAGAGAGAGAGAGAGAGAGAGACGGAGCATATCAGCAGCGCCTCTGCTGGTCAGAGCACAGTGCACGCCACACAACACAGCCAGCGCCGGCCTCTGCCCTGCTTCTACCTTGGCTGCCTGCATTGTGCAGTGCCCCATTGGATTTTGTGTTTCACATATGCCGTGCCGTCTCTGTGCGTCGTCTGCCGCGCAGTGTCTGGCGCAGCGTAACTTCGCATCGCACTCTGTCGGCGATCGTTTCAGTTGCACGTCCTGCCCTCTGGGCAGTTGATGCGAGCAACAGGACAGAGAGCCACCTAGCGGATAACATAGGAACTACTTGCAACAACCTGCTCGCAAGGGAACGGACGATTTGTCTCGGAGCGGGTGAGTTCACCGCTCCCCCCACCCTCGGAACTCGCCCGCTCAACGCTCACCCCACTGTCTCGACTCTAGCCAGAGCGTTGAGCAAAGCGACTCAGGTGTCACTGTGGTCTCTGCGGTCTCAGCTCACGCAGTAATACAGCTCGCGGCTCGACCTGCTCGACTCAGCGCCTCTGCATCGGAGTTCGTCCCTACTGGATATTGTTCTTCGTAGTAATACCGCTATGTATATTACATTATTATGTTATGTATACATCAATTGTTTTTATTTTATTTTTATTTGTTTAAACTGATTAGATTAGGTTCCTGATGACTCCTCTTACTATAGGATTTTTATTATGGACACTCGAATTTACGCTTTAATTACGAGCGAACCGATAAACGTATCGCAAAATGTGATACATCAATATTTTCCTTGTTTTATTCTGCGTAAGGCTATATGCAGCACTTTCGTTTTACAGTCAAATTTATATTTTTTTTCTTATTCTGGTACGGATTTTGCGATTTTAGGCGTCTTCGGAAGGAAACGTTCACTTTAAAAATATATGGCTTGCGATGTATTTGTATGAGGTTAATGAAATTTTAATACATTATAGCCAAATATATTGTTAATGTAAATCTCAAGTTACAACATTTTCCGATCACCCAAAAAACCACGATAGTGCAAAATAAATCAATAATCAAAAACTTTGTCATATCGTGGAAATTTCAATAAACAATACAAAATTCTTACTCATTATCTGTGTTACTTCAAAATAGGATCAAATAAGATCAAAATACAGGTATAGTACTGGAATAAACCAAGTTTAAAGGGCAATGTGCCTTCCATTTATTTTCTATTGTAAATGAGTGGTGAGTCATGAAAAAGAGCTAATTCATTTCAGGGAGTGAACAGTTCAGATCCAATCTCTGAAAAGAACAGTTTTGCCCATCTCTAGCCACCAGGCGGCGTCCAGCGCGGTATTTTGGCTCATCGGGATAGTTGCTGTTTATCTCCGATTGGTGGCTTAGTATTTACATGATTATATTGACATTTTCAAAGCCACTAGTTACCAATATCTGTAAATACAGAGTGCTGTTTACATTACTACTTGCCGATTGGTGGCTTAGCATTTACACGATTATATCGACATTTTCAAAACCAATGATTACCAATACCTGTAAATACAGAGTGTGTTTACATCACTAATTGCCATGTAGCTTTACAGTCAAAACTGCTGTTTGCCTTGTTGCGAAAGGACTTTTTAATTCTGGGACCCAGACACTCAGGTAAGCTGTGAAAGAAAGGTTATCGAACTATATTTTTAATTTTCTTTCGAGCTGACATTGACTCTGAATTTCTCATTTTTTGTTGGATGGGAGCTTTTTAATATACTCACACCAGAGTACATAACTACACTCGGGACCCTAGACAAAGAGCCAAAATCTAAAAGTGTAGATAACTGTACAGGTGAAACTGTGTATAGTTATTATCGGGACCAAAGAAGAAGCAAATATATTGCGAAGGGATGTGCGAATTGTAACATCCTTATAGGTCTCTGTAAGGCACACAGCTAACTACTTTACACATGTTCAAATTACTCTCTTCTGATGGCTAATTACTTTATTTATTTTAAGCGCTGTCCCGAAAGAAAAATCAATGAGTGATGTGGGAGCTTCACAGAATAGATGATGACGTCAATTAGGTATCGTCGATCAAAATATAATCTTTGAAATTAATTATAACAGTCTAAATCGCAAGCCACGTTTATTAAATGCTGACTGGTTTCGATCGTAGCCTGATCATCTTCAGACCTACAGCCATATAGATGAACAATGGCTGTGTATGGAGCAGGAATTTTTGGATTAGATTATATTTACTTTCATTGCAATTGATCCTTAGTGAGGAGGTCCTCCAGGATATAGAACATGTCAGAAAAACAATAATACATGACAAATAATTAAAACTCAAACAAATAAGCTAATGTACCAATCCACAGGTCCCAAGGGGAATTTTTTTTAATGAACACTATATGAAAGAATTATTTTACAAATACTAATGCACTGAACTAAAAATAATTTTTTTTAAAATTATATTTATAAGGTAATAAACGTGTAATGCAACTACTATAATACTTATTTACAATGAACTCGTTGTTGTTGGTGTTGTGGTCTTCAGTCCTGAGACCACAACAACAACAACAATGTGTTCATTGTAAATAAGTATTATTGTAGTTGCAGTACACGTTTATTACCTTATTTACAATGAACACATTACTGCACTGAAATTGTGCAGAAGTTTTATATATGGTTCTATTGAGAAATTCATCAATGGAGTAGAAGGAGTTGGCCACCAATAAATCCTTTAGGCTTCTCTTAAACTGAATTTCATTGGTTGTTAAGCTTTTTATGGCTGCTGGCAAATTATTGAAAATGTGTGTTCCTGAATAATGCACACCTTTTTGTACATGACTAAGTGACTTTAAATCATTGTGAAGATTATTCTTATTTCTAGTATTGATTCCATGAATTGAGATGTTGGATTGAAAAAGTGATATATTTTTAATGACAAATTTCATTAAGGAATAAATATATTGGGAAGCAGTAGTTAGTATCCCTAGTTCCCTAAATAGGCCTCTGCAGAATCTCTTGAGTTCACACCACATATAACTCTTACTGCACGTTTTTATGCCGGGAAAGCTTTAGTTGTCTTGATGAATTACCCCAAAAAAAATCCCATTTGACATTATGGAATGAAAGCATAATATACCAGCTTTTTCATTTTTATATCCCGTATGTCTGACAGAATTCGCATTGCAAATAGAGATTTGTTAAGAGGCTTCAGCAGTTCTGTGGTTTGCTCCTCCCAGTTGAATTTATTATCAAGCTGTAATCCCAAGAATTTAACGCTGTCCACTTCTTCTATCTGTTTGTCATTGTATGTTAGGCATATAGTCGTGGGACACCCCTTACAAGTTCTAAACTGCATGTAGTATGTTTTTTGAAAGTTTACTGACAAAGAATTGGCTAGGAACCAGTGATTAATGTCCACAAATATTTTGTTAGACGGTCTTTCTAAGACTACACTTGATTTGCTTGCTGAAGGGAGCAGTTGACTATCGTCATTCAGCGGTTCCTGCTCCATGCACAGCCTTTATCCATCAATATGGCTGTAGGTCTGAAGATGATCGTGTGATGATTGAAACCTGTCACCTTGTCTCTTATAATTAATTTCAAAGATGGTGATACCAGTTGGCGGATAAATGAATGAACGAATAAAAATAGGACACAGATTGGACAGGCAACACGCGTTCGTGAGGTGGCTGGCGCCAGGTGGCCAGTTTTGGCGGGACTCAGGTGTACCGAGCATGAGTCTGATCTCTGTGCAGCGCGCGACCAACTGCCGGATCGGAGGGGTGGCCTTCGCGCCACCCCACCCCACCTCACCAACCCCACAGCCTGAGGAGCGGAGCGTCAGTTAACGGGGCTGCAGCTTGTCGCCGGGGGAAGGAGGCAGGGAAGGAAGGAAGGAAGGAAGGAAGGAAACACAAGAGCGGCGCGGCGAGGCCGGTAGGGGCAACTTGCAGCCAGCGCCGCTGGGCGCAAAGCCACACCTGCGCGGTCCACGCCGCGCGACCTTCCCTCTAACTGCCACCGGCTGTGGCGGGGCCGGAGTCGGGGCTTTAAACTCGCCTCCTCTCAACTCTCGCGGGCGGCTGTGCATACGGGTCTGCTACAGATGGTTCACAGATTTTGAAAGCTCTGTACTTTCCACGGTATTATATGTGCAAACGCCATTGATCGATTAAAACGATCGTAAACTAACCACGCTTGCATATTGCACTCTACAAATGTTCTATAAGCGTGCCTCGCTGGTCTGGGGTTGCCAGGTATCCTACTTTACCCGGATATGCCCAGCTTTTTGCGGTCGTGTCCGGACATATATACAGGGTGGTCCATTGATCGTGACCGGGCCAAATATCTCACGAAAAAACTACAAAGAACGAAACTTGTCTAGCTTGAAGGGGGAAACCAGATGGCGCTAAGGTTGGCCGACTAGATGTCGCTGCCATAGGTCAAACGGATATCAACAGCGTTTTTTAAAAAAGGAACCCCCATTTTTTATTACATATTCATGTAGTACGTAAAGAAATATGAATGTTTTAGTTGGACCACTTTTTTCGCTTTGTGATAGACGGCGCTGTAATAGACACAAACATATGGCTCACAAGTTTAGACGAACAGTTGGTAACAGGTAGGTTTCTTAAATTAAAATCCAGATCGTAGGTACGTTTGAACATTTTATTTCGGTTGTTCCAATGTGATACATGTACCTTTGTGAACTTATCATTTCTGAGAACGCATGCTGTTACAGCGTGATTACCTGTACATACCACATTAATGCAATAAATGCTCAAAATGATGTCCGTCAACCTCAATGCCTTTGGCAATACGTGTAACGACATTCCTCTCAACAGCGAGTAGTTCGCCTTCCGTAATGTTCGCATATGCATTGACAATGCGCTGACGCATGTTGTCAGCGGATCACGATAGCAGATATCCTTCAACTTTCCCCACAGAAAAAAATCCGGGGACGTCAGATCCGGTCAACGTGCGGGCCATGGAAATGTGCTTCGACGACCAATCCACCTGTCATGAAATATACTATTCAATACCGCTTGAACCGCACGCGAGCTATGTGCCGGACGTCCATTGTGTTGGAAGTACATCGCCATTCTGTCATGCAGTGAAACATCTTGTAGTAACATCGGTAGAACATTACGTAGGAAATCAGCATACATTGCACCATTTAGATAGCCATCGATAAAATGGGGGCCAATTATCCTTCCTCCCATAATGCCGCACCATACATTAACCCGCCAAGGTCGCTGATGTTCCACTTGTCGCAGCCATCGTGGATTTTCCGTTGCCCAATAGTGCATCTTATGCCGGTTTACGTTACCGCTGTTGGTGAATGACGCTTCGTCGCTAAATAGAACGCGTCCAAAAAATCTGTCATCGTCCCGTAATTTCTCTTGTGCCCAGTGGCTGAACTGTACACGACGTTCAAAGTCGTCGCCATGCAGTTCCTGGTGCATGGAAATATGGTACGGGTGCAATCGATGTTGATGTAGCATTCTCAACACCGACGTTTTTCACATTCCCGATTCTCGCGCAATTTGTCTGCTAATGATGCGCGGATTAGCCGCGACCACAGGTACAACACCTACTTGGGCATCACCATTTGTTGCAGGTCGTGGTTGACGTTTCACATGTGGCTGAAAACTTCCTGTTTCCTTAAATAACGTAACTATCCGGCGAAAGGTTCGGAAACTTGGATGATGTCCAGGATACCGAGCAGCATACACGGCACACGCCCGTTGGGCATTTTGATCACAATAGCCATACATCAACACGATATCGACCTTTCCGCAATTAGTAAACGGTCCATTTTAACACGGGTAATGTATCACGAAGCAAATACCGTCCGCACTGGCGGAATGTTACGTGATACCACGTACTTATACGTTTTCGACTATTACAGAGCCATCTATCACAAAGCGAAACAAGTGGTCCAACTAAAACATTCATATTTCTTTACGTACTACACGAATATGTAACAAAAAATGGGGGTTCCTATTTAAAAAACGCAGTTGATATCCGTTTGACCTATGGCAGCGGCCTCTAGCGGGCCAACCATAGAACCATCTGGTTTCCCCCTTCAAGCTAGACGAGTTTCGTTCTTTGTAGTTTTTTCGTTTGATGCTTATTTCGTGAAATACAGGGTGATTCAAAAAGAATACCACAACTTTAGGAATTTAAAACTCTGCAACGACAAAAGGCAGAGCTAAGCACTATCTGTCGGCGCATTAAGGGAGCTATAAAGTTTCATTTAGTTGTACATTTGTTCGCTTGAGGCGCTGTTGACTAGGCGTCAGCGTCAGTTGATGCTAAGATGGCGACCGCTCAACAGAAAGCTTTTTGTGTTATTGAGTACGGCAGAAGTGAATCGACAACAGTTGTTCAGCGTGCATTTCGAACGAAGTATGGTGTTAAACCTCCTGATAGGTGGTGTATTAAACGTTGGTATAAACAGTTTACAGAGAATGGGTGTTTGTGCAAAGGGAAAAATTTTCTTCGAAGGTGCTACTGTAACTGGACTACAGTATCTGGAGATGTTAGAGAATTGGCTGTTCCCTCAGCTCGAACAAGAAGCACAACAATTCATATTTCAGCAGAATGGAGCGCCACCACATTGGCACTTATCTGTCCGTAACTACCTGAACGTCAACTACCCGAGGCGATGGATCGGCCGCCAGGCAACCCGTGACAGAGCACTTCATCACTGGCCTCCAAGAAGCCCTGATCTTACCCCCTGCGATTTTTTCTTATGGGGGTATGTTAAGGATATGGTGTTTCGGCCACCTCTCCCAGTCACTATCGATGATTTGAAACGAGAAATAACAGCAGCTACCCAAACTGTTACGCCTGATATGCTACAGAGAGTGTGGAACGAGTTGGAGTATCGGGTTGATATTGCTCGAGTGTCTGGAGGGGGCCATATTGAACATCTCTGAACTTGTTTTTAAGTGAAAAAAAACCTTTTTAAATACTCTTTGTAATGATGTGTAACAGAAGGTTATATTTTGTTTCTTTCATTAAATACACATTTTTAAAATTGTGGTATTCTTTTTGAATCACCCTGTATTTGGCCCGGTCACTATAAATGGACCACTCTGTATACAAGTTCTGTATAGAAGTCCGGCCTGTTCGGCTTTTGTTAGGCTTTTTAGCAATGAAGCAAAAAACTCACAGCTACTGCCTGTTCGATTCTAATGACGTAAGTGTGAGGAGTAAGAGTAAAGAGATATGCCACAAGGATACATAGATATACCAGTCAAAGCTATCGTTATGTACACTGAGATGACAGTCATGGGAAACCTCCTAATACCGTGTCGGACCTCCTTTTGCTCAGAGTAGTGCAGCAACTCGACGTGTCATGGACTCAACAAGTCGCCGGAAGCCTCTGCAGAAATATTGAGACACGTTACCTCTATAGCTGTCCATAACTGCGGAAGTGTTGCTGCTGCAGGATTTTGTGCACGAACTGACCTCTCGATTATGTCCCACAAATTTTCGACGGCACTCAAGCCGGGCGATCTGGGTGGCCAAACCATCCGCTCGAATTGTCCAGAATGTTCTTCAAACCAATCGCGAACAAATGTGGCGTGGTGACTTGGCACATTGTCATCCATAAATGTTCCATCGTTGTTTGGGAATGTGAAGTCCCTGAATGGCTGCAAATGTTCTCCAAATAGCCGAACACAACGAGAGAACCAGCCCATTCCATATAAACACAGCCCACATCATCATGGAGCCACCACCATTCCGCACAAGACATTGTTGGCGTCACGGGTTCAGAGCTACGTCGGGTCTGGGCCACACACGAACCCTACCCTCGGCTCTTATTAACTGAAATCAGGATTCATCTCACCAGGCCACGGTGTTCCACTCGTCTAGGGTCCAATCGATATGGCCACGAGCCCAGGAGAGGCGCTGCAGGTGATGTCGTGCCATTAGAAGAGACTTGCTTTGGTCGCCTGCTGCCACAGCTCATTAAAGCCACATTTCACCACACTGCGGGGTTGTGATATCCAGACAGCGCGATTCTCGTACCAACCTCATGAAATTCTCGTATTTTAGTAAAAATTCTCGTACGTTTTGAAAATTTTTTATTCGTATATACAGCTCTGATTGTTGCCAGCATCATATTTAAAGTACCAGGGAAGCAGGTTGCTAGCCTTACTTGCCCCGAGTCCCATTGGGTTTTACCCCTAACGGCTGAGGGACTAACCGGTGGATTTGGTAGTCTTTGCCGTATGAGCACAAAGGTGACCACGACTCAGAATATGTCCGAGGTGCCCAGCCTTATTCCAAAGTAACTGGTATCCCGACTGTAGGGACCACTTACTTGGCCACTCATACGTTGCCCGTGGTTCATGAACTAGGACATGACTACAGGAACCCACACCATGAACCAAAACTGCTGGTGAATCCTGTGGATGCCTTGGGCAGATGGAGGGAGTATTTTGAAGAGTTGCTCAATGTAGGTGAAAATGGGATCCGTAATGTTTCAGATTTCGAGGTAGAATGGGATAGGAATGATGATGGAAATAGGATCACATTTGAGGAAGTGGAGAAAATGGTCAATAGACTGCAGTGCAATAAAGCGGCTGGGATGGATGAAATTAAGTCGAAACTCATCAAATACAGTGGAAGGTCAGGTCTTAAATGGCTACACAGGATAATTGAAATGGCCTGGGAGTCGGGACAGGTTCCATCAGACTGGACAAAAGCAGTAATCACACCAATCTTTAAACATGGAAACAGAAAAGATTGTAACAACTACAGAGGTATCTCTTTAATCAGCGTTGTGGGTAAAATCTTCTCAGGTATTGTTGAAAGGAAAGTGCGAGTATTAGTTGAGGACCAATTGGATGAAAATCAGTGTGGGTTTAGGCCTCTTGGAGGTTGTCAGGACCAGATCTTTAGCTTATGGCAAATAATGGAGAAGTGTTCTGAGTGGAACAGGGAATTGTATCTATGCTTTATAGATCTAGAAAAGGCATATGACCGGGTTCCTAGGAGGAAGTTATTGTCTGTTCTACAGGATTATGGAATAGGAGGCAAACTTTTGCAAGCAATTAAAGGTCTTTACATGGATAGTCAGGCAGCAGATAGAGTTGACAGTAAATTGAGTCCATGGTTCAGAGTAGTTTCAGGGGTAAGACAAGGCTGCAACCTGTCTCCACTATTGTTCATATTAATTATGGATCATATGTAGAAAACAATAGACTGGCTGGGTGAGATTAAGATATGTGAACACAAAATAAGCAGTCTTGCATATGCGGATGACTTAGTTGTGATGGCAGATTCGATTGAAAGTTTGCAAAGTAATATTTCAGAGCTAGATCAGAAATGTAAGGACTATGGTATGAAGATTAGCATCTCCAAAACGAAAGTAATGTCAGTGGGAAAGAAATATAAACGGATTGAGTGCCAAATAGGAGGAACAAAGTTAGAACAGGTGGACGGTTTCAAGTACTTAGGATGCATATTCTCACAGGATGGCAACATGGTGAAAGAACTGGAAGCGAGGTGTAGCAAAGCTAATGCAGTGAGCGCTCAGCTACGATCTACTCTCTTCTGCAAGAAGGAAGTCAGTACCAAGACTAAGTTATCTGTGCACCGTTCAATCTTTCGACCACCAAGCTGGGTGGATTCAGGTTACCTTATCAACAAGGTTGAGGTTACGGATATGAAAGTAGCTAGGATGATTGCAGGTACTAGTAGATGGGAACAATGGCAGGAGGGTGTCCACAATGAGGAAATCAAAGAAAAACTGGGAATGAACTCTATAGATGTAGCAGTCAGGGCGAACAGGCTTAGATGGTGGGGTCACGTTACACGCATGGGAGAAGCAAGGTTACCCAAGAGACTCATGGATTCAGCAGTAGAGGGTAGGAGGAGTCGGGGCAGACCGAGGAGAAGGTACCTGGATTCGGTTAAGAATGATTTTGAAGTAATAGGTTTAACATCAGAAGAGGCATCAATGTTAGCACTGAATAGGGGATCATGGAGGAACTGTATAAGGGGGGCTATGCTCCAGACTGAACGTCTTAATCAGTCTTAAATGATGATGATGATGATGATGATGTATATACAGCTTTACAAAACCTTATTTACAAATGAATAAAACTATGAACAAAAATTTGTAATTATGAAACAAATTCGATGTCTGCATCTTCTTCTTCCTGTTTCGTTTTATAAAGAGTGTCCGACGTCATTTTCTCGTACATTTCGTGTGTTGGCTCAAAAGTTACACACGTTCCGTTGTTTCCTGGTTGTTCTTTAATGCATTCAGAGGCAAGAAGTGCTCCATTCAGTGTACTGGTTTGGAGTCTGTTCCTAATTTTGGTTTTCATGAGGTTTACCTGAAGTTGAACATGAAACTTCAATAACCTGACAAGTATGAAATCATATTATTAACTAGTTATTAGCTTCATTGCTTTACATACCTTAGAAAAAACTCTTTCGCAGTCTGCATTTGAATGAGGTAAACTCAAAATTGAAAGAGCGAAAACGTTCTTAAATTCTTCAGATTCGTTATTTAATATATTCCACATTTTATCCGGTGATTGTTCCTTTTGTAGTGAGTCTGGGAGACAAGCCAAAAGCAGAGGGAGACGCCTCCACTGGTCATCTGTAGTTTGTGCTAAATCGAGATCTGAGGGAGGAATTATACGTGGCAACAGTTCCATTAAAGGCATGAGTGAAGGTGGTGTATCTCGGTAACTTTGTGACAGGGCATTTGTAGGTTTGAGTGCCGCTAGTTTGGACAGCACTTTATCTTCCATATCATACCGTAATTTGATCTGGCACGAAGCTGTCTGTAATATTTGAGAATTAATAGCTCTCATTAGGTATGCCACACATAAACACACAAATGTATAGAAAACAATAAAACACAAATTGTATATGATTTCAGGCAAACGAGGTATACTCACCACAAGAAAGTTCCTGCATCGATGATAAAAATCCTTGATAAGATGTGGGTGATTCTTTATTTCTGGTGTGCCAACGTTCTTCAGAATTTTCACACCCAAATACAGTTGTGAATCTTCCAGATGATGAGCTGCATTTTTTGGGTCAACATCACTGAGAATTTTTCCCATGACATAAGTGCGTTTCATGAAATACAGAAGTATTTCTGTATAGAGAGCTCTAATCTTGTCATGAAGGTCAACAATTACTACTGCTCTAGACTGGAAATACTCGTTGAAAGTAGTAAACTTTGGTGTAATCCACTCCAGGCCCCCACAACCGCTCGAGTGGTCGACTGTGAAGAGCGGACAAATTGAATAGCTGGGCGGCGGCCATTAGAGTGGTAAACTGACGCGCGGAGTTCGAATGTTTATACATCGCTTTTGGTTATAAAATGCCTTCCCTTGAGTTAGGTCACAAACATAATGCCTGATTTAAATACGTTACTACAATATACTTTTTAATTTATGAACAAACAACAAATAGTCACTGTTTATGAATTTATCTTACGTACTACATGAAATCTGCCGTAGCTAAAAGTTATGTACTGGACCCCTGGCATTTTTCGTAGTTCATTTACGATAGAGGTACGCAAAATGCATCAAAATACTCGAAGATTTGCCCACTATATTAATCCATATTTTCTGACTCTACCTTGCTTTATATTTTATGACGAGAAGTGCGTTATATATGGCATAGTGCTTTGGCCAATCACGACCAAATTATCAAGTTTCAACCTAACCTAGACCATGAAAACACTACCGATCAACCAACTTTCTTCAAAATGATCAGAACATATAAAATGGTTTTCTGTCGGTCGGAAATGTTGCCTACTGACAGCGTGTAACCATTTTTGTAACAGCTGTGGTTTTGAGAAAGGAAACCTGCAAATAGATGCACAGACATTATGCTAATACCGTGTTACAAAAACATTTATTAAGCAAGTGCACTGAAATACAAAACAACTTAAAATATTCACTTACCTGTGAAATGTAATATTCGTTCCTTTCTCGAATTTATTTGTACAATTAATCACTGCACGACTCTTCACATTGTACGTCTTTTGATTGGAATGTACAGACAGTAGAATTACGAGTAACAAATACTGTATGTACGTCCCAACAAATATACAACGTTGACTCAGGGTCTTCATAAACAACAGTACTACACAACACATCAGACTGCAACCACTATAATGGCGTCCAGCCGAAGGTTCAAATTATCCCGCGACTGCAGCGCCATCAGTGAGTCTAGTTATTTTTTACAAGGTCTTTGAATCCACTCTAAGAACATATAATACATTTTTGCAAAGGAGTCATGTAAACAGTTAAAAACTTGTTCAGCACTTCGAACTCGCTCAGAAAGCCATTTTTGGTTAAAAAACAGCATTAGAGCATCCCAGTTTTCCAGCACTGTCTTAACAATCGCGATCATTGACAGCCAGCGTGTCTGTGAAGGATGTAGTAATTTGTGTGGTTCCAAGTTTAAAAATACCTGGAATAAAACATAATGCACCGAATGACAAACACACTTCATTACAAAAATTCCCGGGCAGCTATCTCGGAATCTGCTTGCTATAGAATTACGAACTCCCATCACAGTATTGCAACCATCTGCTCTAAAGCCAATAATATTGGCAAATGGAATGTTATGCTGTTGAAACGTTTCTACTACATCATTGTAGAGATTTTCTGGAGTAGAAACTTTCTCAACATTAAAGTTTCCATCTTCATAAACTTTATATAGCTCCCAAAACTTACTTTCAATACAACCTGTAAAAGGAGGAGTGGTACAAAGTGGTAACTTAACAGGAAAATTTATTTTAGAATTAATTTGGTTATTGTATCAAAACTAGCCCTTATTATTACTCACCTGAATCTTTGTCATAAAGCGGATCGCCGCGCAGGAATTTTTCACAGTTCCGATATCGGTGGACTCGCCCGTCATTATGCTAAATTTGGAGTGTTGTAGTTTTTTCGCCAACACTTCTTTGTGTGACGTCCCAATAACATTAGAAACAATGGCACGTGCTTTGTGCCGTTTAAGAGTCATTGCCCTTGCAATATCCGAGTCTGGAAAAATATCTTTTAACAAGCCGGATAAATGGTCAGCAGCTAAAAATGCCACATTATGTTCTGATAAGAATGCTGATAATTTGATTTCAGCTTTAGCAACCTTTCTTTTAACTGGTTGTGCGTTTGTGACAAATTGAGCAACTGAAGGCTATCACACGGTAGCAGACTGCACCATGTTTAGGTGCTTCTTTCTTCTGGAATGGTTTTTAATATTCTGGATTTCGGAAACCATGCTGGTATTGCAATATCTGCATTGCACCCTGAGCGGATCACTATCGCGCACCAGCCAATTACGTAAACCTGGCATATGTAACCACTCATCACGAAATTTTTGTTGTCGATGGACAGGCCGTTCTGTCTTCGAGATTTCACCTCCTTTTAGACGTTTTTTTCTCCGGCGTGCACAAAAGTTTCGTGCTTGTGTTTTCATATTCACTGTCACTTCCCATTTCTCCACTCACAGTAACACACAGTAACGCGAAACACTTACAAAAAGAAACTACACCGTAAATCAATTCAGCTAAACGTACTCGTAATGACTATACGCGAAATATGCATTGTTAAGAGTATCGTTTGTTGAAGTCGAAACAATACCGTCTGATGAAATGTCTTTCGTTTGTACTTAACAATTCCACAGTATTGTAGGGTAATTAGGTCTACTGTTAATTGCTTTCCAATAATATTCGATGAAAGTTCCATTTAGTGCTTTGAGATTCGTTGGCCGCTCTATTTCTGAAACTTAACAATTCGAACTGAGTGAAATATGTCATGCAAAGCAAAGTGATTCGTTATTGTTAGCTTATTTAATTTATTTTCCAGGGCCGGGCTTTGAACTAAGCCTCATTCTCGACTTTAATCGTTTTGTCATGTCGGTAGTTTGGCGCTCTCTCTCCTGCCTGAAATTTGTTGATTGACAGAGGCTGCATGGATTCGTAACAGTTTCTAATAATTTTAAAAATATAACAGATGAATTGATTATTTTCCAAACAAATGTGTATAATGTATATTTGGTAAAAAATTTGGACCTGCCTCCATAGCCACACGACTTGGTGTGGTGTCACGAGCCCGGAACTACTAAGGTTCGAGTTCCCCCGTGGGCATGTATGTGTCTGTGACGTCTGTAGACTAAGTTAGGATAGGATAGGGTAGAGTAAGTCGTCTGTAACGACTCCAGTTATCGATCGGATTAAACGCTAAAAAGTTTTAGGCAAAACTCTCGCATGTTCGTGTACGATATTCACTTTTGCACCGAGCGAGGTGGCGCAGTGGTTAGACACTGGACTCGCATTCGGAAGGACGACGGTTCAATCCCGCGTCCGGCCATCCTGGTTTAGGTTTTCCGTGATTTCCCTAAATCACTCCAGGCAAATGCCGGGATGGTTCCTCTGAAAGGGCACGGCCGACTTCCTTCCCTAATCCGATGAGACCGATGACCACGCTGTCTGGTCTCCTTCCCCAAACAAACCAACCAACCACTTTTGCCTCGTACATCGTACAAATGACGAAATTCTCGTATGCGTACGAGAATTCTCGTACATATCACAGCCCTGCCGCACTGTCCTAACGGATACGTTAGTCGCACGTCCCACATTGATTTATGCGGTTATTTCACGCAGTGTTGTTTGTCTGTTAGCACTGACAACTCTACGCAAACGCCGCTTCTCTCAGTCAAGTGAAGGCCGTTGGGCGCTGTTTTGGTCGTAGTGAGAGGTAATGCCTGAAATTTGCTCTCGACCCTGTGGATCTCGGAATATTAAATTCCCTAAGGAGTTCCGAGATGGAATGTCTAACTTCAGTTACCATTTCGTGTTCCATGTCTGTTTATTTCCGTCATGCGGCCATAATCATGTCGTAAATCTTTTCACATGAATCACGTGAGTCTAAATGAAAGGTACGCCAATGCACTGCACTTCATACCTTGTGAGTCCAATCCTGTTGTCATCTGTATACGTGGTCATCGCTATCTCATGATGTTTGTCACCTCCAGTATATGCGTCCTATGTTTTTCTTCGTAGGCCGAACGAGCCTTAACACAATGTCTCAATCACGCTGCCCGCAGAGCGAGCGACGCAAAGGAGAATATGGTTCTAGGCGTTTCAGTCCGGAACCGCGCTGCTGCTACGGTCATAGGTTCGAATCCTGCCTCGGGCGTGGATGTGTGTGTTGTCCTTAGGTTCGTTAGGTTTAAGCAGTTCTAAGTCTAGGGGACTGATGACCTCAGATTTAAGTCACATAGCGCTTAGAGCCATTTGAACCAGAAGCTATAGACATTTCGTCTAGAAAAAAATGTGAAGTTGGATCGCTGTAAATTCTTTGACCAGTGTCAAAATTTCGCGAAATTTACATAACATAAAAAGATGAGTCTACCTTTAAAAAGCTTTTGGCACATAAAAAATAGACAGCTTATTTCAAATCACAGCTCAGTGGAGATTTTATTCGGAATTATTGAAAATAACAGAATATTACTTTGTAATCCCAGACCATACCGCCAACGACCAAAGGATGCTCTCTTTCATAAACGCGCATTAGATAAACGGACGCCGCGCGGGATTAGCCGAGTGGTCTTAGGCGCTGCAGTCATGGACTGAGCGGCTGGTCCCGGCGGAGGTTCGAATCCTCCCTCGGGCATGGGTGTGTGTGTTTGTCCTTAGGATAATTTAGGTTAAGTAGTGTGTAAGCTTAGGGACTGATGACCTTAGCAGTTAAGTCCCATAAGATTTCACACACTTTTTTTTTCTTTTTTTTTGATAAACGGATGCAGTAAATTGCGAACCGACAGAATCACAAAGATGACGATGTTCTTGCCCAATTTTTAAATTATACTGTCAAGAGTTCCGCGAAATGATTTCCAAGAAAAGTAACGTTCTTAATAAAATTGGTTTGAAAGAGTAATATTAATGCTTAACTACAGATTATCGTTATTTCTTTGTAAGTGTAACTAAATTATCGAAGTTAAGGCTTGATAACTGCTTATTTTGTTTAAGAACTTTTAGTTTCTTTTGGCATAAGATTTTCTTAGTAAGAGAACTGAGCACTTACTTGCTGCCATAACTGACAAATTATAAAGCTGTTTACTGTTTTTTTTTCGTTTAAGGGCAGCCAAGGCTTATCCCACAAACACTGGCTGTAACTACAGAAAACCCCAACTGATTCTACTCCTATTTGAAATCGTTAGTCCGTCTTTTAGGCCAAAATGCCCGGCTAAATGTAACGCCTATGCCGGCATTTCCATTTTTCAGTCTGGCAACCATGCTCCTGTCACATGACACACATCCAATCGGTAAACAAGTTCCTCCCATAACTTATGTAGCAACATTTTGTCAATGGCAATCACAGCAGCATTGATGCCCTCTCTGAGTTGTACCAGTATTCTTGGCAGTGAGGGTAGTTCAACACGGCCCTTAATTTACCACCAAAGGAAAAACTCGCAAGGCCTAAGGTCAATGGACCTGCGAGGCCAAGGGAACAGTGCCACATCATCTTCACCATCACATCCCATCCAACGATTCTTCGGATATTCATCGTTTAGGTATCGACGAACATCGATGTTCGAATGAGGGAGTGCCCCGTGTGGTTGGAAGATGAAATATTCCCAAATTAGCAGTCAGTTGTGGAAACAACCACAACTGCGAAGTATCAAAGGTAAGAATTGCCCGTCACCGTCTCCACACAGAAGAAAAAACGGTCCATATAGCTTCGTCTGTGACACTGCACAGAAAACATTAACCTTCGGCGAATCTCTTTCGTGCGCCACAATTTAATAAGGATGTTCAGCGCATCACATTCTCGCGTTGTGGCGGTTAACCTTTCCAGGTAAACTGAATGTTGCTTCCTCACTGAATATCAGCTTGGAGGTGAAATATTCGTCCTCAACTGCTTCTTGCATCTGCTGAATGCACGTGCAGTCTTGTAATAGGTAAATAATAGAAGTCTTTTCTTGTTTTCTCGCCATTTTGTCAAGCGTCTGCAATCGTGGTAGACACAATGCAAAGTCGATGAGTTTACGGCTCTGTTCATGCACCAGTCGTATTTCTATATGTAAAACACTGCTTGACAATTGCTACGAAACAGGGTCATTGTTGGACAGGCAATGATGGACGACATGAAACAGAGTACATACGCAGTAGAGGTGGAGTAGTATATTTATAACGAAAGATGGTACAGATTTCACCACATGGGAAATCAAGGTAACAGGCATAAAAAACGTTCATGTTTGAGTCAGGTTAGACTCCCAACATAAATGTCGATATTGGTCTCTCAGTAAGCAATACGTCCTCCTAGGCACAAATGCACAATTGGACCTGTTATTCGTGCTGGCTACCAAACTGTTCAGGAGTCCTTGGGGATATTGCCCCACTCCTCTCTCGAGACGGTTTCAGTCCTTGCACGGTTCGGGGAGGGAGTGTTCGTTGAGAAACACGTCTACCAAGAGCATCCCAGGCATGCTCTCTAGGTTTTAGTTTGGGGATTTCGCAGGCCATCCCATACAGTCAATCTTCACTTTCTAGTGTGTCTGAAACCTCAGCGGTCCTGTGTGGGCGGGCATTGTTGTCTATAAACAGAATGTCAGGACCTACTGCACCCGTAAACACACTGACATGGTCAAGTACACAACGGTACCGCGCACAAAGATATGCAGCGGTGTTCCGCCATTGTGCGTAATGTCTGACCATACCATAACGCCTAAGCTCTACTGATGACTTTTATAGTGTCCCTTTTGAAATATTCAAGCCGATATATTTGAAGTAAATAATAAAAAAACTCTGAATAATATTATATGGACATAAACGACAAATTTTAAATTAGCTTCAAAGAAAGACTATATCGATTGCAATGTAATAAAAAGACGTTATTTATATTAGATGAGATCGTAGTGCATAAAGCTCTCGAAACTAACATCATTATTTTTGTCATTATATATAAGAGAAAAAAGATATTTAAAATCACTTCGAGTCAGATCATTTCTTCTGCTGTATGTAAGGTATGCTTGCTATTGTAAAGCAGTAGTTTTTGTTCTATTTGTTCTCGTAGCGAATAATTCAAGTGTGTATTCTGTGCTTAGTGGAAATATATTTACAAAAAGTGAGTGCATTGTGTTACTTAAAGAACCCATGCAAACAATTCTTCCTGAATTAATAATTGCGAGAAGTTATTTAGCATTTTTCCAGTCTCTACGAAGCGAGCAGCGGTGATCTTTGACTGGCAACAGTTGGCCGCCATTACGCGGCATATTTAAATTTATTCTTTTGTGTGACATATCACCACAGCCAGAGCAGAAAGAATCATTTCAAATTATTCAATTAACTAAAGTGCAAAGCTTCACTAATTTTATTTCTTCAAAAAATGCATACTTTCAAAGATACGATTTATTCTAGGTCAGTGAACTTAGCCTGCATTACATTTCGCCGAAACCATTTGAAATAATTTGTAGGGAGCCTGGCGCTCATTTGAAACATAATTTAATATTCATCTTTGGCCACCTACAAATATATATATATATATTTCCTTTATTATCCCTTTCTTGTGTTTCACTTAATAATAATAATAATAATAATAATAATTAATAACCACAGAAAGGAAGGGATGATATACTTTCATGAACATTCTGTGGTATTTAACGTGTTTCCCTCTCTCTCCACACTACATGGTCGCCAGAATCACTTGCCACGGTGAAGCGGGGATCATTTCAAAACATCACTCTGTACCACTGTTACTGACCCCAAGAAACATGTTCCCTACACCAACGAAATCTTTCTCGATGATGACGTGGTTGAAGTCGGTTGGATTTAAAAGAGTTCCGATCATACAAACCCACCCTGATTTAATGACCGCGAAATGACTCTTGGTAGAGACACTTGTACCGGTAGCGATTGCAAGGTCTGCAGTACTCAGGCTAAGAAGATGCCGGTTACATTTCGACACTAGGACTAGATATCGAGCCCACGACCACCGGCATGCTTTCGCATAGCATTTTCACCTTCAGAGGCCCTTTTAATATCTAGATGACACTTTTGGTCACACTCATTACCGCGACCACAATAGTGTCACTCGACCGACCGGCTTCGAGCCGTCCAACTGCTCGTCCACGATCGTAAGCCCTCAAATGATGTCTTGCGGAGATGTTGCTGTACCGCACGGAATAACACACTAATCAGTTCAGCAATAACCCTCGTCAAACGCAGCACTGGATGAACTGTCGAATGCACATAGAAGGTTCGTGCAGAGGCTTCGCTGTAGTTAACACGTCCCGCCCTCTTGGTCTCCTACTGTCACCGGTCTGTTGTTCCGCAGCAGATGACAGTTGTTCCTTAGCAAGTGTCAAGCAGTGTACTTTGGAAAATGCAGAGCTTTGAAAACGAATGTTATCAGTAGTAGTAGCCCTGTGTGTCACGACATGCCTTCCGAGCAGGGCGTCATCACACAGTCATTCACATATCCACACTGGCGCATACGTAAGCACACAACACACACAACGAAAACATTCACCAAGTTTCAATTGTAAGTAGGCTGTTTAGGTTTTTATGTTGGTAACGCCACGTAGCGCTCTGTATGAAAATCACTGACTGTGCTGCGTGCAGTCTGTGGCTGGTTGGCATTGTTGAAATATTCTCTGTTGTAGTGTTGGGCAGTTGGAAGTGAACAGCGCGTAGCGCTGCGAAGTCGGAGGGGAGCAGCCAGCAGTGGTGGATATGACTTTTGAACACTATTAAGGTAAATACATTGTTTGTTCTTATCATAATCTTTCATTTGCTGACTATGTCTATCAGTAGTTAGTGACTTAAGTAGTTAGAATGTTTTATGTAGCTGGCAGTATTGGCGCTCGATGTATTGCAGTAGTTCGAGTAACGAAGATTTTTGTGAGGTAAGTGATTCATGAAGTTATTGTTAGTCAGGGCCATTCTTTTGTAGAGATTATTGAAAGTCAGATTGCGTTGCGCTAAAAATATTGTGTGTCAGTTTAGTGTTGCTCAGAATAAGTAAAGAGTTCAGTTCTGCTCAACTGTTTGAAAATCAAATAACGTAAGGGGTTTACCAGCACAGTAATTAATTAATTTTTCTACGGGGACGTTTCACAATTACCATATGGGACCATTGGTAACACTGTCCCAGAAATAAAATAGCCCCTTTCCCCTGGTTCCGTCTACGGTCTCTCGGAGGTTTCCCTCGGTTATCGGGTCAAGTCCCCTCCCTCCCAGACATTCACAGTTAGTATTCCCTCTGCCCCACTCCCAGCGTGCTGGAATATTCAGCTTAAAAGAACGAAGTTCTACAACAGCCCGCCCGACCCTCACGAGTTGGGAATAATAATAACAATAACAAATTAGTCTTTACATTCAAGCATGAAAAAGATATTACCACTAACCGTTTGTCAATGCTATAGTGGAATTCCTTGAACGTTTAATAACAAAAAAATTGCCGTTATTGGCATTGCAGAAACCAGAGGCGCAGGCAGAAAAATTAGTGTTCGTAACTACGTGAACACGGTAATTTCCAAAACTACATGACGAATTTTCATGGGGTTTACCCAGGTAACTCGAGTGCAGCTTGGAGCAACATATAGGCTTTATTTCAAAACGGGTTCACGGAAAAAAAGACATAGGGCCTAATGATTTAAAGTGCAATCTAAACCCGTCGTCTCTAGAATGAAATTTTCACTGTACAGCGGAGTGTGCGCTAATATGAAACTTCCTGGCAGAGCACTTGCCCGTGAAAGGCAAAGGTCCCGAGTTCGAGTCTCGGTCCGGCACACAGTTTTAATCTGCCAGGAAGTTTTAAGCGCGTCGTGTTTGTCTGCTCGTCTGTTTGAACGCACTACTCTCCAAAACTACCAGACGAATTTTCTTGGAGTTCCCACAGGTAATTTGATTGTAGCTTGGGGCAACATGCAGACTTTATTTCATCAACATTGGATCATGGCAAGACAGATAACATGATTTAAATACTTATAAATTCGAAGGCGTGTTTATCTGTTACCTTTTGACAATCAAACCGCTGAACGGATTTTGATGCAGTTTGATTTGGATATAGCTTTAACGCTGAGAGGAACATAGGCTACTTTAGAAAGTGTGCAGTACAATATGTTTATGGATATGCAGAATATTAGACGAATTAGGGGAAATATTTACTGTTTGAAAAACCTATTTATTCTTTAACATTTCTTCTTTATCACATTCGTGAAAATGCTTTTATTGATTGATATATTCAACATACTACCATTCAACATAATGAATACAATGCTTATACAATCCTCGACATGTTTATTACGTACTTCTATACACTATACTATACCGAGGAGACAAAAATCGTTGGGGACCTCCTTTTGCCGGCGTGGAGTAGCAACTCAATATATATATATATATATGACCTAGTAAATAGTGTCGGAAGTTCCATGCGGCTTTTCGCGAATGATGCTGTAGTATACAGAGAAGTTGCAGCATTAGAAAATTGCAGCGAAATGCAGGAAGATCTGCAGCGGATAGGCACTTGGTGCAGGGAGTGGCAACTGACCCTTAACATAGACAAATGTAATGTGTTGCGAATACATAGAAAGAAGGATCCTTTATTGTATGATTATATGATAGCGGAACAAACACTGGTAGCAGTTACTTCTGTAAAATATCTGGGAATATGTGTACGGAATGATTTGAAGTGGAATGATCATATAAAATTAATTGTTGGTAAGGCGGGTGCCAGGTAGAGATTCATTGGGAGAGTCCTTAGAAAATGTAGTCCATCAACAAAGGAGGCGGCTTAAGGCCCGCCCGCACGCAACGATCTGTCTGCGCAAATGTCGGTGCACATCACATCTGCGCAGATAAATCGCTGCGTGTGGACAGGAGATTTGCACCAACATGAGGTGTGTGCAAACCTGGAAGTTGGAGTTGGAGGTTTGAGCGAATCGTCTCAAATCTGTGGGTTCAAACCACATCTGCGCAGACAAGTTGGAGCGTGTGGACAGGAGATAGCCGCAAATCTGGCGCGAAACAGCTGCTTTTTCAGTTTAGTGTTTGTCTTGGTGCGCACGGAGCATTAAAATGGATGACGCTCGTCAATTTTCTAGACAGTTTATCAGTCTTTATAGAAATGACCCACGTTTGTGGAAGATTAAAGGTAAAGAGTACAGTGACAGGAACAAAAAGACAGCTGCACACAATGCATTAATTGAAAAATTACGAGAAGTTGACGCACCGGCGAACTGAGAAACGGTAATAATAAAAATCTTTGTGGACTATTTACTGTAAGTAATTATCAAAAGTTCAAAAATCTCGACGATCTGGTGTTGGAGTGGATGAAATACACCAGCCAGGTTTGTGGTATTCTGTGATTCAAACACATCTAAAACAGCAAAAATATTGTGATTCTTCATCAGCAAAAATATTATTTGTAACTTGACAGAATTAATGTACTTGACTTGCCTTCATGAACTCATCCTTCAGGACAGCGTAAATAGCTTCACTTGTGTTGGGTATAATTTCACTCAATGCTTGTTTAGAAATTGCAGTTGAAAATTTAAAGTCCTTATAGCTCCTTCCTGTTGCCAGGAATCTTAATGTCACCGTCAGCCGTTCGTGGAGAGAAATTGCTCTTCTCATTCAAGTATTATATCGTATAATGTGAGAGGTTACGGGCGTTAAGAGACAATTATAAGTTTCGACATCCATCTGTAAATAGTTACGCCAGTCGTTAGGGTGGCCCTGCAACTCTCACAGTAAACGCACGTGCGAAAAATGCTTTCGCTTTACCAACCACTATGCATACTATTTTGACCGCTCTCTCTGTTTCCTGCGTTTTGTCTGAATGTTTTTTGCAACACAAGTTGCGAACACAGACCACAACAGAATTTCTTCAATTCCTAAATTTCAAAATAAATTAATTAAACTTCTGACGTTTTCGGCGAGCGTAGTCTCTTGCCACTGGTATTTCTTTTCTACACCGACAGATGGCAGGTAAGTAGTAGATTGGAGTTTGTGTCGTGTGAACACAACACATTTGCAGCGATCTTTTGCATGTACAGACATCTGCGCCGTTATCTGCGCAGACAGATCGTTGCGTGTGGACCGGCCTTTACAAAACACTCGTTCGACCTACACTTGAGTATTGCTCACCAGTGTGGGATCCGTACCAGGTCGGGTTGACGGAGGAGATAGAGAAGATCCAAAGAAGAGCGGCGCGTTTCGTCACAGGGTTATTTGGTAAGCGTGATAGCGTTACGGAGATGTTTAGCGAACTCAAGTGGCAGACTCTGCAAGAGAGGCGCTCTGCATCGCGGTGTAGCTTGCTGTCCAGGTTTCGAGAGGGTGCGTTTCTGGATGAGGTATCGAATATATTGCTTCCCCCTAGTTACACCTCCCGAGGAGATCACGAATGTAAAATTAGAGAGATTCGTGCGCGCACGGAGGCTTTCCGTCTGTCGTTCTTCCCGCGAACCATACGCGACTGGAACAGGAAAGGGAGCTAATGACAGTGGCATGTAGGGTTCCCTCCACCACACACCGTTAGGTGGCTTGCGGAGTGTAAATGTAGATGTAGATGAACTGACCTCTCGATTAATATTCGATGGGATTCATGTTGGGCGATGTGGGTGGCCAAATCATTCGCTCGAATTGTCCAGAATCTTCTTCAAACCAATCGCGAACAATTGTGGCCCGCTGATATGGCGCATTACCATCCACAAAAATTGGCCAGAGGAACAAGCCCATTCCATGTAAAAGCAGCCCACACCAGTGTGGAGCCACCACCAGCTTGCATAGTGCCTTGTTTACAACCTGGGTTCGTGGCTTCGTGGGTCTGAAACCACACTCGAACCCACCATCAGCTCTTACCAACTGAAGCTGGGACTCATCCGACCAGGCCACGGTCCTCCAGTCGTCTATGGTACAGACGATATGGTCACGAGTACAGGAGAGGCGCTGCAGGCGATGTCGTTCCGTTAGAAGACAGTCGCGTTGGCCGCCTGCGCCACAGCTCACTAGCACTCAATTTCGCCGCACTGACCAACAGATACATTAGCCGCATGTGCCACACTGATTTCTGCAGTTATTTCACGTAGTGCTGCTTGTCTGTTAGCACTGACGACTCTACACAAACAGCACTGCTCTCGGTCGTTAAGTGAAGGCTATTGGCCACTGTGTTGGCTATGGAGAGAGGTAATGCCTGAAATGTGATACTCTCGGCACACTCTTGACACTGTGGATTTCGTAATACTGAATACGCTAACGATTTCCGAAATGGAATGTCTAGCTTCAACTACCATTTTGCGTCCCACGCCTGTTAATTCCTGTTGTGAGGCCATAATCACCTCTGAAACCTTTTCACGTGCATCACCCGAGTACAAATGACAGGTGTGCCAGTGCACTGCCCTTTCATACCTGGTGTACGCGACACTATTGCCAACTGTATATGTGCACACCGCTACCCCCCGACTTTTGTCAACTCAGCACATATTACTTGCGAAACTAACTCTGTTACGTTTGCTCGACTGAACTGCTGAGCCAATTTCGTCGAAATTTGGTATGGAGATAGCTTGAACCCCGAAGAAGAACGTGGTCTACGTTAGCAAAATAAAACAAAAAGAAAAGCAGGAACCTAAAAGTGTGGTAGGGGTAGGAACACCTTTTTTAACGTCAGTGAACATAAACCGTGCAAAAAACTATTAAATTTGTTGCATAATGTACACGTTGTGTGATGTGTAGCTACTTCAGTAGCACGATGCATAGATGTGCGCACCTACCTGCGCTCGTCCGCATGCATTGCTTGGTAGCAACGCTGTCTGCACGCCGTGTCGTTGCACTGGGGTAGGTTTTTTTTTTTTTTTTGTTTTTTTTTTTTGGGGGGAGGGGGGGGGGGAAGGCGCACGCCCCGAGCTACGCTTACCCGAAAAGGAACACACTGAGGGCAGCTTACATTATCGCACGTACAATTGCTTACTTAGTCATCATCGCTCATAATAACGAAACTATTGCTATACGAGCACAGCCACAGGAAACATCTAGCACATAATAAACAAAATTAAAGAGAAAACTCCGGTAAGAATGTGGAACAGACTCAATGACCTAACAACAAGACAAAGTCGCGAACATGGGCGAGGTAATCAAAAGGGCTTGGGCTAGATCCACACAGTCCCAGTCTTTTTCGGAGAAAAGATCAGACGAATTATAGGAGACACCCTTCGTGAAGAGTCAGCCTTAATAGTGGTTGAAAACATCATAACGGATGACCTCGAGAAAGCAGAACTGTTTCGCAACAGGTAATAAAAATTCACCATTATCCACAAGATCCGAAATTCGATAAAGCCCACGAAGAAATGGTAGCACGCGAATAACGTCTGGTGCTCCAAAATTCGAACAGAACCGCTGAACAACCGCTAGTTCTTGAAACGAAGGAATCTAATATACACTATGTGATCAAAAGTATCCGGACACTTGGCTGAAAATGACTTACAAGTTCGTGGCGTCCTCCATCGGTACTGTGGCGATACGATGGCACGGCGTTGGTATGGCGAATGCCCAGTGAATGTCATCTGCCAGTGTGTATAGTGGCCGGCCGAAGTGTCCGAGCGGTTCCAGGCACTACAGTCTGGAACCGCACTCTGCTACGGTCGCAGTTTCGAATCCTGCCTCGGGCATGGATGTGTGTGATGTCCTTAGGTTAGTTAGGTTTAAGTAGTTCTAAGGTCTAGGGGACTGATGACCTCAGAAGTTAAGTCCCATAGTGCTCAGAGCCATTTGAACCAGAAGCTATAGACAGTAAAATTCGCAGGCACGGGTGTTATCCTGTGGTTGTGTTTTTCATGGTGGGGGTTTGCACCCCTTGTTGTTTCGTGTGGCACTATCACAGAACAGACCTACATTGATGTTTTAAGCCCCTTCTTGCTTCCCACTGTTGAAGAGCAATTCGGGGATGGCGATTCAATCTTTCAGCACGATCGAGCACCTGTTCATAATGCACGGCCTGTGGCGGAGGGTTACACGACAATAACATCCTTGTAATGGACTGGCCTGCACAGAGATCTGACCTGAATACTATAGAACACCTTTGGGATGTTTTGGAATGCCGACTTCGTGCCAAGCCTCACTGACCGAAATCGATTCCTCTTCTCAGTGGAACACTCCTTGAAGAATGGGCTGCCATTCCCCAAGAAACCTTCCAGCACCTGACTGAACGTATGCCTGAAAGAATGGAAGCTGTCATCAAATTCCAGCATTATCGATGGAGGGTGCCACGATCTTGTAAGTCATTTTCAGCCAGGTGTCTGGATGCTTTTGATCACATAATGTATGTGTAACTTTTACAGTCGTCGTTTGACACTATTATTCCAGATCACACACAGCATCTTTATCAAGAATATCCACCATATATTTTGATTTGGACATTAATAAATGCTGCTACTATAACTAGGTCTTTAATACTGGTCACTGCCTGACAAAAAAGTGAAGCGCCCAGAAAGCTAGGAAGAAACGAAATGAAACGTCACTAGTTGAGAGAGTATGTGATGTCACTTCATTTATTACACAACTGAGTGAAATTTACAAAGAACTTCACAGTATGATTCCACTTACCAGCATAGCAATGCACCCCCTCTAGCCTGGCTGAATGCAGTGGTCCAGTTGTAGCCTCTCCTGAGACAAATTGGCGCACAACTGTTGTAATTGGTCATCGGTATCCCTAATAGTGGCACAGAGACGGAGTTGGTGCCCAGCCTGTTCCCATAAAAGTACATTTGGGACAAATCTGGGGGTATCCCTTTTCGCAGGAAATACCTCGACATCGTGCAGACAGTTCAAAGAGCCACGTGAATAGTACAGTCAAATGTGTTCCGGAACACTCTGCATTATTGCTAGATTTCACGACCCCCTCCTCCTTAACCTCCCTTATGACACCATACAAAAATTTCGTCTCACGTTTCATACCCAGAACATGGGGAAAATTTCATGACACGAGCCACTTGACGTTCCCACATGATTGGTATCTTCTGTGACTGCGATTTGGTGATTGTTCATAATCATTTCTTCCTCTTTTACCATTATTTCATAGACTGATAATGTCCCTGGCACTCGTCAATTTGTCTTCACAGTTTTTATCAAAGCATTTATACCACTTTGTAAACCCTTGTTTTACTCATAGCAGACTTTATTCCATTTTTTATAGCAAACTTTAATACAACTTCCCCGATACTCTTTCATACAAAATAAGTAACCAAAACACATGGAACCTCTTCATCAGCTGACACAGACTAAAATAAATCTGATACACACTGATCAGCCAGAGCACTGTGGCCACCTACCTAATAGCCGGGATGTCCACCTTTGGCACGGATAGCAGCGGCGACGCTTCATGACTTGGAAGCAGTGAGGCCTCGGTAGGTCGCTGGAGGGAGTTGGCACCACATCTGCACACACAGGTCACCTAATTCTTATAAATTCTGTGGAGGGGGGGACAATGGTCTCTGATGCCACATTCAATAACATCCCAGATGTGTTCAATCGAGTTCAGATCTGGCGAGTTGGGGGGGGGGGGGGGCAGCACATCAACTGGAACTCGTCACAGTGTTCCTCAAACCACCCCATCACACTCCTGGCCTTGTGACAGGCATATTGCCTTATTGAAAAATGTCACTGCTGTCGGGAAACATGATTGTCATGAAAGAGTGTATGTTGTCTGCAACCAGTGTACAATACTCCCTGGACATCACAGTGTCTTGTACAAGCTCCACTGGATCCGTGGATGCCCAACTGAATGTTCTTCAGAGCATAATGGAGCTGCCGCCAGCTTGTCCCTGTCTTGCATTGCAGGTCTCAGGGAGCTGTTCCACTCAAAGAAAACGGATTTGTGCCCTCCCGTTGGCACAATGAAGAAGGTATCGGCGTTCATCAAACTGTAGAACACACTGCCACTGCACACAGTTCAGTGCCAATGGTCACTTGTTCATTTCATTCCATAGTTGCCAATGTTGCAATGTTAACATTGGCACGTGCACGCATCGTTGGGTGCGGAGGCCCATCATTTGGAGTGTTTGGTGCACTATGTGTTCAGACACACTTGTACTCTAGTCAGCATTAAAGTCTCATGTTAGTTCTGCCACAATCTGCTGCCTGCCCTTTTTTACCAGTCTGCCCAGCCTATTAAACCGACATCTGTAACGAAGTGTGGCCTCTGAACCCCATGATGACTGGATGTGGTTTCTTCTCCGTTTCGCCACGTGCTGAAGACACTCACCACTGCACGCCTCGAATACCCAGCAGCTCGTACAGTTTCTGAAATGCTCGTGCCGAGCCTCCAGCCTATCACATTCTGTCCTCGGTAAAACTCGTATAGATCGTCTGTCTTCGCCATTCTACACATGGATGGCACGCTCACTCATACTACACACACCAATGTGTGTCTGAACTAAACTAAACTCCTCCCGAACAGGTCACGAAGGCCTAATGGTACCGACCGGCCGCCGTGTCATCATCAGCCCATAGGTGTCAAATGGCTCTGAGCACTATGGGACTTAACTTCTGAGGTCATCAGTCCCCTAGAACTTAGAACTACTTAAACCTAACTAACCTATGGACATCACACACATCCATGCCCGAGGCAGGATTCAAACCTGCGACCTGTAGTGCCTAGAACCGCTCGGCCACCCCGGCCGGCCCATAGGTGTCACTGGATGTGGATATGGAGGGGCATGTGGTCAGCACACCGCTCTCCTTCCGTATGTCAGTTTCTGAGGCTGGAGATGCTACTTCTCAATCAAGTAGCTCCTCAGTTTGCCTCACAAGGGCTGAGTGCACCCCGCTGGCCAACAGTGCCCAGCAGACCGGATGGTCATCCATCCGAGTGCTAGCCCAGCCTGACAGCACTTAACTTTGGTGATCTGACGGGAACCTGTGTTACCACTGCGGCAAGGCCATTGGCTATGTGTGTCTGAGTAGCAGTCATTCCTCTCCAGCTGACACTGCTATCGCCTGGACGGGTTTATATCGACAGTGGTTCGGATGTCATAATGTTCTGGCTGATCAGGGTAGATAACATTGTACATATAAAAAGTCATGCGAATCAGATTAATACAAGAAGAAAAATTACACAATTCCCATTAATTTTTGGAACACATCTTGTACTTCTATTCACTCAGAAAACTTTAATCCAATCACATTGTATGCACAGACATTCTGTATACATGTAGTTTAAAGCCTATCTGGAAGTAAAAAAATTCATAAAGTCTGAACAGTGTAATATACTGCCTTCGGGTCTCATGAACGAAATGAGCAAGCTGGATCATCAGTGCTTGTAGAACCTAGATATATCTGCCTCTACATTCTACAAGCCACCTTACAGTGTGTGGCGCAGGGTACCACTGGCAACACTGCTAGTTTCCCCTCTCCCTGTTCTGTTCGTGAATGGTGCCAGGAAACAATGACTGTCGACAAATTTCTGCACGAGCTCAAATTTCTCTGATTTTCTCGTCGTGATCATTTCACCAGCAATTTGTGAGAGGTAGTAATGTGTTATCTAACTTTTCTTAAAGAATGCACACCCTTGGAATTTCAACGTAATCATCTTCATGAGCCATGGGGCCTCTGCTGTAAACTGACACTGTAGTTTGTTGACCATCTCTGTAAGGACTTACTAAATGATCATATGACAAAACTTGCCATTCTATGTTGTGTTTTCTCTATCTCTGTTGCTAATTGTGTTTGGTAAGGGCACCATGCCAATGAACAATATTCAAGAATCTGTTGAACAAGTACTTTGTGTGTCACTTCTTTCGTGGATGAATTACATTTCATTATAATTCTTCCACAGAATCTCTGCGTGGTGTCTGCTTTTCCTACAATTTTTTTTATGTGGTTATTCACCTTCAAGTCTCTCTGGAAGGTTACTCCTAGGTATTTTATGGTTGTTATTGTTTCTACTGATTTTTCACCAATTGTGTGATCTAACAGTAGTGGATCCCCTTGCCTATTCACACAGAATATACTACATTTATTTACGTTCACAGTCAACTGCCAGACCCTGCACCAATGTTTGATACTGTGCAAGTCTTTCTGCATTTTATTACAGTCTTCTGGCATTGCAGCCTTTCTACAGACAACAGCATCATTTACAAAAAGCCTCAAAGAGCTTCCGACATTATCTACTAGATCATTTACACATATTGCAAACAGTAATGGCCCTGTAATACTGCTCTGGGGTACTACAGAAGTTATTGGTACTTTTGTCAATTTCATCTCTTTCTTACAGAGGAGTGGTTCTCCAGAATCATAACACATGATCATAAGATTTGTTGCACAATTATGCTAGAAGGTGACGTCATTGAGAAAGAGTTACAGTTATTTGCATTAGTCTTATATCCCTTGTTGGGACTAACTGTAATTTTTTCCAGTCTTGTAGCATGCTCCTATCTAAGACACACTAATGCTGGGGAACTGATGCTTCTCAGTACCACCAATGCAGCACCTAACAGCCAGCCCATCGGGTCCACAGTTATTAGTCAACTACACAAGTCCCAAAAGGTGATTACAGCACAAATATATCCGTGCTCTGACTGTTGGAACTGAAGGCTGCAGTTAACTATGTAACAATGTGAAGTCAGTAACTCCACACTCACAAATATACAATTAAAAATATTCACAATATAAAATCAGCAGTGAGAGAAAGACTTCCAAAACAAAAATTAGTAAAAAAATACCTAATTACTAAAAGGTGTAGATAAGCTAGAAGTGCACTAGCAGTAGGATAGACAGCGCCCACCTGCAGCCGTGATCCATGAGTGTCAAACTACGTTGCAAGTGTACACTGAACGGCCAGAATGACACTATTGTTAAACTGAAGTATTGTTATATGAGCGCGAACTTGTAGAGGAAGGAACCTCAACAAACAAAAAGGCAAAAAACCAGTAGAAGATACATGATAACGAATCAGAAAATGCTTTGAAAAAGATTTTGTTACAGAAATTGCTTTGTTCATCTGCTGCAACAACTTTTTAAAAAAGTTTTAACATTTTCAAGATATTCAAATGACATCCTTTAGGACAGGGGTGTCCACCCTCCAGCCTGTATGTGGCCTCAAAAGTGAGCATTTATCACACAATTGGTTAAAAAAATCCATAACATACCATTTATGTAAAGTCATGATAAACTGAAACACAATCCTGATATAAAGTGAGAATGAAATACGCAGCCATAGTTTTCAACTTGATACAAGAATTAGAAAATAGATTTCAGGATTTTTAAAAAAATTATCAAAATTGTTGTATTTACGTGACACCGTTTACAAACAATATACAGGGTGTTTCAAAAATGACCGGTATATTTGAAACGGCAATAAAAACTAAACGAGCAGCGATAGAAATACACCGTTTGTTGCAATATGCTTGGGACAACAGTACATTTTCAGGCGGACAAACTTTCGAAATTACAGTAGTTACAATTTTCAACAACAGATGGTGCTGCAAGTGATGTGAAAGATATAGACGACAACGCAGTCTGTGGGTGTGCCATTCTGTACGTCGTCTTTCTGCTGTAAGCGTGTGCTGTTCACAACGTGCAAGTGTGCTGTAGACAACATGATTTATTCCTTAGAACAGAGGATTTTTCTGGTGTTGGAATTCCACCGCCTAGAACACAGTGTTGTTGCAACAAGACGAAGTTTTCAACGGAGGTTTAATGTAACCAAAGGACCGAAAAGCGATAGAATAAAGAATCTGTTTGAAAAATTTCAACGGACTGGGAACGTGACGGATGAACGTGCTGGAAAGGTAGAGCGACCGCGTATGGCAACCACAGAGGGCAACGCGCAGCTAGTGCAGCAGGTGATCCAACAGCGGCCTTGGGTTTCCGTTCGCCGTGTTGCAGCTGCGGTCCAAATGACGCCAACGTCCACGTATCGTCTCATGCGCCAGAGTTTACACCTCTATCTATACAAAATTCAAACGCGGCAACCCCTCAGCGCCGCTACCATTGCTGCACGAGAGACATTCGCTAACGATATAGTGCACAGGATTGATGACGGCGATATGCATGTGGGCAGCATTTGGTTTACTGACGAAGCTTATTTTTATCTGGACGTCTTCGTCAATAAACAGAACTGGCGCATATGGGGAACCGAAAAGCCCCATGTTGCAGTCCCATCGTCCCTGCATCCTCAAAAAGTACTGGTCTGGACCGCCATTTCTTCCAAAGGAATCATTGGCCCATTTTTCAGATCCGAAACGATTACTGCATCACGCTATCTGGACATTCTTCGTGAATTTGTGGCGGTACAAACTGCCTTAGACGACACTGCGAACACCTCGTGGTTTATGCAAGATGGTGCCCGGCCACATCGCACGGCCGACGTCTTTAATTTCCTGAATGAATATTTCGATGATCGTGTGATTGCTTTGGGCTATCCGAAACATACAGGAAGCGGCGTGGATTGGCCTCCCTATTCGCCAGACATGAACTGTGACTTCTTTCTGTGGGGACACTTGAAAGACCAGGTGTACCGCCAGAATCCAGAAACAATTGAACAGCTGAAGCAATACATCTCATCTGCATGTGAAGCCATTCCACCAGACACGTTGTCAAAGGTTTCGGGTAATTTCATTCAGAGACTACGCCATATTATTGCTACGCATGATGGATATGTGGAAAATATCGTACTATAGAGTTTCCCAGACCGCAGCGCCATCTGTTGTTGAAAATTGTAACTACTGTAATTTCGAAAGTTTGTCCGCCTGAAAATGTACTGTTGTCCCAAGCATATTGCAACAAACGGTGTATTTCTATCGCTGCTCGTTTAGTTTTTATTGCCGTTTCAAATATACCGGTCATTTTTGAAACACCCTGTAGATACGTCATCAGAAGATTTTTAGATGGGACGCATAGAGTTGCAGTCTGACAGTAACCTGAAAGAAAAATCTGATCATGTACCTTTGTCAGAATTTTACAAATCATACCTGTCCAGAGACAAATATCCCTTGCTGCAAAGTCATGCGTTGTATATGTTATCTTGGTTTGGAAGCGCTTACATTAGTTAACGGTTAAAATTGAAGAGTAAAGTACACTACGAGGAAAAATATAACCAAAATCTCAGATGAACACTTTGACATTGAAACCACTATGACTGACCTGCCAATCATACATTTGTTTCCCAATTTCAAAGTCAAATGTTTCATCAGTTCTACGATTTGTAATTACTTATATATAAAATCATTAATGAAATCACATACATTAAATGTCAAACTAATTTAAGTGTAAAATGTATTGAAACGGAGGAGACGAGGTACTGGCAGAAGTAAAGCTGTGAGTACCGGGCGTGAGTCGTGCTTCGGTAGCTCAGATGGTAGAGTACTTGCCCGGGAAAGGCAAAGGTCCCGAGTTCGAGTCTTGGTCGGGCACACAGTTTTAATCTGCAGGAAGTTTCATATCAGCGCACACTCCGCTGTAGAGTGAAAATCTCATTCTGTAAAATGTATTACGTGTGGTCCGAAAACACTAAACTTCTTCCAGTATGGCCCAGGTAAGCTAAAATGTTGGACACACCCCTGCTTTAGGATAATAATGACACACACATATCAAGATGTTTACCTATGCATCCAATTTTATGCCTGCATTTTTTTAATGACAACCAAAAACAGCTATATCACCAACTACTTTACAATGTTTTTTGCAATAAACATTGAAAGATGTGCCTGTTGTCTGTGTAAAATTCTGGACAGATAAAATTTTTTGGTTATGGTTGGGAAGTGGGTTACGTATTGTTGAGCATATATAGGCGGGATAAAATTGTATAGTAGATTACGGTAAAAGGGGAAGGTGAATACAAAGTGAAACTACTGGTAAAAACAGAAAGAGAAAATAAAGAGAAAAAAGAGAAATAAGACGACAGGAAAGATTTCGAAATGCAAAGGCGACAATAACAAACGTAATTGTTGGGTTCAAATTAATGATATGGTTATAATAGAAGGAAACATTCCACGAAGGAAAAATATACCTAAAAACAAAGATGATGTGACTTACCAAATGAAAGTGCTGGCAGGTCGACATTTTCGAAATTTTCTCGAAATTTTCCCGAATTTCTCCGTCCTTTAACGTGATTTAGCGGCAACACAACCACCTAACCTTTTTGCACATCGCTGTCTACCAACCCAAGTTCACCACAGGATCAACTTAACCAACACTTTTTCGTCTTTTTTCATACCAGATCTCCAATTGCTTTCTAGTTCACCTTTATCTCTCCCCATATATTTCTATCTTTCTTTTTCATTTCAACCTCATGTTAAACTTTCCACCTTCTAATACCATGTCACCCTCACAACACCCCCACAATGACCCCATTAAGTTTTTTTTACATTCCCTCCGCAAACATGCCTTCACCCTAGCCAGATTACGCTCACATATTTTATTTTCTCAGGCTTGTCTGAAATTTGGCATAACCCCCAAAGGCCTCACACTTAAAGTTCCCATCTCTGGCTGCAACCCTTCTTTCCATCAGTCCCTATACCAGTTCCAAACTGAACAATCCATTGCCCTCACCCACCTAATCCTTCACCTACACATCAACTCAGCCAATGAACACACCCGTCAACTCCTATCCTTAATAAAAGTCCTCAATCTTTCCTCTCCCACATCCACTCTGGCTATTCAGAGCATCCTCCTACAGGCCAACCGCCAATTAGAACAGCATGCCACCCTTCACCTCAAAAAACTATCCAATCTCCTGGTTTCCCACCTCCGGAAAGGCAACTCACTCACCCTTCACAACCTTTCCAGCAAACCTCAACCACCTCTCATTGCACACAAACCCAGTCTCTCCCATCTACTCAGTCTCCCACTTCCAGCTCCACTACCTCCAAAACCTCAAAATTCCGATCAACACAATCTGGCACCACAACACCCTAATTCAGTAGTTAACCTTTCCTCCAAACCTCTCTCCCAATCCGAAACCTCTGTCCTATCCAAAGGCCTCACCTTCAGCCCCACTCCCAGATTCAACCAAACAGCCCTTGTCAAAGATTTACTGTCCTACACTCGTACTCTCTGCTGGAAGTATCACTTTGCCACGAAGAAAAATGATCCTAATCCTACCCCTAATGATCCAACTCCCCAACACACTATCCAAATTGAACCCTGCCTGGAACAGTTCCGTCCTCCGTCACAGCGGGACCCACCTCCTCTTCCTCAAAATCACCCTCTCCAAACCTTCCAGGAATTTCTGACTTCCAGCCTTGTCTCTCAATCCTTCTTAAAAAAACCTTAATCCTACTCCCAACATCACCACTGCTGAAGCCCAGGCTATCCGTGATCTGAAGGCTGACCGGTCCATCATCATTCTTCCGGCGGACAAGGGTTCCACGACCGTGGTACTTGATCGTCGGGAGTATGTGGCTGAGGGACTGCGTCAGCTTTCAGGCAACACCACATACAAAGTTTGCCAAGGTAATCCCATTCCTGATGTCCAGGCAGAGCTTCAAGGAATCCTCAGAACCTTAGGCCCCCTACAAAACCTTTCACCTGACTCCATCAACCTCCTGACCCCACCGACACCCCGCACCCCTACCTTCTACCTTCTTCCTAAAATTCAGAAACCCAATCATCCCGGCCGCCCCATTGTAGCTGGTTACCAAGCCCCCACAGAACGTATCTCTGCCTACGTAGATCAACACCTTCAACCCATTACATGCAGTCTCCCATCCTTCATCAAAGACACCAACCACTTTCTCGAACGCCTGGAATCCTTACCCAATCCGTTACCCCCAGAAACCATCCTTGTAACCATTGATGCCACTTCCTTATACACAAATATCCCGCACGTCCAGGGCCTCGCTGCGATGGAGCACTTCCTTTCACGCCGATCACCTGCCACCCTACCTAAAACATCTTTCCTCATTACCTTAGCCAGCTTCATCCTGACCCACAACTTCTTCACTTTTGAAAACCAGACATACCAACAATTAAAGGGAACAGCCATGGGTACCAGGATGGCCCCCTCGTACGCCAACCTATTCATGGGTCGCTTAGAGGAAGCCTTCTTGGTTACCCAGGCCTGCCAACCCAAAGTTTGGTACAGATTTATTGATGACATCTTCATGATCTGGACTCACAGTGAAGAAGAACTCCAGAATTTCCTCTCCAACCTCAACTCCTTTGGTTCCATCAGATTCACTTGGTCCTACTCCAAATCCCATGCCACTTTCCTTGATGTTGACCTTCACCTGTCCAATGGCCAGCTTCACACGTCCGTCCACATCAAACCCACCAACAAGCAACAGTACCTCCATTACGACAGCTGCCACCCATTCCACATCAAACGGTCCCTTCCCTACAGCCTAGGTCTTTGTGGCAAACGAATCTGCTCCAGTCCGGAATCCCTGAAGCATTACACCAACCACCTGACAACAGCTTTCGCATCCCGCAACTACCCTCCCGACCTGGTACAGAAGCAAATAACCAGAGCCACTTCCTCATCCTCTCAAACCCAGAACCTCTCACAGAAGAACCAGAAAAGTGCCCCACTTGTGACAGGATACTTTCCGGGACTGGATCAGATTCTGAATGTGGCTCTCCAGAAGGGATACGACTTCCTCAAATCCTGCCCTGAAATGAGATCCATCCTTCATGAAATCCTCCCCACTCCACCAAGAGTGTCTTTCCGCCGTCCACCTAACCTTCGTAACCTCTTAGTTCATCCCTATGAAATCCCCAAACCACCTTCCCTACCCTCTGGCTCCTACCCTTGTAACCGCCCCCGGTGTAAAACCTGTCCCATGCACCCTCCCACCACCACCTACTCCAGTCCTGTAACCCGGAAGGTGTACACAATCAAAGGCAGAGCCACGTGTGAAAGCACCCACGTGATCTACCAACTGACCTGCCTACACTGTGATGCATTCTATGTGGGAATGACCAGCAACAAACTGTCCGTTCGCATGAATGGACACAGGCAGACAGTGTTTGTTGGTAATGAGGATCACCCTGTGGCTAAACATGCCTTGGTGCACGACCAGCACATCTTGGCGCAGTGTTACACCGTCCGGGTTATCTGGATACTTCCTACTAACACCAACCTATCCGAACTCCGGAGATGGGAACTTGCTCTTCAATATATTCTCTCTTCCCGTTATCCACCAGGCCTCAATCTCCGCTAATTTCAAGTTGCCACCACTCATACCTCACCTGTCATTCAACAACATCTTTGCCTCTGCACTTCTGCCTCGACTGACATCTCTGCCCAAACTCTTTGTCTTTAAATATGTCTGCTTGTGTCTGTATATGTGTGGATGGATATGTGTGTGTGTGCGAGTGTATACCCGTCCTTTTTTCCCCATAAGGTAAGTCTTTCCGCTCCCGGGACTGGAATGACTCCTTACCCTCTCCCTTAAAACCCACATCCTTTCGTCTTTCCCTCTCCTTCCCTCTTTCCTGATGAGGCAACAGTTTGTTGCGAAAGCTTGAATTTTGTGTGTATGTTTGTGTTCGTTTGTGTGTCTGTCGACCTGCCAGCACTTTCATTTGGTAAGTCACATCATCTTTATTTTTTTATATATATATATATATATATATATATATATATATATATATATATATAAAAATAGGAGGCCATTTTTTCCTTAAGCCCTGGGTATTGGCTAATGAACCTATTTTCCAAATCTTTCATAAAGATTAGAATGTTTTGCCAATTCCTTCTCATTAGGATGATGCAAGACGAGTGGGCAGGACCCCACATTGGCAACGAGGAGTTACAAACCATCCCCGCACCTGACTGCCACGGGATATTTTGTACTTTGCTGGCGCCTTAATCCTTTCTTGTCTTTACCTTGCAGGGGCGTTCACTTGCTTTAACAATTTCTTAAAGTTTTTGCTAATCAGTGTTTTCAGGTGGGGCGTTGCAGAAATTTTCTTTACTTTTGTACATATTTTTCTTGTTTGCCTTGTCTGTTTGTTGCATTTGTCTCTTCCAAAATGCCCACCCTACCTATACCGCCCCCTGCTCAGGTGCCACAGTCACAAGCGTTAGATGCAACACAGCTAATGCAGATGTTTTAGTTCCTTGCACAGGCAGATATCTGCACTACTCAACACGGTGCAGCAGCTACTGGCCAACACTGTGCGCCCGACGGAACAAGCACCACCTACTACAGCTGCTATACCACCTTTTCGACAGTTTCGTGAACAAGAAGAGGAATGGCTTGAGTGGTTGTCCCAATTTGAAGCTCATCTACTAGCTCACAATGTACCAGATACTACAAAACTTCCTTATGTATTATCAACGATAAGAAGTGCAGTGTTCCGCTTAACTCGGAAGTTGTCTCCAAACACCACTCCGAGTGAACTTGCTTATGACCAAGTGGACGAGTTGCTAACAAACTATTATGACAAAGAAGTGAATGTGGTAGCAGCTACGTATCAATTCTTTAATTGCAAAAAACGGTCAGAACAAACTTATTGTGAGTGGGTGACAGATTTGCAGGGTATGACAAGGAAATACAAATTCAAATGTGCTTGCAGTGATGTCAAACTCAGAGAACAGATTTTGAAACAGTCCAAGCCATCATTTCAGCAGGTAGTGCAAATACTAGATCAGTATGATTCCGGTGCCCTGTTGGCTGTTAAATTTGAGCAGCCAGCTATTTGTCAGGTAGAGTCCCTCGTTTGTGATCGGCCCATTCAGCAGTGGCTTGTGATAGCCACACCGAGCAAACATCACTCCACATCATGTAAGCAGTTCACTAAACAGGTGGCTACACAGGTGAACAGAATTAGGGCTTGCCCTCAGTGTTATACATGACACAAATACCAAGACTGCCCTTCCCGACAAACTGTGTTACGCTTGTGGTAGGAAAAGACATGTACAATCTGTACGTTTTCAACAGAACAAACATAAGAATTCAGCTCACTCACCAATATCTCGTCACCTGGCCCATGACATTAATGCAATGCATTCAAAGTGTGCAACAGGCATTCGCAAAACTGGCATGCAAACAGTTTCTTCAGTGATATGCCAGTCGAACAAACATTTTGTTCATTTACTTATCTGTGGGTAACGTGTGAAATTTCAGTAGGACACGGGTGCCTCTGTCACACTGCTAAATCATCACACATATGAACTGTCAGGCACGCCATGCCTGTCTAAAACTAGCATGCAACTGACGACTCATAATGGACAAGACATTCCCGTTCTGACGTATTGCTCAGGTACATGAACAGACTTTTACAGTGTTACAATCATGCGATTGTGAGAACATATTTGTTCTTGATTCATTTGATTTGTTTGGCTTTAACATTCAGGTCAATGTGCTGTCAGTGTCTGCATTCAATGCAAAAGACAGTGTAGCTAGCTTGCTAAAAGAATTCCTGGAACTTTTTTGAAAGTTTAGGAAAGACTAACAATTTTGTTGCACATATTACTCTGAAGGACAATGCTCATCCAAAATTTTGCCAGGCCAGAACTGTTCCCATTGCATTACGGGAAAAAGTCGTGGTTGAACTTACAGATTTGCAAGATGCAGAGTTATTGTGCTCATACCAGGTAGTCAATGGGCAAGTCCAATGGTTTTGCTCCCCAAACCTTTAGGTTGCATATGCCTCTGTGTTGACTTTAAGTCTACAGTCAACCCACAAACTGTCATTGATACTTATCCATTACCACACCCAGAGGATGTCATGCACAAATTAGGCACTGGATGCTACTTTTTAAAAATTGATTTGCAGGACACTTATCTTCATATACTGCCTGACGAAGAATCTCAAAAAGTGTGTGCAGTAAATACTCATTTGGGCTTGTTTAAATATTTGGGTTTGCCTTTTGGCAGTGCTTCCGCATCCACCATTTTCCAATGATATTTGGAACAGCTGACAGCAAAAGTGCCAAACTGTTCAAACTAATTAGATGATATTGTAGTAGCAAGTCATACACCTGAAGGACATATTGCAAATTTACATCTTTTGGTTTGTGTGTTGTCTGATGCAGTAGTAAAGTGTAGACTGGACAAGTGTGATTTTTTAAACCTCCGTTGCAGTATCTTGGTCATGTCATAAACAGTCAAGGTGTACATCCTCTTCAGTCATATTTCTTAGCCATATGAGATTTGCCAGTTCCTTGCAATGTCACAGAATTGCAGTCAGTTTTAGGGAAAATGAACTATTATAGTCAGTTCATACTGAATGCTGTGCAAATTGCAGCTCCATTGCATCACTTGCGTCACAAGAATGTCCCCTTTGTTTGGACAGATGAGTGCCAAGTAGCTTTTCAAAAACTTAAAGATGCGTTGCTCAGTGGTCGATGCTTAGTTCACTTTGATCCTGCCAAACCAGTTGTCTTGCAAATTGACACTTCCTGTTATGGAATCGGTGCAGTACTTTTGCACAGAATTAGTGATAAAGACAGGCCAATTGCTTTCACAGCAAAAGTGTTATCCAAAGCTCAGTTTAACTATTCACAAACCGGGGGAGAGGCTTTGGCTGTTGTGTATGGTGTCACCAAATTCCACCACTATTTGTATGGCAGAAAGTTCTACTTAGTAATGGATCACAGGCATTTGCAGTCCTCGTTTCATCCGACAAAACCGGTTCCTGTATGAACTGTCCAAAAATTACAATGATGGTCTTTGTTGTTGCCTCAATACCAGTACCAGATTGTGTATCATCTGACGACTCAACATGGTAATGCGGACGCACTTTCATGTCTTTTCCGATTGGCCCTGATACAGACTTTGAGGCTTCTGCTGCATCTTGTTGTCATGTTAATGCTCAGGATTCTGAATTGCTTGAATCTTTTCAGCTGAAATATAGGAAAATTGCACAGGCCACGGAAGCTGATTCACTTTTGAATATTTAGCTAACATACATTCACACATCTTGGCCTCATTCCTTGCATAACATAAAGAACTCTGTAGTGCGCCGATACTTTGCCCATCGGCATAGCCTCACTGAACAGAAAGGTGTAATTCTTGTTCAAAATGACAGTGGACAGTCAGGTGTGTTGATCCCTAAAGTTTGCAAAAGGATGTACTACAGTTACTTCACTAGGGACAATGGGGGATTGTTCGTACGAAACAGTTAGTGTGTCAACACTTTACTTGGCAGGGTATGGACATCCAAATAGAACAGATAACATCACAGTGTCACGCATGTGTGGAAAATCAGTCCGATCTGCCACAAAAACTCTCCATTTGGCCTAAGTTGCAATTGCCATAGTAACGTGTGCACATACACTTTGCGGGACCTTTTTGCAGCACTCGTTGGTTGATTGTGGTTGATTCATATAGCAGGTTTCCTTTTGCTGTGCCAATGAACTCGGCAACATCACGTAGTGCAATTCAGGTGTTGTCCTCTAGTTTTTGCCTCGAAGGTTTACCTGAAGTAATAGTGTCAGACAGTGGACCCCAGTTCACATAAAATGAATTTGAAACATTCTGTGAACGTGATGTCAAACAGCATCTAACTAGTGCACTGTTCCATCTACAGTCAAACGGTGAAGCAGAAGGTTTTGTCAGAACCTTCAAGCAGCAGACGGCCAAACTTCGCTCTGCACACATCAGGGATGAAGCACTGCAACTGTTTCTCACCTCCTATCAGTCGCACCCAAGAGATGGACCATCGCCGGCAGAATTGCTTCACGGCCGCCACCATCAGACACTGCTCCAACCAGCGCCGAAGGAAGGCCGCAAGTATTGCTTCGTGCTGCCTGATATTGTCTGTTATAGGGTTTGTAGTGGCAACAGGTGGGCGTGAGCCGAGATCGTCTGTCAACTTGGCACTCGCATGTATCTTATTGCATAGCCAACATCAAAATCAACTTTGCTTCGGTCATGTGCACGATGATCTTTTGGTGTCTCTTCCCCCAGATTCATGGATCCACAAGACAGTGCGGCCACAGCAACTACCAGAGGGTGTCATCACGACATCGCTGGACGACTCCATGGAGACAGAGCCTTTGCCTTCTCTCATTCTACCAAGGGAGCTGGACCTGCTCACACCACAGCTGTCACTGCCTTTTTCATCTGGTTCATGGCATCAGGACCCTTCTGGTCATTTCCGGGGTATGTTTCCACCAGAGCGAGGGCCAGACAGTGAGGTAAGACTGGAAGCTTGACGTCCCTGCAACCACAGCTTCTGGTCCCACAATGCACTCACACTCCTGCCTCCCCCGCCGTGTTTGCACTCCCTACGATTTTTTTGGGGGGGGGGATGTTCCAGCTTAATGACAATCGCCGGCCCGAAGATGAAGAACACAAGAGCAGAGAAGGCTGTGAGATGACATCAGCCAATAGCACACTGATTAGGACATCACCACGACCGAAACAGCCTTTACAAGGAGAGAATATAAGCACCGCTCCAGCCAGTGTCGGCCAGATAGTTGTAGCCCGGCACTAGCAGAGCAGACCCAGAGTAGAAGACCCGTCATCCTATTTGTTATATTGAGACTTGTGCCTTATATCAGTTGCTTACATGGACATTGTATATAGTGAAGGACACTGATTATTTGCCTGTCGCCCATCGCTTGCGACAACTCATTGTAAATCCAAAGTTAAGTATTGTCAGTCTACTTTATTGTAATAAAAACCATTACTGTGATTTTCTTGAATTCTTGTATAGTTATCCGAGAAAGCAGCATCCTTTAAGCACCCTGTAAGAGACAAAAGGTTTTGGGTCAGTTTGGTTATTAGGGTGCATCATTATGAAATGGTAAAACAACTGTACCGCAGATGTTTCAACCATCTCTTCAGCAATCCTCTTCAGGGTGACTAAACTGCTGGACGCTGGGCATCAAGAAATTTAGTCACTCTGAAGAGGATATTAGCCATCATGGGAAATCACAAGCTCTTACGTCAACCAAGTCAGAATTTGACAGCATTGGTATCATGGCTTATCAAGGCTGAGGTTTATTGTTCAGTGATGATGCTGTTTGTACTGGACAAGGTCCCACAACTGCCACATCAATGTGCAATGAAGGGGTTCAGGTGGGCCTTTCTTGATGGCATTCAGCATATCGGTAGCCCAAGAGGCTTTTGCCTGATATGGCAGACACATTTTTTGCTCTGCTCTGCAGGATTGCATTTCCACATCACATTGCTTTATTCAGGAAATGGGCTTCTTTGGGAATGACAATCATCCATATTGACAGTGCAACAATGTCTGGAGCATCATGGATTGTCAGCACCGTGATTGTTGTTGTGACTTCTCTTGACGCAGCAGATGAGAGAGGCATGCCAATTGTTGTGTGCCCAACATGAGTAGCATTATGTTGTTTTTCAAATCATTCCTGGTTCTGTGTACAGCATCACAATGGATGTATTCACATGTCAAGGCTCAGAGGAGAATAAACATTGTAAGAGTGCATTAGTCAATTGTCATACAATATAAGCACCCAGCGTAATGGCATCGAGTCCTACTGTGTACATAACGTGGTTACCTTTGCTTCAGACAGCCGGTGATTCCATATGCGATATGTTAAAGCCAGTAGCTGTGTCCTATCTTTGAGGTCTCTGTGGTGTTTTTCAAGCTCAGTTCGACTCAAAGTTAAGCATAATTAGAGTGCTGTTGCTAAGACAGATGCCAGCTCTGTGCATTAAATTTTGTATCCTGTATACCTACAAATTACCCACAAATATATTTTTCCTACTACACTGTATATGCAAAATAAATAATATTTTGTTATTTGCAATCCTTCCTGGTGTTGTGATTCTAATGGCCATCAGTGTATTTTAAAAGGTGTTAATGAGCATGGAGGAATTAGAAAGGAACAGTGCAGACAGAAATAAAGAATATACAGAAGCTTGTAAAGAACAGAATTTGGCATTTATTAATACTGACCGATAAATAAAAACCATCAGTTTCTTATTTACTACTAGAAATGTGCCTTTCCTGAAACTTGTATTTCCCATTTTTTTTATTCAGCATGTTTCTTCGCCTGAAACAGAGAATGCATCTTTCTGGTATCAACTTTGTGTATGGGGAGGACTCCAGACTCCAGGGAATAGCTGGGCTTCACTGGTGACGCAGTGTCTTGCCACAGTAACTGCCAAAGTGAAGTTCGTGTCAGCCATTGTGCAGCTCCGTAGAGCACCACCACGAGCAGCGTCATTGTTTCCACAATCACAAAATGAGAAATGGATGTCCCGATCTCCAGCCAACTGCCTTGATTGGTGACTAGGTGCAGGAAATGCATGCCCATGGCATCAGAAAAAATCATCACTATGAAGAATAACTTTTCTGTTGACACCTGTAAAAAGGAAGAATATTTATCAAAGGGCAGAACAAATGTTTGTTCATTAGTTAGAAGCTAATTTGTTTTGATAATCTGAGAGCATCACTTACCCTGAGTACTACATTAATTGCACGGAATGTACAGGCAACAGTCAGAAAAGGTATGACAGTCTTCCACAGGATCAGGGCAGTCATCAGAAAGGGAGAAAAAACAGTTACAAAACACCTGACCCAGGTTGGATCAAATGAATTTAAACTGGCTATATTTCCTGTGCCAAAAAATGACAGTACTATATAGAATAACTGAGACATGTTAAGGAAACGATCATACCAGCCATGTTAAATGTGATGTGCACTACTAGAGAGTGGTGTGGTCCTAAGGTAGGGAAGAGAAAACCTTATCAGGAAAGGAGGTGGGTGCAATAATAATAATAATAATAATAATAATAATAATCTCATACTGATGCATCTACCTTTTAATTTTAAAATACTGTAATATCCAGTGAGACCTGCATTCTTCATCACAATCAGTAAATTATAGGGGCACTCTACTGTACGTAGTTTGGTGATATCTGACTGCCATTTTACATTTTCCACCCTACACAAAACTTCCTTTAGCACCTTTATTCAACACACAGATTAAACACTAATACTGCCCACACTCTCTTCAGAAATGTTGTAGGAAAGTTCCTGTTGAATGTAAATACTTTAGGATTAAAGGAGACCACTCACCAAAAAGCAGAAGTGTTGAGTTGTTGACGGGCACACACAAAAGAAGGAAAACCTGCTGGCTTTTGGGGTTGTCCTTTGATGAGTTCGAGTAAAATACGCAAAACACACACACACACACACACACACACACACACACACACACACACACACATGCCTAGGCCACTACATGGTGCCAGATAGACTTGGTGCTAGGAATGTGTGTGTGTGTGTGTGTGTGTGTGTGTGTGCACGCGCTCAAGCACATCAAAGGGCAATCCCAAAAGCTAGGAAGTTTTCCTTCTTGTGTGTGTGCCTATTGACAACTCAATGATTCTGTTCCTCTTCAGAAATGAACTTTTAAATCTGTGAATAGCAAAGCACCTTGATATTATTATATGGGAATAAAACACTTTTGGGTCATGCAAAGCTCAAAATACTTGTTACCACGATCTTTCCTTTGTAGGTGTAGTGTGCCTTTCCCATGTTTAGGTTTTAAATTTTGTGGCGTCATGGAATTCTGGTTCAGTCCAACCTCCTCACATGTTCCTTCAATGTCTCTCCACATTTTATTATTTAATAGCAAGTTTTAGTGTTTCCAGTCGAGACAGACGCAGCAACAGTTAAGTAAACCGCTTTTGTGACATTTACGTGTTCCTAACCAGGAGCGAATTTTATATCATCTGTGTGCTTTAATAGTTTCTTGAGTTTCTGCATGTAAATTTAAAATCTAATAGCCACAGCTCTCGCGTTTTCATTTGCGTCAGAAAGTAAACCGATTTTGTGACATATTACAAGTTCCTTATCAGGGGCAAATTATTTAGTTTCACCTGAGTGCTTCGGTAGTTAGGTTTTTGAATATCTGTGTATTACTAGACACAGTTTGTGCGTTTTCGTCAGGGTCTACAGTAGAGTTGCACAGCACGTGCTGATAGTCCGTTGATCTGCATAGTTTAGTTTTCCATGGTCTTCAGTATGAACAGGGACTGCGATTGTTGTGTGCGGATGCGAGCTGAGTTGCTGACACTTCGCTCTCAGCTTCAGCCTGTGATGGCTTTGGTTACACAGCTTGAGGCTGCAGTGGATGGGCACCACTGTTGTGGGCCGGCCGTGTGGATCCAACAGACGTCCAGCGTGTCAGAGTCCTCCAATTGGTCCTCACTGGTGGCCAATCCAGTTACTGCTCGCACTGAGGCTGACCCTCCACCTGTGGTCGAGTGGGAGGTCAGCCTGGTGCGAAGCAGGCAGCGAAAGACTTTCCAGGCGGCCGTATGTAAGGCCTCGCCGGTTTGTCTGACAAACAGGTTCCAGGTGCTGTCTGTGGCTGAGACTGTCACTGAGCCAGATGCTGTTGCCTGTCCTGTTTCAGAGGAAACCACTCAGACTGCAAGATCCGGGCAATCGAAGAGGGTGGGATTATTGGTAGTTGGGAGCTCCAACGTTAGGCACGTTATGGGGCCCCTTAGGGACTTGGCTGACAAGAAGGGTAAGAAAACTAATGTGCATTCCGTGTGCATATCGGGTGGAATCATTCCAGTTGTGGAAAGGGTCCTCCCAGATGGCATGAAGAGCACAGGGTACAACAAACTGCAGGTGGTTGCTCACGTCGGTACCAATGATGTGTGTGGTTTCGGGCAGCTAACAGAAGTGGTAAAGGCTGCCAGTCTTGCTTGCAAGATGAAAGCAGAGCTGACCATTTGCAGCATAGTCGACAGGACCGATTGCGGACCTCTGGTACTAAGCTGAGTGGAGGGTCCGAATCAGAGGCTCAGTAGGTTCTGCGGCCATGTAGGCTGCATTCCTTGACTTGTGCCAAAGGGTGGTTGGGTTTCGGGTTCCGCTGAATAGGTCCACTATACACAGGAGGCGGCTACACGGGTAGCAGGGGCTGTGTGGCATTGACTGGACAGTTTTTTGGGTTAGAGGGTCTCGGGAAAACACAAGAAGGGCTTCAGTCACAAAGAGAGCAGGCTCAACACAGGAAGAATGTAGATACAGGAACCATTGGTATAACAGTTGTAAATTTTCGTAGCTGTGTTGGGAAAGTACCAGAGCTCCAAGCCCTAATAGAAAGCACTGATGCTCAAATTGTTATAGGCACTGAAAGCTGGCTAAAGCCAGATATAAGCTCAGCTGAAATTTTTTCAAAGAACCTAACGGTGTTTCGAAAGGATGGGCTAAACACTGTTGGCGGAGGTGTGTTTGCTGCTGTCAGAAGTAGCTTAACTTGTCGCGAAATTGGAGTAGATACTGCCTGTGAGTTAGTATGGGCTGAGGTCATTGTTGGCAACTGGAATAAAATAATAATTGGATCCTTTTACCGACCTCCCAATTCAGATGATACAGTTGCTGAAAAGTTCAAAGAAAACTTGAGTTTGATTTCAAACACGTACCGGACTCATACGATAATAGTTGGTGGTGACTTTAATTTACCCTCAATATGTTGGCGAAAATATATGTTTAATTCTGGAGGTATGCATAAAATATCATCCGAAATTGTGCTAAACGCATACTCTGAAAATTATTTTGAGCAGTTAGTTAATGAGCCCACGCAAATAGTAAGTGGTTGTGAAAACGCACTTGACCTCTTAGCAACAATTAATAACGAGCATCAAAACCGATTCAGGGATTAGTGAACACAGGGTTGTCGTAGCAAGACTGAGTATTGTAATCCCCAAATCCCTGAAAAATAAGCAAAAAATATACCTATTCAAAAAAGCGTATAAAAATTCACTTGACGCCTTCCTTAGAGACAATGTCCACTCATTCCAAATTAATAATATAAGTGTAGACCAGATCTGGCTTAAATTCAAAGAAATAGTATCGCCAGCAATTGAAAGATTTATACCAAATAAATTAACAAATGATGGAGCTGATCCTCCTTGGTATACAAAAAGTGTTAGAACACTGTTGCGGAAACAATGAAACAAACATACCAAATTTAAACAGACGCAAAATCCCCAAGATTGGCGATCTTTTACAGAAGCTCAAAATTTAGCGCGGACTTCAATGCGAGATGCCTATAACAGTTTCCACATGAAACGTTGTCTCGAAACCTGGCAGAAAATCCAAAGAGATTCTGGTTGTACGTGAAGTATGTTAGCGGCAAGAAACAATCAATGCCTTCTCTGCACGATAGCAATGGAGATACTATCAAAGACAGTGCTGCCAAAGCACAGTTACTAAGCACAGTCTTCCAAAATGCCTTCACAAAAGAAGATGAAGTAAATACTCCAGAATTCGAATCAAGAACAGCTGCCAACATGAGTAACGTAGAAGTAAATATCCTTGGAGTAGTGAAGCAACTTAAATCACTTAATAAAAGCAAGTCTTCTGGTCCAGACTGTATACCAATTAGGTTCCTTTCGGAGTATGCTGATGCATTAGCTCCATACTTAACAATCATATACAACCATTCGCTCGACGAAAGATCTGTACCCAAAGACTGGAAAGTTGCACAGGTCACACCAATATTAAAGAAAGGTAGTATGAGTAATCCACTAAATTACAGGCCCATTTCGTTAATGTTGATATGTAGCAGGATTTTAGAACATATATTATGTTTGAACATTATGAATTACCTTGAAGAAAACTGTCTATTGACACACAGTCAACGTGGGTTTAGAAAATATCATTCCTGTGAAACACAACTAGTTCTTTATTCACATGAAGTGTTGAGTGCTACTGACAAGGGATTTCAGATCGATTCCGTATTTCTGGATTTCCGGAAGGCTTTTGACACTGTACCACACAAGCGGATCATAGTGAAATTGTGTGCTTAAGGAATATCATCTCAGTTATGTGACTGGATTTGTGATTTTCTATCAGAGAGGTCACAATTCGTAAATTCCAATCACCAACTTTCTCCTTCGAATGCGAAAATATTTTGTTGACACCGACCTACATAGGGAGGAACGATCACCACGATAAAATAAGGGAAATCAGAGCTGGTACGGAAAGATATAGGTGTTCATTCTTTCTGTGCGCTATACGAGATTGGAATAATACAGAATTGTGAAGGTGGTTCAATGAACCCCTGCCAGGCACTTAGATGTGATTTGCAGAGCATCCATGTAGATGTAGATGTAGAGTTGTATTTTGATGACTGACATAGTTTCCTTCTACACTTGCCCAGAGTGGTGCTTTCGCTGCCTATGACCCAAACACACATTTTATTCTATATTTTGTGTTTCTCAATCTGTGCCTGTGTGCAGGACTGGGTGTTATAGGATTCTGGAACTGTTGAACAATATAAGAGCTGGCTGGCCTTGGAGGGAAGGTTTCCCTGGCTACTTTGTCTCCTGGAGCCCTCATGGACATGTGTTTTCCAATGTCTATGCTGTTTCTCAACACATCACACACATATTTCATAACCCACAAAATAATTGTAGAGGACACTTTGTACCAGTATTTTAGATTTCCTGCCCTGTTCCGTGCACATACTGAGTGAGACAAAACGATCTGTCTGTACTCCTCTACATGTGACTTAACCTCTCTTATCTTATTCTCATGATCCTTACTCAAGATGTATGCTGGTGGCAGCATAACGGTCACACAGTCTTCCTCAAACGCCAATTCTCCATATTTACTGAAGAGAATTTTGCAAGAACAATGTCACTATTTTCCCAAGAGTTCAGATTTCAGTTCTCTGAGAATTTATCTACACTTTTGTATATGCTGTGCTGACCTGGAACGATCCTAGCAGTATGTCTCTGTATTCATTTTGAGTCTGCTGCCGTATATATATTTCATAAGGGCTCCAAACACCAGAGCAGCAATACTCCAGAATTGATTACACTAGCATTTTACACCTTTACGGATACACAGCACATTCCCATAGCTCTGCCAACAGATCCAAGTAATCCATTCACCACCCCTCCTACAAATTTTAAGTAATCATCCCATTTCATACTGCTTCCTACTATTATTGGTTTTCCTAAATATTTTAATGATGTGAGGTGCTCCAAATGTTAAGCAGTAATCTTATAAATGGCTACTACTAGGTTCTTTCCATTTGCTGCAGGTTTTTTCCACATTCAAAGGTGGCTGCAATTTATTACACCAAGTGGAAATTATCACCACGCCTTTTTGCATTTCTGTACAATTGCCCAACATAATAATTTCTGTAGACAGTAAAATCATCAGTAAACAATTTGATAGTGTTCCCGATTCTATTTAGTACATTGTTTAAATATATTGACAACATTAAAGGATTTATTATGCTTCCTTGGGACACTCCCAGTGTTAATTTAATTTCTGTTGCACACTCAACTTATAGTACAAAATATGAGTTCCATTAGGTAAAAGTTTATCAAGCAAATCATACACCTGGAATGATACATTAAATGTACATCTCATCATTGATTACTGGCTCTATTGGATGACTCAGTGAGATCTTAATAAATTGAGTACCGAACTCTAAGCCTCGCTTTCATTGAAATGTCCATCTATGTTTGTAAGATTTTCTGCAATACTTTCTTGCCAGACTTGTTAACTATGTTGTTCCGGGAACTCAAAGGCTGCTATATGGTCCACCTTGTTTTGTAATTCTGCTCCAAGAATTATTCTGTGACAGCTGACTGCTTGACTGTTTATACTGGGTGTGTCACTTACGTCTCTGGCATCTGTAATCTAGTCTTGTAATTGTCTGTTGTCTCGAATAAGACTGTGGACTGTGGCATTCACCTGGTATTTAGGTGCCTAGATCACTTTTAACACTACAAAGCAGACATTTTATCTTCATCGGTTGGAGTGAAATGCATTTTATGCCGAGTTTCCACATGAATTAACCAATTTCCCCACAGATAAGACCGGCATAGCGACATATCATCGATGAATCATGCCCAAAAACACCTCAGAAATCACATTTATTTATTTTCTCAACTAGTTCATTGGATATTAATTTCTTGTTTCATATTTTCATTTCTTTTTCATTTAAGTATCAAGCACTGTGGCTGCATCGTTATGACACTGGACTTGCCTTCAGAAGGAGGAAGCTTGAAACTCCTGTCCAGCTATCCATGTTAAGGGTTTTCTGTTGTTTCTCTAAACAATTTAATGCAAATGCTGACAGGGCCCCATTGAACGATCTCACCATTGATGAGGCATGAAACTACGATTTTTCTTCCTACCCAGCATTATATATCTTTTAAGCACACTCTATTTACCCGGCCTGCTCTTTTGCTATTACCGAGTGAGGTGGTGCAGTGGACTCACATTCGGGAGGACAACAATTGAAACCTGCATCCGGCCATCCCAGTTTATATTTCTGTGATTTCCCCAAATCACTTCAGGAAAATGTTTGGACAGTTCCTTTGAAAGAGTATGGCCAATTTCCATCCACTTCCTTTGCTAATCCAAGCTTGTGCTCCACCTCTAATGACCACAATGTCGATGGGACGTTAAACACTAATCTCCTTCTTCTAATCCTCCTCCTCCCTTTTGCTTGTGTTCAACATCCTCACTAAAAACTCAGAGAATCTAAAAGCAAATTGCTGAAAAGAAGGGAAAGCTTAAATAACTAGTATTTGAGGTATAACATTCAACAATTCTTCTACTTACATTGTATGTCTCATTTAGCAATCATGAGAACAAGGTACCAGTAACAGATTGCATAATGTGTCATTCCACAGACACACGATTAGAAACAGACTGGCTAATATTAGCATGTAGTACCTTTTGCCAGATATTCTACAGTAGTTTGTGGATTTACAGGGTGCCTGATAGCCGAAACTGCCCAGTACCTATTCTCCTAAAGGGATTGGCAACCCCTCAAATACTGAAGCATTACGGGTTTGCATAAGTACAATGCATTGCCTCCTCAGACTGCGTCAATCACGACAATAACAATGGATGGCAGGACAAGCGTCACCAGAGGTCCTGCGTGCCAGGGACCTATTTCCTCCACCGTGAAATGTGTGCAGAACTGGATCAATACGAATTCCACCACGCCCCGGCTATACAGGTTGGCACAAGCAGTTTCATACACCTAAGCACAGGTCAATTCATGTGCCGACTCTTAGAAGTCCGTCAGTCAGAGCCCGGTTGGAAGCCACCACAGTGGTACCTACGACTTTCCAGTGATTTCATGAGACGCACCTGTCAGCTAACTATGCCACATGCTCAACCTCTGTCATTAGGGATTATCAGTGGCAAAGTCTTCATGTCCCACTACATTTATTCACTGTGTGTTCCAGGCATGTACCTATTAGTGTCTGAGTAGTTGTATTATTTTTTACTGAGAAGTGTTTTCTTTTGTTTGTTAAGTCTCTCTACTTTGGTTGAAATAAACCTTTGTTCTTGCTGATCTGCGTCTGATTAATTCTTATCACGCATCTCCCCACAGGAGATATAGCACATATAAAACCCCTTAAGTTACAGGTCAGTTGACAATATCAAAGTGAGATTTTCAGCTAACTACATATAGTGTGGCACACATTTGTTTTAGGCAGTTAACATTATTACCTCTTGTATCAACCAGAGGAGGAAGAAATATTCGAGGTTTAACATCCCTTTGATGGCAAGGCCGTTATAGACAGACTACGAAGCTCAGGTTGCGAAAGAAAGGGGAAGGAAATCAGCTCTGTCTCCTCCTCAAAGCAAACATCTTGGCACTAATCTAAATCAATGAAGGGAAACCAAGGAAAACCTAAATCTCAAAGACAGAACAGAGATCTGAGCTGCTATCCTACCAAAGAAGAATCTAGAGTCTTACCTCAGCACCACCTGAATGAGTTACTGATGTGAGTCATAATAGAAATATTTAGGTATAACACTATAATGTAAACAAAAAAAACCGATGTGAGCGATAATAGAAATATTTAGGTATACTACTACAATGTAAACAAAAAAAACTTGTTTCCTGTGCACTTTTCTTGTGCTTTTGACAGGGTGCACTTTTCTTGTGCTTTTGACACATTCCACATCATAACAGTTTTCCGTACTATTGATCAATGGAACATGTAACTAACTAACTAACTTTCCTCATGGAGCCATATGTCTTTTTCTATATGGAATAGTGTGTGTGCATGAACAGGCAAACACCCAAGCAAGCACGCGTGCACACGCGCGCCGCGCCCACACACACACACACACACACACACACACACACACACACACACACACACACACTCTCTCTAAACTGGAACATGAAAGCTAATGTGAATTTTGCGTCGCAATGGTATTTGTAGACCAACCATTGTTTATCTGCAAGTGAGAGTCGCCTGTTTACAATTTTTTTGCTGTCTACATTATGGGGATTAATTATTTATAAAAAGGATACAAAAATAAATGCTCGTCGGAAGTCACCTGATGAAACTGCTGCAGAATTTTTTCTGTTCACAGAATAATCTAGAAATGTGCACTGGAGAAGCTGAAAAGGAATGGAAAACATAAGATAAGAACTCAAAGAAATTATGGCATTCCATATGAAAATTACACAGGAATACAAACAATACAGTGTTAAATTACAAAGTACTAGACGCATCAAATTAAAAAATCTTCTAAATTGTAATTTAACACACTTGGTGCTTAGCATGAGTGATGAGTGCTCGGTTTGACATTTCTCTCCCAATGTCAGAACCAAAGTTTCTGTAAATGTTGACAGTATCTTTGATTCTAATCTTTGTCTTCTACACACTAGTGTATCTTGTGAATGCTAGTTGTTTCCCGATGATGAGCAAATAAACAGTAAATCGGTTTGAAATAAACAATTAGCAATAGAACATAAATGGAATTTGTTTGTTTTTTCAATCTTAAAAGCAGTTTCTACTTTCATAGATGTTTAATAAGCTTATTAGCAACTGGACTGTAAGTCTCTCTTTCATAATCTGAACGACCAATTTCTGGACTCCAAAACTACTGCAATTATTAAAACAAACACTAAATGGAACACAAAATGTAAGAAGCCCGTGTGTGTGTGTGTGTGTAGAAAAATGAAGCCAGGTCTCAAGTCTGGAATTCAAAAGCAAGCACAAGTAATCAAGCCTGTGCTGTTCTGTTCAGCAGCATAAGTAGTGGCAGTGACACGGGCTCCACATCTGTCCACAAGTTATATATGGGAGGGGGTTTGGGGGGCACACTACAATAAGAATCAGGTCAGCTGTAAGAAAACATACACGTTCACACTGGTAAACCTTCTCTTGATTACTTATGAAGGAATTAATCTAGCTCAGTAGTGGGAATTCCTGGATTGGGTAATATCTAAAATAAGGAAAAGGCAATTACTCATCTGTAGCGGCCATGACCATGGGACTGTGCGCTGTGTCTGTATGGTTGTGTGTGTGAATGTGTGTACTTTTGCTAGAGAAAAAGCAAGTGCTTGAAAGCTAGTGTGAACACCATTTCTTGTTACATGTTTCTGTTCTTCACGTGTTGGTCCATTGTCAGTAAAGAATAACATTGATTTCCTGATCTCAATGCATCAAAACTGTTGTTTATTTCAGAGATAGTCTCTTGTTAAATCATGGCGGTATGTCACACACATTCTTAATTATATTTATTCTAAATCTCTGAACAGTTAAGTTCTATTTTTTAAAAATGCTGTTTATATGTAATAAATACATTTGGATGGCTACTTCACACTTTGTAACTTAATTATACTAATCTGATTATTGTGTTTGGTTTTCACACAGATGCTGTGGTGTAATAATATAGAACTTTAACCCTCGCAATACCTGTGGGGGCGGAACATGCATAAATTCGCGCCAGTGGTGTGTTGGAGCAAAATGCTTTTGACATCCCTGCACACACCGGTGTTTAATGTGTAGCTGCCAGAAGTTTAATTGCTGTATGTCTGTTAATTAATGTTCAGTGTTATATTGAGAAAAATGTTGTGTTGCACAGTTTGAGAATTTCGTGTTGGCAGAGACAGAGGAGTAACACGTCTGCATTAAATTTTGCATGAAACTCAAGAAAATGTTTACCAAGGCACACCAAGTGATGCAGGAAGCCTGCAGTGATGAGTGCTTAAGCTGTACTCGATGTTATAAACGGTTCATACAGTTTAAAAATGGCCAGATGGAAGTTAAAGATGATGCTCATGTCAGGAACGTCAATGAAATTGTGCATGCCAATTTAAGACTGACTGTCCAAGAGACTGCAGAAGAATGTAACACTTCAGTTGGATCATGTCATAATATCCTGACACAGCATCATGTTGCCACCAAGTGTATCCCACGGCTCAAGAGTTGAAACCAGAAAGACCTTCGCCTCACAGTCTGTGAAGGGTTTTTGGAATGCGCAGATAAGAAACCCACATGTTGAACCATCAGCAGCTAAACTCATGTGTTGCTGATGAGGTAACGCTACCGAACTGCTTGTCTACAACCAACTTGGCTGTCCAATAGGGAGGGTTGGAGGCGGTCATGTGGGGGTGGAACCGTGGCCAGCTGCCGGGAGCAGACAAGCCGTCCGCTCTCTTCTGCTGGCAGCTTCCGATCCGACCAGACGCTCTCCTCTCCTGCCCTCTTGGGCAGCAGCCCATTTAGTTTCGGCGACTTCTCTAGGCCTGCTTTTTCTTTTTATGGGATTAAACATCCATGCATTTCAAATATATTTGATTTTTCACCTCAACGGGTGCCCACTGCTTTCCCTTCCTTGCCAATACTGACACATTAACATCTGATTCAGATGTGGGGTCGCTCATCGTTAGGCCCGTTTTATTGACCTAACTGCATACCCGATGAAGCTGCCAGTAGTACTTTGTGCATGACGTGCCAGATGTGATGCGCAATAACAAGCGCACGCATTTGTGGTTCGCCACGCAGCTTTCTGCTGTTTCGGCGTTCCTAACATCTGCCACAGCGAATGTCAAGCACTTCGCCGCGTCACACTGCCATTCCCAGGCAGTCCGGTGGTACGCCACGCCGCAGGTAGCCGCCTTCTACGCTGCTCCGATGTAGCATGGTCGCATGTTCCGGCCACGTGCCGCCACCCAGGAAACATGCATGTTCCGGCTGACTAGCTGAGGCACGTCACACAGCCATCGACACCGCCAACATAATCTTCGCTGTTTTTTTCTGCCACTGTCATCCAACGAGATGCAGCCGTCGATGACCTACAATTGCCGCAACTACGGCTCCTGTAAGTTCATTGTTCAGTTGTTCAGTTTTTCTTTGCCGCTGCCTCCTTGCTGTCGAGTGTTGGCCCTTTTTTTTGTGATCTAATTGTAAAGTTTTCGGCAAGCACTAGGTGTCCTGACATTGTAACCATGCCCCAAACCCGTAGTACCACCACTGGCTAACGGAACTCCCCACCCACGGAAAAGCCAGACGCAGTAGATGCCCTTCGAGCAGAAATTGATAGATTCATGTTAAGGAAGATAGAATTAACAGAAGAATGCCAAAAATTGACTCAAACCAAGTCTGCCGATCTAAGTATGTTAGAAACACATCCTGCTGTGCCGCAAATGACGGCTGCAAGCACCTCCAGTAGCACAGTACCACAGCCATACATTGCAACAGTTTCCCTGCAGTTGATTTCATTCCAACGTTTTCCGGAAAACCTAATGAGCAAATAAATTCTTTTCTACAAACTGTCCGAGATGTAGGCTGCACTTGCACTTGGCCAAACGATTTCTTATTAATTGTACTCCATCTTAAACTGTCAGGCAACACCCGTACCTATATCAAATCAGTTCACACCCTTAGGGACACCACCTCTTTTGCCACGTTAGAAGGTGGGTTGAAATAGAGATATTCGGACAGGCTTGACGCCTGCTATTACAGACACAAGTTGTCCACCCTCTACAAGAAGCAAGGGGAGGATGTAGAGGCATTTGCTGACCAAATCTGCACTGTGGCTTGCCGCATTTACATGCTGGGTTCGGACCCCATCTGTAACGAGGTGTTAATTGAGCAGGTAGAAGCCCGTTCAAATGACATATTTATATGTGGAAGCAACCTATATGTTGGAGGAGAGGTAAAGATAACATCACCCACCTCATTGCACGATGCCACACGACTTGCGATGTTGCTAGAGGAGGCAGCGCATTTTATTGCCAGTTCGGTTCGTCCGAACAAACAACCGCGCCCAATTTTTAAATACGAACAGGCATGCCAACGCTGCCGAAAGGCAGGCCATGCTGATGTGTAGTGCCATGCACCTTATTGTTCTTGGAATGGAACCATAGGGCATATGAGTAAAATCTGTCCACAGAATCTGGGAAACAGGGACCCCTCGCAAACCAGCAGAGGGAACGATTCACCAACAATCCACCATGACCCCAAAATCAGCCGCGAAACGGTCAGGGGGCAAGTCATGCTGCCCCCTGGAAAATTCATGCACCCAGTCCACCACGGTGTCGTAAATGAGGCAGTGAATATCCTCCTCAACAGCAAAGTTCGAGGAAAGAATTAGAGTGCTTGTCAACACGGGAGCACCAACCAGCATATTATTCGTAGGACATGGGGACAGACGAGTGTTAAAACCACCCCGTCACCACAGTAACGGTCTGAGCAACGAGATCATCATACCTGCTGGGTACTGCCAAGTTCAAATGAAAATTGGAGCTAATCACTACCCTTTTGACATGGACGTAATTTGAAAACGAAGGCAAGATTTTGATGTCATCCTGAGGAGTGATTTTCTCCACCACAAACAGAGTGTAGTAGATTACAGAACGCAAACTGCCCATCTCGGTGAGGAAACCCACCGCTTCGGTGGCCCTCATGTTGTTCCGTCACAAGGTACTTGTGAAACACAGCCGCTTCCACAGGTTCCTTCCACGCAAACATGGGCATTACATACAACTACCTCTGTCAGAACTAGTGGTGGCATGAGTTGCATTTTCTCTGGCTTGGGGTCAAACACTGCAAACTGCCAAAAACAGCCGTATTGGTGGACCCTCTCTGTCAAAACGATGTCCTTGACAGATTACAGGTACGTGTTAAATGTGGCTTAATGACAGTGGAAGTGCAGGGAGAGAAATTTTATGTTCCCATCTGTTTGGACAATTTTGGAACGAAGGAGGTAAAAATTCCTAGGAGCACCATTACAGCTAGTGGCCACGAGATTGAAGAAAACCTCCTTGCACAAGGGAAGCCAAAACCTAACTGAAAACAATGGCTTCCAGAATGCAGCATATGTCATATTGCTCCCGTGCTCAGAGACAAATTCAAAGATAAGTTAGCTCATCTGCCTGTGGCTGACCAAAACAAATTGTACTCCGACTTGGAAGAACACTCCTCCTTATTTGAGGAAAGGCGTTATTTGCCAGCTACTGGCCTTGTTTACCATGAAATTCCCACCGGAGGTGCAAGGCCCATTGCGCAGAAAGCATATAGAATACCATATCACCTCCAGCCTGTGCGGTGGCCCGGTGTAATGTTAAGCGTTTTTGTGGACCTACTTGTTGCAGAATGCTGGTTCTGCTTTCTTGCAGCGCCGATGTCTTCTGCTAGCACCGGACGCTTCTCCGAAGATTTCACTGCTAGGAAGGGGAAATTTTCACTCTCTCGCTCTCCCTCTCTCTTCTTATTTAAAAAAAAAAACGCTACTCGTGGAATATCATTCAATGCACCAGAACATATGTATTTCCACTTTGTACAAAAAAACAACTAAACTTTATGACGTAAGCCCACACATTACCGGGCACCCAGAATCAGTTAATTACACATTTTTGAACACAATTAATACACAAGCTTTTATCGTGGTTGACTATCCACGTCCAGTCCATGTACTCTCAACGGCAGTTCAACGTCTAATAAACAGTCACTATCTCGAGTCACTCCATTTGTTTTTCAACAATACAAAGCTACATTACTCTCTGCAGCCGGCCACGGAGCTTCCGGGCTGTATTTAATTATTCTTGGCAGGTCGCGCTGAACACTTGCCAGTGCCGACGAATTATCTCCCTTCCAGTTTCGCCTGCACAAACAATAAATGGGTGCAGTATCCCATGCTCATCCTTACGCCCTGCTTTAAAATAACGCTGGAACACAAGTGTCTCCAGACTTTCGTAAAATTCTGGGGGCACTACACCTGTTTGGAGGAAACTATCCAACAGCAGCTAGAGGCAGGGATAATACAACCCTCCGCCAGTCCCTGGTCGTCCCCAATCATCGTGGTCCCAAAGAAATCAATCAATGGAGAGAAGACCTACTGTCTTTGTGTCGATATGAGAGCAGTAAATAAGGTAACCACCCCTGATGCTTACCCTCTCCCCCGTATCGACAAAACACTGGACAGGTTAGGAAATTGCAAATACTTCACTACCCTTGATACGAAGTGTCGGTACCACCAAATATCGATTGCACCACCAGACAGGCCAAAAACAGCATTTGTTGTTCCCTCCAGTCTATATGAATTTCTGAGAAAGCCATTTGAGCTGCGCAATGTGCCAGCCACTTTCCAACACTTTGCCGACTTACTGGTATAATGACTGAAACCCACAATGTGTTTAGTTTATCTAGATGATATCATTGTCTTTTCCAGAACCATAGATGACCTAGATGACCATGTTACTAAGTTAAGAAATGTCTTGCCTAGACTGAGAAGTGCCAATTTAAGTTTGAAAACAGAAAAATGTTCCTTTGCTGAGAGTCAAGTACAGTATCTAGGGCATTTTATTAGTGCTGATGGAGTAAAGCCAGACCCCCCGTCTAATTGAAGCAGTTAGAACATTCGCTTCCCCTAAGAATGTAAAGGAATTGCAAAGCTTTCTGGGTCTCAGCAACTATTATAGGCATTTCGTCAAGGACTATGCCACAATAGCTAAACCTCTTACCCACTTGTTGAAAAAAGATATACCCTATCAATGGGCCCTCGAGTGTGAAGCTGCTGTGCAGAATATCAGAGATGCTGTGACTAGTTCCCCCTTATTGATCTATCCTGATTTCGAAAAATCATTCATTCTCTCCTGTGACGCGTCCTACTTTGTGGTACGGGCTATTCTGAGTCAAATTATTGATGGTGAGGAAAGACCAATTGGTTTCGCATCCCTTCAGCTGAACCAGGTGGAAATTAATTACAGTACTATAGAGAAAGAATTACTGGCATTAAAGTTTGGAGTCAACTACTTTAGATGGTATCTTTACAGGATAAAATTTACAATAGCAACAGATCATGCCATTGAAGTGCTCTTCAGTGGCTATTAAGTTTAAAAGACCCTAGCAGCCGTCTCACCCGCTCGGCCCTGAAACTGAGTGATTATGATTACCAAGTGCAACACAAAGCTGGAAGATTGCACCAGAATGCTGATGCCCTTAGCAGAAAAAGTGAGAGTAGCTCAAATAGGTGATGTGCTAATTGATGAATTAAAAGACTCACAGGAAAATGATGCAAAATGCTGCCAGTATTGATCCGATCGGGATTTTGTTACAGAGGATGGAATTCTATACCACAAGACCCCCCTGGGTAAACGTATAGTAATACCTAAAGACTTACAATCCAGAATTATTGCCCAGTGCCATAAAAGCATTCAAGCTTGCCATAGTGGACGAGGAGCCACAAATGCCTGCACTGCCACGAAGTATAGGTGGGACAAAAGATGGCCAGATGTTGCCAAGTATATAAAAAAATTGCCTACCATGCACCCAAAGAGCACCACCCCCACGAATCAAAATTATCTTACAATCTCTTCCCGAGGCATCAAAACCCTTTCAGTTTGTAGCTTTGGAAGTAGTCGGGCCTCTTCCTGTAAGTACACAAGGACGTAAATATATTCTATCCATTATTGATCACTTCTCCCGATATCTTATTTTGGTACCCATCACTGACATGTCAGCTGAAACAGTAGCATGAGCTTTTATAGATCATCTTGTCCTTCCTTTCGGGAGCTCTGAAGCCATCATAACTGATCAAGGAACCAATTTTATGTCCACCTTATCTGTCCAAGTTTGAAAAATTGTTGAGAATTAAAAAATGGAGAACCACCCCTTTTCACCCCTAGGCAAATGGCCGCATTGAACATGTCCATTGCACTGTGAAACGAATGCTTTCCTATTACATCAACTCAGCCCACAGTGACCGGCAAAGATACATTCCGTATGTGGCAAGTGCTTACAATAGGCGTTTCCACGAAGCCACAGAACATACCCCTTATGAGATAAGTGTTTGGCTGCCCTATGGAATGTCCCTCTGAAATCCACAAATTACCTCTGGGAGTCAATAACACAGCCGTTAAGGAGCTAGACCGCCGCCTTAGGCCATTTGGAAGAAGGTACATGGGAACAACCGCAAGGAAACCAGGAAGCAGATGGAAAGAAGAAATAAAAATGCCATCCTCCCTCCCCCCCCTCCCCCTGGTGATTTGATTTTGCTAAAAAAATCCTAGTGTAAAGAAAGGAAGAGTGAAGAAACTTACCCCTTGTATGACGGACCATATTCAATCATTCGGCTCACTTCCCCTGTCAATGCAGAATTACAACTGCCCAACCGCAAAATTATTGTCCATTTTGATAGGCTAAAAACCTATTCAGGAACTATGCCTCTCCCATCACCTTCTGAGATAAGCGCTGGACCGTCAGCAGGTTCTTTCTGCTCCCCCTGTCAAGCAGAGAAAGCGGAAAGTTCCATCACCCATAGCTCGCCCAAGATACGCTCTGATATTTAAACACCCATATGCCCTTAGATCCAGGGACTAAACACTAAGGTACTGCTTCGTACTTAAGAGACTCCCAGTTATATCAAGCAAAAGAAAAAGTAACAAGGCTTAAGCAACCACCTTATTACTGTCCTTTGCAAATGAACATTCTACCCATACAATATGTATTTTATGCTCCCACGCTATGATAACTGAGGTGTTGCCCTAGCCTCCCTCTCTGAAGAGGTTATCTGAGCTTTAACCGCCCAGCCCATTCAGTTTCAGAGGCTTCTCTAGACCTGCCTTTCCTTTTTATGGCACTAAACATCCATGCATTTAAAATATGTTTGATTTTTCACCTCAGCAGGTGCCCACTGCTTTCCCTTCCTTGCCAATACTGACACATTAACAATACTGTGGCTGTACGGTAAGATAAATTACCAAACAGCCACCAATCATTAAACTGATGAAATGTTAAAGTAATATTACTGCTCATTGCCATTACCAGTACAGAACGAAATATACATTTATTACTGGGATGGATTATCAATCACCTGTTATCAAACAATGGAAAATCCAGGATGGAATGATGCAATATTATGAAAAGGATAGATTACTGTTCAGCATATAACAGAGATGCTGAGTTGCAGATAGGCACACAATCTTTGAAAGTCATTTTGTTGTGCCTATCTGAGATTCAGCATCTCCTCTATGTGGTGAGTAGTAATTCATCCTTTTCACTATCAGCTGTTATGTGTTTTTGAGTGCTATTGTGACAGTGAGGTGATCCCAATTCTTTCTCAATAATTACATATCCATGTACCACAAAATACAATGCTGAGACACTGTGCATTGTATTACTTATGTTGTCACCAAGCAGATAATGGGTGGTGAGGGTATGTGATGTAATTTCAGTGATGACAATATCAAGCCAAATTTACAGGGAACATGACAGATGAACCCACTTAACCCATCTGGACTGGATGAATGCAATGATGTGGTTGGGAAGTGTGTCATAAAACTGTTGTATAGTCTCCCAAGGCAGCTGGCCAACAACTATTGTAACAGGTCCTTGATATTCTGGATACTGGCATTGGGTCAGAGTTGACATCCAAGTGGTCCAACACCATGTTCTAGTGGGAACAAATCTTAGGATTTCGCTGGCTATAGGAGTACCTCAACATCACGCAGACAGTTCTTAGAGACAAGTGACACATAGATGAGCATAGTCCTGTTGAAAAATGGCACATGATACTGTTGCACGAGAGGTAAAACATGAGGACCCAGGATATCCTTGATGTACCAAAGTGCCATCAGGGTTCCCTCAATCACTCCCAGCTGTGGCCTGAAGTCATACCTAACGGCTCCGCACACCATGACACCAGGAGTAACATCACTCCTTTCCAAAAAATTTAAAGAGTGGGACCTGTCTCTAAATGGCCACTATACCCACCAACAAAGTTCATCTAGGATAGTGCACAGCCATGATTCAACACTGAACACAGTGTGGTGCCATTCATCAGCAGTTTTCCCCTTCATGGTTCCACTCCAAATGCAGCTGTTTGTGTCGTCGGGTTTATTGCAGCCTACAAATGGGATGGTAATTCCCTAGTTGGGCTGTTGTTAGTCTCCGAACAATGGTGTTGGATGACAAAGAATGATGCACGAAGCCCATTACTTGTTGGTTGGGTGGCAGGCAGAGATGTGAAGGTGTTATAATGTGCTTGGTGCACATATGTCAATCCTCCCTTGTGGTGGTCCGACGACATCGACCAAATGTTGATGATGAGTATGCCTGCTCTCACATTCCTGTGCAGTCCAATGTCGGGCCACTGTCACATCCAAATGTTCTATAAATCTGTACAATTCAACTGGATGGAAAATTAGACAACCACAACAAGGCCCTTTTAACACTCTGTCAGGTGCTGACAACGCTGTCTCACACAAGTACACAGCATCTCCGTGTGCTTCACAGTAACCACTCAACTTCTGTCGTTGTCCATGCCCATTACATACTTTACCAGGACTGGTAACAACACTAACCATTAATCACAGTAATACATTCTGATGGCCATTCTACATGTCACAGAGAAATTGGAATTCTAACCATTTACATAACCATTGATGGTGGGTACGGGTACAAAGTTACATTGACATCCAGTCATGCCTTCTGGGTGCTTCACCTTTTTATCAGGTAATTTATGATGAAAAGGGACCTTAACACTGTATTTTGTACAGGTAATCTTTCACTCTGGAGCTGTGTGTACAATGCTGTGAAAACTATGTACTGGACCAGAACCTGAACATGGAACTTAGTCAGTTATTCAGATACAATTCAGTACCCTAAATCATAGCTCTGTTCTGCCAGAACCTCTCTCTGACATTTCAAGTCTCAGAGAAGCATCTCTGCATACCTGACTGCTGTAGCATTCTCGGAAGAAAAGATGTCACCAGAGAAATAGCTTAATCGCAAATGATAACATAATTGGATATATAAAAAAATCTTCTCACTGAGCTGCAGCAGGAGAACACACATATAAAAGTATTTAAATTTGTAAGCTTCTGGAGCCAGTGGCTCCTTCTTCTGGCAGAGGGGCTGAAGAAAAGGAAGAGGGGTGAGAGAAAAGGACTGGTGAGGTTTAGAAAATGGTGAGAGTTCAGAAATGTTACCCAGAATGCTGCCACTTGGTGAGTAGATTTTTTACCTATACTGTTACATTACATTTTCAAAAACTGATTACTTTCTTTGATGTATTAACCACAGATTAGGTTTAGCTTCAAGAATAACTCTTCCAGACTTAGGCAGAAAGATACTCTCAGAGCTTAAGCTGTGAGACAGCAGGTTGTAATTCATGACTGTTTTCTCAATTGGTAACAGCATTACCTACGAGAGGCAAGGTTACGAGTTCCAGTCTCAGTTAAAAACACAGTTTAATGGGTCAGTAAGTCTAAACTTCCTGGCCTCTTATCCTGTCTTCACTCACACAGCATGCAACACTAGAAAACTGTAGCAAAATGCACAAAGATCTGCAGATGATTGACAATTGGTTCAGAAACTTACAGTTGACCCTCATTGTAAACAAATTTAATATATTGTGTCTAAGGTGACAGACCATTCCATTTTTATTCAATTCATGATAGATCACGAGAAACAGTAATAACCATAAAATATCTAGGAATATGCATATGGAGTGACCTTATGTATAAGGAACATGTGAAGCTAGTTGTACGAAAAGTATATGCCAGACTGAGATACATTAAAAAAATCCTAAGGCACACAATACACACACAAAAGAAGTGAGTTGCAAAACTGTTGTTGACTCATGCAAAAAGAGCAGTGTATTTCATTAAGGGTTTATGTAGTAAGCACAAGAATATCACAAAGATGTTTTCAAATTCTAGTGGCAGATCCTACAAGAGGTGCAATTGCCATCTGAGGAAAATGATCTTTGCAAGAAGAGTCTGGAAACATTATCTCCCTCCCACATACATTTAGCAAAATGTCCACAGAGATTTAGTGAAATTACAGATGTCTACGGACAGTCATTATTCATATGCACTACTCACAAATGAAGCAGGGAAAGAGGGAAATGGTATTGGTACCAGAAGTGCTCTCTGCCACATGCAGTGAGGTGGCCTGCGGTGTACAGGCGCACATAAAGACATAAACTTTACTACCCATGCCTGCTGTAAGCTTTCCCTTTGAAATCTGAGTTAAATTACCACGTACCTGTTGCCTGACGGTCAGACATTTATGGGAGATGCCTTACAACAGATCAAGTCTGAAACTGAAGTAAGTCATGTATCTATAGGTTTGTGAAGTGCCTGTAATTAATAGCCACTGACTTGGTAATTACACATGAGGAGCATCTGCTATAAAAGCCAACATTGTGTATATAAACTTAGTTTAAAGGTTTCCAGCTATGGAAGTCCCTAACTATGCCTTCCAAACCCCCACTTTTGCAATTCACACTGATAATTTGCCATTTTGGAGAAGTCATTACTTAACTGAATTTCATTCTTTAGCCAGTACCAGTTACTACAGTCTCCTATAGGTCATTAATTCACATAAATTCTTATTAGTAACTTTGGCTCTACTCCCACTAGAAAAAAACTCATGCCTATCACTTAACATTGATACATAAAATTATTAATCAATAACCATTCAACTTCTTAATATACTCTTCCTCTCAACACTGTATTTAGCTTTTATTGCCACTTATTTCCATCTTAATGATCTAACATTTCTAGGTCCAGAGCCTGACCTACTCACACACCCATTTGTTATACACAGAAACAATGAGGAGACTACAATACTCCCACCATTGAAAAAAGGCATGTAGCATACCAAAGGTACCAGAATGTCAGAATCGCTGGCTATTGCATCCTAACCAAAGAATAGGAGCATAGCACACACAGCACTCTAACACTGCAGCAGAGTACTCTTCCTCTGATGCTGGACTCATTTCCTCTTTCCTTACAGTGCCTTGTCTTCTTGGTCTTCACCCTTCTTCAGTCACCACACCCTCTTAGTTGTTCATTGTATCTGATTAGCTTGACATAATGTCTCACCCCATTTAAGTCACCCCAGGGGAAACTTGTCAGATGGTGTGCGAAGAAAAGACTGATTGGTGGGGACTGCAGCAGATGAGATCTGAAAACCTGAGGGCTTAAAGGAGGGAGATAGGGTAATACGTGAAACACAGATTATTGGCAAATCATTGTGCACGAGTTAACAAGAGCAGGAAGTACATTGTATGTGATAGAGGTGGGAGAGAGGGGGGTGGGGGAAATAGACCAGCCAGGAAATAAAAGATATAGAAAAATAAAAGGGAGTGAAAAAAGGAATAAATACTATGAGGAGATGCTGAGACCAAAGAAATGAACAAAGAAATAAGGCCAGGTAGGTGGCAAGAACAAAGGACATGTTGCAATGCCAGTTTCTACCTGTGGAGTTCTGAGAAACAGGTATCAGGAGAAAGAATCTAGATGGAACATACAGTGAAACAGGCACCAAGGGGCAGCAGTTTCATAGGGTAAGTCTTACAGCGGGTACAGTCACAGAGATACGAGCCAGAGGGTAGGGAAATGGGTGCAGCAGGAGCACGGAGTTTGACAAGGATAATGAAGAGATTGGAAGGCAACAAGAAGGTGTTCTAGGTGAGGTTGGCAAAGTGTTGGACAGAATGAATCTCATTTCAGGACATGATTTTAGGAAGTCACAGCCTTGTCAAAGTAGCCGATTAATATATTCAAGACCAGGATAATACTGAGTGACAAGAGGTATACTTCTAAGTTGTTTTTTGGAGGGATCTGCAGTGCCAGGATTTTATTTCATGGTCTGGGAAATCTACTTTTGAACTAGGCTGGTGGGGTAATTACATCCAGTGAAGGCTGAGGTGAGAATGGTGCTGTACTGCTGTAAAGAGGCTGTATCTGAACAAATATGTTTGCCTTAAATGACAAGGTTGTATGGGAGGGAGTGTTTGACATGGAAAGGAAGCCAACTGTCAAAATTTAAGTATTGTTGTTTGTGTAGCTGATCCTCGGTGAGGATGACATTGGACTTCATGCTCATGATGCACCTATTTCCCTAATCTACAGCTCCTACCCCTGTGGCTGTGTCCGCTGTAAGACTTGCTGTAAGCCCTGTAACTGGCAAAACATATACCATCAACGGGAGAGCCACATGTGAAATGATACATATCATATACCAGCTGTTATGTAAACACTGTTTGGCCTTTTACATTGGCATGACTGCCACCAAGTTATCAGTTAGGATGAATGGACAGAGGCAGAGAGTGTATACTGGAAACACACAATATCCTTTTGCATAGCATTCTCTGCAACATGACAGTGATGACGTTGGTGCCTATTTCACCATACATGCCATCTAGGTTCTTCCTCCTGATAACCAGTTTTCAGGACTCCACAGGTGGGAACTGTCCTTGGTTTTTGGCACCCATCTGGCCTTAACTGACATTAATTTCTTTGGTCTCAGCATTTCTTCACAGTAATTATTCCTTTCTTCACTCCCTTTTAGTTTTCTATATCTTTCATTTTCTGATCTATTTTTTCCTGCCCCTCCAAAAAATGGTTCAAATGGTTCTGAGCACTATGGGACTTAACTTCTAAGGTCATCAGTCCCCTAGAACTTAGAACTACTTAAACCTAACTAACCTAAGGACATCACACACATCCATGCCCGAGGCAGGATTCGAACCTGCGACCGTAGCGGCCGCGCGGTTCCAGTCTGTAGCGCCTTTAACCGCTTGGCCACAACGGCCGGCCCTGCCCCTCCTCCCCCTCCCTCCCATCTCTACCACATACAATGCACTTAGATTTCTGCTCTTATAAACACATGCACAATACTTAGGCATTAACCTGTGTCTTGCAAATTACATTACCTTCCTCTTTTAAGCTCTCAGGTTTTCAAATCTCAGCTGGTGCAGTCCCCAGCAATCGGCCTTTCCTTCTCACTGTGTCCAGTAAGCCTCCCATGACCTGGGTTTCTGGGCAACTTTCCACAACTCTTCCCATTTCCTACACCTCTCCAGTAATTTCCTCCATCCCTCATTGTTCCCCTTAAAGCCTTCTGCCAGAAGAATGAGCCATTGGCTCCAAAAGCTTGCAAATTGAAGTACCTTTATATGTGTATTCTCCTGACACTGCTTGGTGAGTAGATTTTTTTTATCTAGACAATTAAATTATTTTTGTAAAACTGATTACTTTTGTAGATTTAAAAATGTGTTAGATGTCAATGATGATGTCTGCTTCTGGTAACATATACTGAGGAACATCCAGATAAATCAAAGAGGACCACAGACATTAATATCATTTAAGTTTTAAGAAATTTTAACAATATATTTGAGAGCTTTGAATTATTGACATATATTTATGGGCACCTAATAATCTGCTAAAACTGACCTGTACTACGGAAAAATAGAATAAGACAAGATAGTGAGTAGTCCAATATAGCTTAATGCTGGTTTGGGATTAAGCAAAAGTTTTTTGATTGGATGATGTGTATGTATTGAAATAACAATTTTGTAACTGGAAAGGAGGCTGAAAATTTTGGGCTCTGGTGTTGCAGAGGAATGCTAAAAAATAAGAAGATTTAAAACAGAAAGTAAACTGAATAGCTGTTTCTGAAGTAGACAGCTGGGAGTATAAGTTATGTGGGATTAAGCTTGGAAGATAGCAGCAACATGAAGTAAAACACCAATCCTGGTATTGGTATTGGTATTGGTGGTGGTGGTGGTGGTGGTGGTGGTGGTGATGATGATGATGATGTGATGATGATGATGATGGAGTAGTTATATTGACTGTAGCATATGTTGAAAGAAGAAAAGGACACCAGGAAAGACAGAAATGTGCCAAGAGTTGAACAAACAAAGATTTACAAAATAATTATCATTTACAACTTCGAAAAATGTTAATTAGTGTGTTGTCTCAAGTAGGAAAGTAATAACACAACAAATTACTCTACCTGCTCATGTTGATGTGATACAGCATACTCAAGACAGAGCCAACAGAGCATATTCACTGAAAGGGTCAACAGGAAGAGCCCTTCATGACTGGCTGACAGTAACAGAAAAGGGACAGCTAGTCCCAACATTATGCTCACAATACGTGGCACAACATTTTGCGAACTAAGCAGAGGCTGAAATATGGACACACCTGCAACAAGCAAATGTGAGGTGTCAAAGTTATCTACTTCAGCTAAAAATCCCAGGAGCATACTAAAATTTTCATATTATGCAACTAGATTAAACAAGAAAATAAAAACCATATGGCTAAGAGGTTTTGAAACCTTTAAAATCTTCAGTTTGTTACCTTTTCCAGAAATCTCAGAATTAATGCAATATGCATTTAAATCCCTTATTTCTTAGTTTGACTGCCTGGTTCCATAGCAAAAACAATACAATTAAGGGAAAAAGTTACATTTTGTGGAACACTACACATCTGAGCTTCAAATTATAGTCAATAACAGTATCATCTGTTGAGTCTACTAAGACAAGAAATAAGTTGCAGGGTTCTCTGTCTAGACCAGTCAGGTCCAGGTCCAGGTCCAGGTCTAGTTACTGTGGTCAGTCAACACTGAGCACACAACAGTAGCAGCTAGTAAAGAGACTGTGATTACACAAATGCAATTGCAATAGATGTGTTTAACACAAAATTAAATCAAAATAAAAGATAATAACAACATTACACTACATCTATGGAACATGGTGTTTATTTATTTTTACTTGTGATGAAATATTTTGTGTAAAGCCCTGAGCTGATGCGTAACACAGAATGCTCTACAGTGTTGGTTCCTAAAGTTGGGACTTCACTGTTGGTTTTATTGTTTTCATAATAGAAACATGGTGTTCACAACAAAAAATTGATCCAAACACAGACACGACCTTAGACACATTTATATGTAGCTCGGGAAACTTCCATTTGCACTTGACCATACTACCGTAACAAGTTCATGTTGCTGTAATACCTGTCCTTTAGGTGAGTGCAATTTTGTATACCAATTACCTCCAATGGCACAGTATCTGGTACATCACAAATCAGAGTGCTAAATAGCTACAATCAATTTTCTATGCTACCTAGGTCCTGAAACTTTGCCTCAAAACTCTGACAAAGTTGCACAATGTCAGCAAACTATGTTTACTTGTATGAAACTCATCTAATAATAAAATTATAATGCATAAGAAACCACGTAGAAGCTCAACATTTAACCCAAGTTTACCTTTAGCTGTAATTTGCCTTCAGAGTGATAATAAACTGCTTTCTTGTATCACCATGTAGCTTATCACGTTGTAATGTTGGATATTGTATTTTATCATCATATTAAGAACCTTCTTGGATACAAAATGGAATACAATAAAAGGATGAAAAACATTATCTACAGCTGATACAGAAACCATATTGCAGTTATAAGTGTCGAAGGACATAAAAGGGAAGGAGTAATTGAAATATGTTACATTTAATATAAAAAGTCATTGTATTGATATCTAAAACTGACATGTCCCTGATGAAGATTTGTTTTTAGTTTTTTTATTTTAAAAACACTTTACTGTTTCAATTTCTTTCATTGACATATATTCTGCATACTATGAAGAGGATGTTAAATGATTTACCCTGAAAAAGTGTAAAATGGAAATAACTAACTCTGTGCTATCAATAACTGTTGCTTCAGATGAATAACTGATGAAAATCACCTGACTTCAGGAGATGTCATACCCCTGCACACAATTGCAGAGAAACCCATGGCACTCTAAGTTTGTCATGTGGGCCTCACTGATGGCCACAGCAATTCCTTAAACATGCGACAACACCCATGACTTACTTCCCTGCACAGGAATACCTACTAGTTGCCAGACTTCTTGGGTCACTGACAGAAGGTCATTACGATGACACTGGGGTGGGTCCTCATGCCTAAGGAAGTGACCATGAAACAATCAAATGTGGCATTTATGGAGCCACCACCAATGTCAAGTAGATTATCTTTGGGAAGGTAGATGTGAACCTTTTTATTGCTTTTAGCTTGTTTGTAATAGCCATCACTGCAACAAGTCTTCAAAATCTGAAGAGAGATTGTTGATCACAGGTTGGATACTGATATCACCATCTCCAAGGTTTTCATATTCACTGACATTCTTGCTAACTGATCAGCAAGCTCATTCCCCAAAATACCAACATGATCTGGGGTCCAAGGGAATACAATCAAGTTTCCGGCACCTTGGAGGTCAGTAATAAGATTGTGTAAAGTTCAAAACAAATGTTTCCTAGGATGGCAATGGTTACTGCCTTGTCACTGTATATAAGGAAATTCTTGTGATTTTTGGTGAAAGTACAACAAAGGGCTTGGATAATGATCAGTAATTGTACTTTGAAAATGCTGCACCCTTTTTGTAGGGAATCTTGCTCATGATCCTCAAAAGTATGAAGGTAAAGCTGATATGCTCAATGATTGAGCAATCAGCATAGACAACTTTCGAAACAGGATATTAGCCAAGAACTGAGAGGGACAAATGCTGAACCACAGAGGGGTCTACTGTTTCCTTTGGGTCTGAAGGATAGGCCAGGAGGAATCTTTGGGTGAGGAGCACAGTGTGCGTGGATATGCAAAAATGTGCCGACTTTAGGGTTCCAGGAGGGAATGTGGGGATCAGAGTGAAGAGACTCTAGATGAACTGCTATTGGGACACCAGACCTGTTCACGATTGTGGGACATGAAACCCAAGTTGGTGAAAAAGGATATAGTAGTTCAAGTGTTCAGGGTAATTGCAAAAACACGTATTGCATAATTCAGTAGTAGCTGATTGTCTGATCCGTAGCAGAGGAATCCTATCCTCTGCCAGGAGGCTTGTCCACAGGACTTGTTCAAAAGGTGCTAGCTGAAAGTCAGATTGATCCCTTAATGGTGCACTGGATGCAGTAATCATAACACTGATGGGGCCACTAACCCAGTGTGCCATAATCTAGTTAAGGTAGAATGCTGGCTTTTTAAAGGTTTGAATCATCCATCCATGAGATGAGACTGAGGCAGTGGAGGCAATCAAGTTTAAACTGGCAATTCTTTTTAAGCAGATAAATATGTTACAGCACTGTCAGCCAGACATCAAATAAAACATCTCAAAAAGTAGTTCAACTTTACCACAATGAGCGGTTCACTATAAAGGTAATGTTCTGGATGTGGACGAGCAGTTCTGTATTGGCAGAAATGCATAAAAAAATTTTGGAAGGCGGAAAGTAGCGAAATGCAGGAAGGTCTTCGGAGGATCAATGATTGTCTCAGGGATATGCAGTTGACCCTAAATGTAAATAATTGTAACATACTGAGCATAAATAGGTGAGGATACTCATTACCGCTTCTTGACTTTTCCCAGCAGACAGAATATGCTACCCTTCAGGAGTGCACCTGGGACATTAGGTTTTCTTCTTCTGTTATTTGGGTTGATAATTAAACAGCCATCTTTAAGGTGTTGACAGATGTGAAAATTACCGAACTATCAGTTTAATAAGTCACAGCTGCAAAATACTAACGCGAATTATTTACAGACGAATGGAAAAACTGGTAGAAGCTGACCTCGGGGAAGATCAGTTTGGATTCCGTAGAAATGTTGGAACACATGAGGCAATACTGACCTTACGACTTATATTAGAAGAAAGATTAAGGAAAGGCAAACCTACGTTTCTAGCATTTGTAGACTTAGAGAAAGCTTTTGACAATGTTGACTGGAATACTCTCTTTCAAATTCTAAAGGTGACAGGGGTAAAATACAGGGAGCGAAAAGCTATTTACAATTTGTACAGAAACCAGATGGCAATTATATGAGTCGAGGGGCATGAAAGGGAAGTAGCGGTTGGGAAGGGAGTGAGACAGGGTTGTAGCCTCTCCCCGATGTTATTCAATCTGTATATTGAGCAACCAGTAAAGGAAACAAAATAAAAATTTGGAGTAGGTATTAAAATCCAAGGAGAAGAAATAAAAACTTTGAGGTTCGCCGATGACATTGTAATTCTGTCAGAGACAGCAAAGGACTTGGAAAAGCAGTTGAATGGAAAGGACAGTGTCTTGAAAGGAGGATATAAGATGAACATCAACAAAAGCAAAACAAGGATAATGGAATGTAGTCGAATTAAGTCGGGTGATGCTGAGGGAATTAGATTAGGAAATGAGACACTGAAAGTAGTAAAGGAGTTTTGCTATTTGGGGAGCAAAATAACTGATGATGGTCGAAGTAGAGAGGATATAAAATGTAGACTGGCAATGGCAAGGAAAGCATTTCTGAAGAAGAGAAATTTGTTAACATCCAGTATAGATTTAAGTGTCAGGAAGTCGTTTCTGAAAGTATTTGTATGGAGTGTTGCCATGTATGGAAGTGAAACATGGATGATAAATAGTTTGGACAAGAAGAGAATAGAAGCTTTCGAAATGTGGTGCTACAGAAGAATGTTGAAGATTAGGTGGGTAGATCACCTAACTAATGAGGAGGTATTGAATAGGATTGGAGAGAAGAGAAGTTTGTAGCACAACTTGACTAGAAGAAGGGATCGGTTGGTAGGACATGTTCTGAGGCATCAAGGGATCACAAATTTAGCATTGGAGGGCAGCGTGGAGGGTAAAAATCATAGAGGGAGACCAAGAGATGAATACACTAAGCAGATTCAGAAGGATGTAGGTTGCAGTAGGTACTGGGAGATGAAGGAGCTTGCACAGGATAGATTGGCATGGAGAGCTGCATCAAACCAGTCTCAGGACTGAAGACCACAACAACAACAACAACATCTTTAAGGTTAGATGGCGACAGAATTAAAGCCACTTGGTACAGTACTGTGGAGTACTGTGTCAAGTGGTCTTAATTCTGTCACCAACCAACCTTGAAGATGGGTGTACAGTAATCCGTTGAAATATTGGAAGAAGAAATACTATTGTCCTGGATCCATGTCTAAAAAATGATGGAATAAACATCCATTAGTGACCGATTACGCCACTGGTGAAAAATCACTGACAATGTTAGCAATCATAAATGTACCTAAGACTAATCATCCTGAGTGGCCTAAAATGGAAAGACCAAAGGAAAGCAATTGTAGGAAAAGCAGATGTCAGAATCAGATCTGTTGGAACAACCGTAGGGAAATGCAACTCATGGATATGAAATGGCTTATAAAACACCTGTAAGACTGATTCTTGAGCATTACTCATTAATTTGGGACCCAAACCAGGCTTGACTAATAGAGGGAGAGGGGGAGGGGAGGGATGGAGAGGGAGAGGGGGGGAGAGAGAGAGAGAGAGAGAGAGAGAGAGAGAGAGAGAGAGAGAGAGAGAGAAGATCCAACAAAGAGTGGTACGTTTTGTCATGGAATCAGTTATTAAGCGTGGGAGAATTATGGAGATGATCAACAAACTCCTGTGGCAGGTGCACAAAGAGACGTATTGGGTATTGTGAAGAGGTTTAGTGTTGAAATTTTGAGAGTGTTTTCCAAAAAGAGTTGGTCAACATATTACATCCTCCAACATATATCTCACAAAATAACCACAATAAGAATATAACAGAAATTAGAACTCATACAGAGTTTCATTCTTCCCGTGTACCTTTTGGGAATGGAACAGAGGAGGGAAATTACAGTGGTACCAGAGGCAACATATACCACACACAATAATGGTGGCTTTCAGAGTCCAGAGATCAAAATAGACTGTCTTTCTAGAGGGTCCATCATAGTAGGCACTCAGTCAGTTGTCTGTATGAATGGGTAATGACTATCAGGAATTTCCATCACAAAGGTTCTTGTCCACCCTCAATCAGATTGAGAGAAGATACCTGGAGCTACCAATCAAGAGATCAATGGCTGCATGTTTTCCATGAGCCGCACTAAAATATGTGGGGGTGCTAACGTTCAATAGACATAAGTCATGATCTGTGATCACTTGTTCCATTCAACTGTCTCTGTGAGGTGTTGTGAGTAACATCACCCCACACAGTGTTGTGGGCATTGAAATCACCCAGGAGGAGGGTGTGGCAGAAAAAATCACAGCCTTCAGTAAAATATAACAACATAGTCAGAGATATACTTTATGTTGTATTCAGGTAGTGAACGCGCCCTTTGGTAGCTGGGGGATGTGACATCAGAAAGGGGTACAGGAAGGGACCCCCAAAAGCTAGAAACAGACACACTGTCTTTGGTGGCCATGAGAGCAACATCTCTTGTATATGATCATAACCTATGAATTCAATAAACATGTTCAGTGAATGTGGAACTTTTATTTCAACCAGTCACAACTATTACTCAAGTATTTAACAGTTCTTATTTTTTAAAACTGTAAGTGAAACATCTTAATATGAGGGCCTGTCCATGATCTACCTGACAAAATCAGAGACAAATCCAAAGTCACGATTGTGTAATAAATGAAATCCAAAGGGTATGCAGATGACGAGAAATTCAAGAGGGTCATTTTGAAAGCTAAATGACTTAGGAAGTGACGTCGGGAGCCAGGTTGGGTTTGGCAAAGGTAATTCACCAGCACAGCGATGGGGTGCCACCTAGCAGCAGTAGCAATCCATGCCACGCAGCAGGAATGGCAGCAAGAGGCGCCACTGACCACACAGCAGCAGCAGAGCAATGCAGTGGCTCAATACTTCTTCTGGGAAGCAGCAGGACTCCAAAACATAAACATAAACAATGCAAAGTGAACTGCCTTGGGTAGAGGTGTGTTTTTGCTACTTGTGTTTAGTGAGAATTCAGAAATGAATAAATCAGACAGAAATTATATTAACAAAGTTGCCAGGGGCTGTAAATCAGAGATGAGCACTGAATGTCTCTGAAACGTAAATGGATCCTGTAAATTTAAAATTGCAAGCCCTAGTAAAAATGAATGACCAATTAGATGAAATTAAACAGAATACAGAAGATCAAGCAAGTGACATTAAGAAAAGCATCCATTCAATGGAAAATACTACTTTTCAAAAATGTTTTTATTTAATGATCCTACAGCCATCAAAATATTTCTTTTGGAATATATTCACTGAATTGCAAATTCTTTTAGCATCAGCTGTATTGGGTATAGCTGTACTGCCGATTGGTGATGTGTGAAAATTCGTGCCGAACTGAGACTCAAACTAAGATTTCCCGCTTATTGCAAGGCGATTGGTGGCATATCTGTAAAAATGTATTACAAGCCCTAGTCAGGGCATTGACAATAATGATAACAAAGTCTCACTTCCTCATAGTTTCATTCATCCTTGCATGGGAATACACGTAAAGTTGCAAGCACAAAGGAATGAACAGATTAGACTACGATGCAAGAATGTAGACAGCATGACATATGGAAGTTTGGCTCAGGGAGCATGCTCAGATAGTCTAAAACTGGTAAGGTGATCACTCAATATAAGTGGGAAATCTAGGTATGTATCCTCGAAGCAGAAATTTTCATAAGTCACTGCCATATAGTACAGCTATACCCAATACAGCTGACACTAAAATACTTCGCAATTCAGTGAAAACATTCTGGAATATATTTTATGCCAAGGAGAAACTTATACTGAAAACAAGTACCTTGAGTGAATGCGTAAGACTGAATGGTGAGGTGAGGGGTAAGATCAACTAGATTGATAACAAGTCAGGAGCTGAATGTATCAAGTCAGAGCAAAGTAATGGTGAATATTTACACCAGCCAAATAATTTGAATTTATGTGAGAGATTAAAAGTAGTTGGGATTAATGTACATGTTGATGCAAATCAAATTCTGTGGTTTCACAAATAACTATTTCTTTAAAATGTCACGCTGAGTTTTTTGTTGATACTGCTGATGATTTTATTCATGTTAATGATGAAGTGGATGTTAATGAAGTTGCTAATGGTGAAGTTGGTAGCAATTCAGGTAAAGATATAGCTGATTATAATTTAGAAATGTTGATGGGGCTGAAGTCATTTAGTGGTGAGATCAGATGCTGGAAAAATGAAAATGATATTGTGAAACCATGGGGATTTATATCAAACAGCAGCATACTAACAGAAAATGGTAGCAGATATATAGCACACAAGACTGGTGGCGCTGAAAAATTTAAGGATATGGGAGACTTCAATGTAGTTCTGCTACAGGAAGGGTGTGATACTGTAAAGGAGAACAGCTGGTTTTATAAATGCAGAAATACTTATATTTTGAGTGAGTGGAAAGAGTTTTCTGTGCCATCAGACATGTAATCTATTGGGAAATCAATAAACTCAAGTTTGCAAGGAAGCTGTTATGTAGTGTAAGGCAAAATATTTTTTGGAAAATTACTTATATAATAAAAATTTTGAGGGTAATTTGGAAACACAGCTATTTGAGGTGGAAAGTAATGTAAGCATATTTTCCTAACTTTCAGAATAGACAATGATGAATTTAATCAGGCCTGTTTACTGTTAGCAGATATTAGTGTTAATTTTATACTATACATGGAACAGATGGCAAAAGCAGGTGCCATGATTAACTGCAGCAAGCATCTGTTTGAATTTACAGTAGGAGATAACAGTTTTACAGTTCCATTTAACAAGATTTTATTCAGTGAAGATGATGTAGCTTGAATCCAACTCGCCATCAGTCTACTGATAACTACGGGCAATGGGACCACCCTGAGTTATGTAAGAAAAGGGTAGCATGTGTAGTTAATGAGAAGATTAAAATGACTGAAGGGATAAATGAAGAACAGAGGGGACAACTCTCTGAGTAGTTAGAAAATTATAGTGAGCATTAACTGAAGTTCCAGGGAAGGTCCAGAATTCTGAAGATACATAAAAGGTAAATATGGATGGATTATGTATAAATTATGATTCTCAGTATTTTATTTTTCAAGTGTGTGCATTAGCGTGACTTAAATTTTATTAAGTGATACTGTTTTGCAACATTTGGGAATGTTAACTGAAGAATTTTGGGGGTAGAATTTTTTTTTTTTTCATAATTTTATTGTTGATTATTGGAAAGTGAGAATAAAAGAAGGGTTCCATGCAATGGCTGGTGGGGTATGGGGTGGGTGGTACTATTTGTGGTGATCGTGTAGATATTAAATTTGTTTCCTCCCATGTAGAATAGGCATTATTATTAGTTATATGGAGAGGGGGGGGGGGGGAGGTGATTATCACTTGAGTAATTCTGGCTATAGTAATGAGTGCTAATTTTATTCAAAATATATTTATTTACATTGGTCAGGAAATAACTCAATAAATTACGTACCACCACTTGTATCATTCTGGAGAGCATTTCCAGAACTCACTGGATTGAAAAATACATAAAAATAAGGAAATGTTATGTCAACCTCTCACCAATAGCAGTTCAATGCATGGAGCACAGAAACACTTAACGGAAAACTCAGCCACACAGGCACCAAAACACACACAGCTGTGGCAACAGTAGAATTAATTATTGATACTCCTGAGGTCACAGGAGTGTGTGGATGGGTGTTTGTGTGTGTTTGGGCGTGTGTAGTTTTGGTAGTAAAAGAGCTAGTGCTTGAAAGCTGGTGGGAATGCTGTTTTCTATTTATGTTTCTGTGCTCCATGCAACGATCCACTATAGGTGATTTGTTGTCTATCCCTTATTTTATAAATTCCTGAACTTAGGTACTCAGTTGAGCATTCAGTTTCATGATGTAGTCTTTCTGTAATGTTTTTGCAGTTTTTAATATTTTTTTTACAATTGTTTATCTGAACTAGGCACTCTCTTTTGAATTTCATGTTAGACTGAATGTGACAGATGAACAGGACGAATGAGTGAGTAGTGGACTGGATGCTAATTTGGACCCATTTTTATATCCAGAAAATACAAGCTGTGCTGAGCCAGAGCACTAGAGGTATCAGAGGAGGTTGAGTCCCACTACTGTGTAGCAAGACAAAAAACAGTTATGACAGTATAGCCAAGAACTCAAGAACGTGTTAAGTGAGTGTGGTGAAAGTGATTCCATGAAAATTTACACTGAATTGTGGATTTCTGTTGAGACTGAAATATGTGTTCCTCTTAGGAACTTTTTGATATTGTTTCGACCAGAATGTTCCTTGAAAAATTTATTTGTTTGAGATGGAATCAGTTTTTTAGACACACAACTGCAAATGCAAGGAAAAATGTGGTTTCATTTTCAATAGAACTTGTAATTATACGGCATATGTAGGCGAGCGATTTGATCACCTGGAAGTAGTATGGAGGGAAGTAAAATTGTTGTATGGCTGAATGTTAGTGGGCCCACGGCTCAGAGTGTGCTGCGGTAGGTCCAGCTAGGCAACTGATACGGGTGAGCCCAGGCACAAGGACAAGCAGCTCATCAGAAATGAGTACATCCCAAAGCTGGGAATTTGAATGGCTATTACTAGCATGGCCTTTGTGAAGAAGATGCTCCAAAAATGGCAATGTGGCAGACGAGCTGAAAGACCGCTTTTTAAGCTCTTTGAGAATCTATAATAATTCACAGTCAAGTATTAAAGAAAATCCAAATGCTGCTGTGATCTCAGAAAAATGAGGCACATTAAATGGGAAAACAATATTAGAGTATCTTTAAAACTAAAGAAGTTAATATTCACAGGGAATAAAGGTATTCACAAAGAACCTCCAAATTAATAAATTTTAAATACTCCATGCAATTTCAGCATATGATATAGCACATGATAACATTGCACTATAGCTATTATCTCTGAAAGCTACATAATTGTAACTATTTTATTCCTTTATTTATTACATTTTTTTATATCTTCCCATTATGCAAATGTTTGCCAAAACATCATATACTCTACAATTACACAGTGAACAAACACAGCATGAATACGTCATACCTTTTGTCATAGTTGCATACTTATTTAATGAACAGTTTATTATTTTTCGAATAACTTTATTTAAGTACTAATTACTACTGATAATACAAAATCATGGTAATTTAAGAAGAAGTCACTCACGTGTGATAACTTGCTGACACCGTCCTTGTAAAAGAATGCTATAAGACACTTCTGACAAGTAGGCCTAAATAGCTGTTTAAACAATATTTAATAACAATTTGCTGTCATTCATCATGAGAGAACTTGTGCAAGAATACTGGCTTATTTATTTATGGACAAACCTTTCTTTATATTTATTGTGAATTGTCTGAGTGTGACCAAATGTTTATAGCATTTCTTTATTCAAAAGCTGTTGTAATATAATAGTTTAGTCTAGGAAATGGCCAAGTTGAGGTAAATCATGTCTGTAGAACTTAAGAATGGTGTATTTTTGGTGGAGACAGCCTTCAGCCAATGGAAAATCAGACAGTAGTGGACCAGTATGGGAGTCATGTGGAGACGAACACTTTTTCGAGTGAAGGGCTCAAGGGGGCAGTTCTGGGCACTTTGATGTGATTTCTGGAAGGAGGCAGACCTGCCTGTGGTACTGAGTGGTATTTGATCATGTAGGTGACTGATTCTGGGTGGTGAATGGCTGCTACTATACTTTAACTTCTGAAGGGACTTTATATTTCGAGAGGTCTGATGTGCTCCAGAATAGGACTCTTTAACTTTTTCCGCTCATATTATGGTACTGAGATTGAGTATGTGTTACTATTCTTTGTATCATGTATGATAATTTGTAAATCATCATGTTGAACTCGGAACAGTTTTGAGCAGGTGAATATCTGTGTATTGTGATTATCAAATTGACTTAATTTTGCACATATCTTTGATTACAATTTAGTTTGGAGAGTTTGTTACTATTTTCATAATGCTCTCAATGTAACTTCTGTCTATTTTAACTGAATGTCATAAGACTACTACTCACTTATTTGGGATGTCCTTTCTTGAATAAACATTATTCAACACAATTCTCTGTTGTTGTTATTAAATTACTCATTTAACTTTTATTCTGTAATTCTGTGTATTTTGGTAACTGCAATTCTAGCCAATGCATAGACTATTTAACTGCAGGATCACAGCTATAGGTTATTTCCCGTAATTTAGCTGCAGGGCATGAAAGCAGACATGCACAGCTCGACCCTATGACTACACAGAGCTATTCTTTTTAAACACAGCTGTGAATAGTCCACATACCAAAAGTATGTGTAACCACAAGTAAAGATCAAACTGGTTTGTTCAAATGGGATGATGTTTGGAAGAGCAACTACACTTAGCAGTAACCATTTGGTACCATGGCAGTCTCTTTTTTTTCTTCTTAAAATTGAATTTGGAAGCCTTTTTCATCACCAAGTGTCTTTAAATGTTAGCTTTTTTGGACTCATTAAAGCCATAAACTAAAACTATTAATATGAAACTAATACTACCCTTTCATGAACACTTTGTAGACAGATATGAAATGAAATTTTACTCTCTTACTTTAACCCTGAAGTCAATACTGTTGCACATCAGCAACATGTATTGAAAAATTATTTTGTGCTCCTCTGGTGGGGCTTTAGCGACCGCTAACCCCAGTTTCACAGATGCAATGAAGTTCTTAGAGAGTACCTATGGGACCAGGTATGCAGTAGTTGACTGGACTGCACACTTCTGGTAATCTCATTGGCAGAATGCAGAGAAAATTGTCGAGTGTGGATTTTCTTTAGTTTCACATTGTGTTTGCCTTATTAAAAATGAGATTACGACAGAGAACAACAGAAGAAAACCAAGGCAGGTATGTAGAACCATAGTCAACAAGAAACACAGTGAAAAATCATTCAACTTCAGGTTTTACATGTCAATTTGTGTATGTTGCACATGTGCAACATTGCGTGGATACTAACACACAGCATTAGTGAGGTATTCACCATTTTTGGTGAAATATTCTCATACAGTGGACAGTTTTTGTGTTGGATGTTACTTTATGGGGTGGTACAGTGACTATGGTAGTTACGAATTGATTATTTAATCACAGTGGTGTTTTGAAGAAAGTTGCTGCTGCAGAAGATGTAAGACAGTTACTAGCTTTACCTTCTGGAAGTGATGATGAGAAAAGTGACTTTCATGGCTGCAGTGATGATGATCCTACAGCAAATTCGAATGAATTACTTGCTTATAACAGTTCTAAAAATGATCTCCTAGGGCAAGAAGAAACAGAAACAGCTGAGTTATCACATTTGTCTGCAAGTACCTCACAAAGAACTGAGAATGAAAATGTTTCTCATTGCCTTAAGCCACTAATCAACGACGATTATAGCAAAGCCATTGGCAGTGCCCACAAGCTATCACCCAAGAATCAAGAATAGTGAACCTAAAAGCATCAAAGCAATGTTCTGGACTAAGGTGGAGCAATGTCTTTGTAATGTAAGATGATCTGGACAAAAGGAGGGTAGACCAACTGCCACACCAATTTCCACCTGTGGCTGAAAAATTACTTTTAGTGCAGTTACTCTTACTAGAACATTGATCAGAATTCAGACGTGTTAATTAAACATTCACAAAAAGTCAGAATGATGACAGATTAAGTATGTAAGTTGATTTTAATAAAAATCTTAGGGAAAAAAAAGAAAGAACTGATGTTTCCTCATTTAATATAGAGTGGCTTAGTGACGGGCAACTGATTTTTGCATGTGATATTGCATACATGCAACATCTAGGAAATGTGCTTTCTTAAAAAAACTAGCAACACACGAGTTTTCTCTCTGTTTTACCCTTTATTTAACACACTTAAGGAATTCAGAAATGTTATTTCTTTTTCCAAAAAATCAAAAAATCATTCAAATAGTTTTTAGTTAAGTGTTTTCAGCATATGATTATTATTATATTATTATTATTATTATTATTATTATTATTATTATTATTATTATTATTGGTATTATAAATATCAACTGGTTCTCTCAGAACACTACTGATAATTTTACTTTATCTGTTGTTTCAACATTGCTTATAATATGGGCAGCAGCCATCTGTTTAAAGATTTTGCTATTCATTTTATTCACATCAAAATTTTGAGCCTCCGCTGAAGTATAAGAAAATAGTTCCATATACAGTATCACTTTTTTGCGTGATCCAACAGTTCAGTATGTCTATGTAAAATTATTGACCATGGTAAATCCAGGATGAAATAATGAAAGTTTTATGAAAAGCATAGACTGCTACTCACTCTCCTCTATATGGTGTGCAGCAATCTATCCTTTTCATAATATTTTCATTATTCCATCCTGGATTTTCTACTGTTTGATTTTGTCTACCAACTTTTCTTCCATCCTGCAACCCAGTGCTGTTTTTCTTTGTTATTATTTTCTAATGCATTACTTTAGTCAGTGTCTGTCATTTCCTTTCCCTTCTTTCCTGCATTTTATCTGTTGCCTTCCAAACTGCACCACACACTCTGACTTATGAATCACACTGTATCAATCTTCTTGTCAATGCACAACACATCAGCATATCCTCTATATGGTGAACATCAATCTATCCTTTTCGTGATATTGTTATTAACCATGGTAATTGTGTGTGTTGGGAGTGTACCCTGGTTGAGCGACGATTATAAGAGTATCATATCGTAACTGTAATATGTGCTCTATGCACTAGTCATTCTTTTGTATCAAGTATTGTGAAGGAAGCTGTTAATGATCAATCTAAGGTCTTATCCCTGACATTTAACTTGAATGGAAATGAAATATCAAGAGGAAGGAGTTACATAAAAGATCACTGGTGAGACGCAAATCAAATTATATTGGCTACTTATTTTATTAATTATTCATTAAGGTTTCAGTTACAATGGTATGGGTTTAAAAGGAATAAGGTAATCATTTGCGATGAGTGGGAAATCCAGGTTTGAGTCCCGGTCTGGAACAAATTTTCATGTGTCTATAAAAGGAGTACATCTATATCTAAACAAGCTGATGTCAAAGAATTGGCAATCAGCAAATTAATTTCAATTTATCATTTTGTAACCATAGAGACTGGAGGGAGTAAACAAGCTACTGGCATTAGAAACTAGTTATATCTGTGATGGATACTGCTTTCTCAGGGACTGAGAACACAAATTTAAACAACTTACAGTTCACAGGGGTGAATTTAAACAGTCATTATTCCTGGGCTCCATATGTGAATGGAACACGAATTAATATGTTTTGCAATGGGAGGTACCCTCTGCCATGCATTTCATGATGGTTTGGCGAGTCTGGATGTAAAAGTTAATGTAGTAGAGCAGGTGAGGGGATTCCAGTAGCATCAATGCTTTCTAAGGAATGTAGACAACTCAACATCTTTCATTGTAACTTTGTCACAACAAATGGCCTCTCTGATGCATATAGTCATTCATTATATTCAGCAAATCCCTTCAAGAAGGAGGTCCTTTAGTGATGCTGAATATGTAGTGGTATGTACTGACAAAAGAGAAAATCTGCTAAGGGTATAACTGTCCCACATACAGCTCCCCTTGTGTCATCAAACATAATTTTATGCTTTGTGTAAGTCTATTCTCTGTCACTTCTGATGGTTCTAAATTGCTATTGTAAAAAATGGTCACTGCCATACTCACAAGAAATTCCAGCACAGTATTCTTTAGGCTTATCAGGAGGTGGAAAATAGGTTTAATCAATTCCCTGCAAATGATTGTGCCTACAGTTCCACAGAAAAGGAGCTACACAACAGGTTAATTTTGTGTTGCTTAAACAATTACATGCCACCATTTTTTGAAAACATTTAAAATAGCCATTACGTTCTAAAAAATTATCTTCAGATGTCTAATTTTGATTATCATTATTGGACAATGTGTTGGCTGTAGGTACCATAGTGTTTAAAATTATTCTTTAATGGGCTGGATAATGAAAACTCAATGGCCTGAGATGCAGGTCTGTTTGCTTTGGTTCAGATAATGCTGGTCATTCTGCTTGGTGGCTTCATTCACAAAAAATATTCTGGAGGATTTTTGGGCTTTTGGCAGACTACTACTCTCCCAAAAAAATTAAGTTATTCCAGCAATACTGCGATGTTTTATTTGAACACAAATAAGCTGGATGGCCTAGCAACACCATAAACCATAAATCAACTAAATAAGGCATTTTATCTTATAGTATAATCACTCTAAATTTTTAAATATAATATGGTCGTGCTGTTACCATTTATTAAGTTTTCTTTTCGTTAGAGGTAGTGCAACAATTTGCTGGTCCAAAAGTGAAAGCAACTACTCTTGATCCAATCATCTTTAGCACACTTCCATGGTGCATTTATGATGATGGTGATTAGTGTTATTACGGTTATGATCGTCATCATCAGAAATTTCAGTTTGGAATTACAACTAACAAACAATCTAATTTAAAAAGTAAAAAATACCAATAACTAGAATCTCAACATTCAGATGTTGTGTTTTATAATTCATGAATTATTTTTTTGAGTAAAAACAATGTTCCATGGGAAATGAATTACGTTTATTTCTAACGGATTTTTTATTCACATCTGTTATAAGAGCAATCAAGTATGTAGGTTGTTGAACGAGTTAAGTGTAATGTGTGAAACCCTTCTATGATACAATACCTTTCAGGACTGAGTTATGTAGATATAACTGGTGTTCCTTGTATTGTGACTATGGACATATTTATTCTGTCACAATTCCCTAGTCCTGTTTTAACGACCCTGACTTGCAAACAGGATAGACTCATAAAGGTAAAGGTTGTGCAGGCCCATTATTATCAGCTGATGTAGGTGTGGTCTTCATGATTCAAGTTTCTTTAAGCTACAAATAATCCTGTTAGCATTTTGTATGCCCTAAATATTTTACTGGGGACTCACATTTCCTGGGAAGATTAATTGATGCTGAAATAATTGATGGAAGTATGCACAATATGTTTGAAATCAAGTCATGGAATTATTGTCAATACTGTTCCAACCAAAAGTTTGATTCTTCAACACTGCTTTAGTCATCGTTTCAGTTGGCTACTGCGAATAGTGTGTGCTATGTCACCTTCAGTGACTCATTCACATAAATTACAGAACATCACACAATAACATGGATATAATTTTTAAAGTGTATTTCTGCCTGATGATAAACAAACTTATAAGGAAAATAAAATAAAATTCCAGAACAAAAGGATTTATTCTCACTGTTTAAAAGTCAAATCAGTTTAAGTCAAATCACACTCTTTTTAAAACCAATATTGTCCATTAACAGGTCATTTGCAAACAAACCACTTATGATGTAACAGAGCATAATGGCAATAGATCTCATCTCACACAGCCTCACCTCTCCTGCCCTCTAGATCTTATCAAGAAGCACTTCAACCTACAACTTACTGTGGCCATGGTGATGCCACTAGTCTTCTGTAGAGATGACTTCAACTCTCATAAATACAGCCTGACAATGCAAATTGCACTACTTCATGAGAGCTTGCCTTCTGAATCTGACTTTTTAGAGTGCTAATAGTTGTTGGGAGTATTTGTCCACCATTGGTCTGAATCAACATTTCAGAGATAACCCCTTAAGCATGAAACCCATTATTTGTTTCTCTTTTCTTGCAGTGCTGACTTGCTCCAACACAATAAAAATAGATAACAACTTCAAAAATTACCTCATATTCATTACAGGCATAGACAAAAGATGTCAATGACTTCTGCACAACATAATGTTTACTACTGATTTTTGAGAATCTTTTGACAGGTTTGGTTACAACTAACAACAGAAACACATTTAAAAACTATAATCTTTACTTACTGAACAATAGCCATGATATAGCTTGATTAAAAACTGGTAAACCAGTTTTTTCTCCAAGGCTAGATGATATGTGGTGAATATTCCATACAGTTGCAGTCAAAAGCAACAGGAGGAACAAATAAACGAAGTTCCTGGTAGACTTCTCACTATGAGATTTGAAGTAAAATGTGCTGCATACACCAAACAGCACCCACAAGACACCAGACAAAAGCCTGAAACAAATGAATCTCAAAGAAAATTGTTACTGAATTGTGAAGAGCATTAAGCTACAGAATATATTGAGAATAAGTTGTCTGTCTTTGAGGTTTCATGGCCCTTAGTAAAATAATAGTAATAGTAAAATAATTAAATATTTGGTCAACAGTTCTAAAACATTAAAAAATGGGAAAATACAGTCTTGTTTAAAATTGTAACAGTCTACTTATCTTACTCACCCACACATTCATAGTGTAACACAACCTGTAAGATACTGTAAATTTGGTCAAACGTTTTAAGACTTTTTTTTTTTTGCAAAAGAACAGGGATAATACAAGAACAAAACTAAAATAACTATAAAGGATGTGACTGCCTCATACAATTTAATGAAGGGCAATTATTGTATTTTTTAATAAAGAACAATAAATTTCTATTATTACCAAAACAACAGCAAGGTACCAACCCACAATGCTACTTACTACAACACAAACTGTAAAACAGAATCTGGAAAGTAACTATTTTACCCCTTTAAAACAAAATAAATTAATACACTACCACTGCCACAGCCTGGATTTCACCCTAATGTGAACTGTCCTGACAAATCGAAATATTATCTTAGACAACTACTTTAGCTTATGAACACATGTATTCGTGGTTTCATTAGCCCATGGGGGTTATTTCAACAGAATATGAAAGAGAGAAGCTAATTATTTATAGTCTTTTTATTACCTCAAATAACTTACCAGATGTAACTTAAAACTACAGTTTCAGCAATGACCCATCAGCACAATTTTGAGTCATGCTGGTGACATTATTCACCAATTCCAGAAGATTCAAACATGTTCAAACATTCAAACATGTTCAAACATGGCCAGTTGACTGGACAACATCCAGTTTCCCTACATGAGCATCCATCTGGCTGGATTTTTTTCAGGTGCTGTTCTTTCTGGCAATGGTATCCAGATTATGAAATGGTCACTGAATTGTAGATCACTGATGATTTCCCACTGAGAAGTATGTGGGCAGGATGGAGACCACAATGAAAGATCAGCAGCAGAGGATGATCTTACAGCCACGCTAAAGGGTGTGCTCTGTATTCTGCTCAGAAGAAAAGTATTTTCTACGGACAAGAGGCTCTCAACAGCTGAAACCTGGGGCAGGTATTGCAGAGCCCAAAGCACATAATGTTTATCAAATTCCCCACAGAGCAGGAAAGGGTGACAGAACAACATGATGAGATCAGTGAGAGCCTCTTGGTAAACTGGTTCACTGGCAGCAGTGTGGGGGGATTGGGGGGGGGGGGGGGGGGGGGAGGCTGGGATGAGAGAGGGGCAGGGCAAAGTGGAGAGTGGTACAGATTATCTATCTGGCCACAGGCTCCTTAGCACAAGGGATCAGATAATATGGAATTTGTTTCTTGTTCCTCTCACTTATAGGAATTATTTTCTGAGCTGAAGGTTGTAAGGTTATTGTTGTTGCAGCTTGCATGGCTATCAATGTACACATTTGAGCCTCTTTGCAAAAAACTGCCTCTTTCGACTCAACAATGAATTCTGTGTGAGTAATTTTTAAGTGGTCAAATGAATGAGAATTTGTTTCTGGTAGCAACCATGAACTGAACTTAAGATATGTAGGTGTGCTGAGTCATTCAAGATTTTATGGAAATGAAAATTTCATGATTGAAAAAATGGCTTACGATTTGTGATCTGAGAAAGCAGAAGGACTGATGAGATTGGAAATTTATTTAAATGTTATGGGATACAGAAATGTGCAACTTGTTTGCTTATAAAGAAGAACAAGATACATGAACAATAAAACCAACTGTTAGTCGCAAAGGCTGATCCTGTTAATGAACTTCTTATTCACAGTATCCCCCGTCTGGAATAAAGGAGTAGTTGTAGTGGAAGTCGGGAGAATTACAGGCTTATGATGGGGTCCCTGAAACCCTTTTGCATTGAGTGGGTGTTACTGCTCCACAATGATACATCCATCCTACTTACAGTGTTTTTGGGAGAAGAACTGGAAATTATTCTCATTTCATGAGCAGCTAGGTTGATTCAAGAAAATTCAAGCTTATCTGACGAAACATGAAATAAATAAATCGTGACAGGCAGCCCATATGAAGCTTTCCAACAGATTAAGACTGGGTGCCAGACCAGAACTCGTACCTGGGAACTTTGCCTTTCATGGACAATTGCTCTACTGACTGAATTATCCAACATACACTGCAACACTGGCGTTCCCAGAAAAAGGACATTTGGAAGGTAGCAGGTAGAATACTGGCACAGTTGGTCTGCAAGGGTGAGTCATGAACTGTGCTTTGTTAGTTCAGCCTGTAGAGCACTTGCCCACACACGGTCTTAATCTGCTAGAAAGTTTCAAATCAATACACACTTGACTACACAGTGAAAATTCATTAAGGTACCCCATAGGTTGCCTGCTAATTACTGTTTTAGGTGAACTGCTATCCACCCCATTAGTATATACCTTTCAACATTGTCTTCAATTATTTCTTTTAAAAATAAAGGGTTGTGTCTGTACCACTCCCACAACATGCATCGCTTGTCACTACTGATGTCACCTCCTTACTGATGACACCTCCTTGTATATCAATATTACCAATGCACATGGCCTGCCTACTGCTCAACATTACTTCAGCCAGTGTCCACCTGATCCCAAACCTATGACAATTTTCCTGCTCACTTTAATCAACACTATACTTCCGACCAAATGCTTTACCTTTGAGGGGCAGGCAAACAAACAGATCCGGGATACAGCCTTGGGAGCCATGATGGCTCCTTCTTACACCAACCTTTCATGGGTCTTCCAGGGATCCATATACCTTCAGCTTCTGGACTGGTTTAGATACACTGATGACATCTTTGCCATATGGACTCAGGGTGAGGCTGATCCATTGAAATTTTTGAAATCTCTAAACACATTCTCCCAATTAAATTTCACATGATCCCATTCTGAATCTCATACCACTTTCCCTGATGTTGACCTCATCCTCACTGAGGGTCAGCTGAAACATTTTTTTCACCTTAAACCCATGAACAAACAACAGTACTTACATTTTGACAGCTGGCATTCCTTTCATGTCAAATGTTCCCTCCCATACAGCCTGGGGAACTTGAGATAAACATATTTGTTCAGATGCAGACTCTTTACAGCAGCACACCACCATTCTCATCTGAGCCTTTCTCTACACAATTATCCCACCAGCCTACACTGAAAGCAGAATTCCTGGGCTATCGCATCCAATCCTGGTAGTGTTGATCCTTTCACAACACAGCTTAGATGTACAACTCTTGTCACTCACTGCCAGTCTGGTCTTGAATGTATAAATCAGCTACTTCAACAAGGCTATGACTCCCTAAAACCATGCTCATTCTGTCTGACATTCTGCCTGCACACCTAGAATAGCTTTGCATAAGCCCCCTATCTCTGCAATGTCCTGGTCAGACTCTGTGCTCCTTCTGCACCCATTTCCCTACCCTATGGCTCCTACCCCTATGACCATCCCCTCTGTAGGACTTGTCCAATTCAAACTCTTACCACCACCTATACAGCCCCTGTAACTGACTAAACTTATACCATCAAAGGGAGAGTCACCTGTGAAATGACCATTGTCATACTCTAGCAATTACGTAAACACTGCTCAGCCTTCTACATTGGTGTGACTACCACTAAATTATTAGTTAAGATGAATGGACATAGGCAGAGGGTGTATACTAGCAACACACAATTTCCCATTGTAAGGCATACTCTGAAACATGACAGTCGTGACCTCAGTGCCTGTACCACCACATGTGCCATCTGGATTTTCCCTCCTGACACCAGTTCATCAGTATTCCATAGATGGGAACTGACATTAAAATATGTGCTTGGTTCTTGCCATCCACCTGGCCTAAATTTACATTAATTTCTGTGATCTCAGCATTTCTTTTCCATAACTATTCCTTCTCTATATTTTTTATTTTCAACCTGTCTATTTTTCCCCATGTATAACGCATTTAGCTGTCCATTCTTATCGAATCAGGCACAAAGTTTTTACAGTAATTTCTGTCTTGCTTATTACCCTTTCTTCCATCTTCAAGTTCTCAGGTTTTCAGATCTTGCTCAGTACAGGCACCAACAATCACTTTTTCCTCTTCATGCCATCCAGTAAGACTCCCCTGATTCAGGGTTCTGGGGAACTTACCCATAACTCTCCCCATTCCTTAAACCTTGCCAGTCCTTTTTCTTCATCCTTCTTTCTTTCCTTTCAATCCTTCTGCCAGAAGAAGGCACCACTGGCTCAAACAGCTCACACACATCCATACCTTGGCGAGTAGCTTTTTTTTATCTATCCTTATTATATTATAAATCTGTATTAGGTAATCCACAGCTAATGCAAATGAAACACTATAGCTTATAGAGGACTGGTAGTGCTGATCAGCCTCCACCTCATGAGCTCTGTGTTTACCAAACCTGAATTCAGCCATTAAGATTGAGCTACTCCAGGTACTTGCCATTAAGAATGATCCAAGAGGCACATGTAGCTTGCAAAATGTGAGATATCTGTTAGTTTGTGTCTAAGATGCTATCCCCTACACAATATATTTGTATCCAAAGTTGGAAGAATACTGCAGAGTAGTTGCAGTAAAAAGATATATATTCATCTCTTTGATTTGAAATTTCACTTAATCACTATTTCTGACATTACTTGACTCCTACTTCAAGCAATGGAAAATCCAGGATGGAATGTAACAGTATTGTGAAAAGAAAAGTTGCTACTCACCATATAGAAGAGAAGCAGAGTTGCAGATAGGGGCAATAAAAAGACTGTCACAATTATAGCTTTCAGCCCATAAGGCCTTTGTCAGATTTAGATGGCAAACACGCACCCATACGCACTCACGCAAATGCATATCACACACACATGACTGCAATCTCAGGCAACTAAGGCCACACTGCGAGCACCAAAACTGGTGCATGATGGGAGTGGTGACTGGGTGGGGGTAAGGAGGAGGCTGGGGTGGGGAGGGGAAGGGATAGTAGGTTAGGCATGGTCGACAGTGATGTGCTGTTGGGGAGCGTGGAGGCACGAACATGGAAAAAGAGTAGGGCAGCTATGTGTAGTCCGGAGGTTAGACAGAGGGAGTGGAGAGGAGGGGAGGGGGGACAGTGGAAAAAGAGAGAAGTAAAAAGACTGGGTGCAATGGAGGAATGAGGGCTGTGTAGTGCTGGAATGGGAACAGAGAAGGGGCTAGATGGGAGAGGACAATGACTAACAAAGGTTGAGGCCAGGAGGGTTTCCGGAACGTAAGATATATTGCAGGAAAGTTCCCACCTGTGCAGTTCAGAAAAGCTGGTGTTGGTGGTAAAGATACGCATGGCACAGGCTGTGAAGCAGTCACTGAAATGAAGGATGTCACGTTTGGCAGCATGCTCAGCAATAGGGTGGTCCACTTGTTTCTTGGCCACAGTTTTTGGTGGTCATTCATGTGGACAGACAGCTTGTTGGTTGTCAAGCTCACATAGAATGCAGCACAGTGGTTCCAGTTTAGGTTGTAGATCACATGACTAGTTTTACAGATAGACCTGCCTTTGATGGGATAGGTGATGTTTGTGACTGGACTGGAGTAGGTGGTGATGGGATCATGTATAGGACAGGTCTTTCATCTATGTCTATTACAGGGGGATGAGCCATAAGTAACAGGTTGGGAGCAGGGGTTGTGTAGGGATGGATGAATATATTGTGTAGTTTCAGTGGACATTGGAATACCACTGTAGGAGGGGTGGGAAGGATAGTGGGCAGGACATATCTCATGTCAGGGTATGACAAGAGGTAGTCGAAATCCTGGCAGAGAATGTAATTCAGTTGCTCCAGTCATGGGTGGTACTGGGTCATGAGGGGAATGCTTCTCTGTGGCCAGACGGTGGAAGATTGGTGAGAGATAGGAAAGATAAGGCACGGGAGATCTGAGTTTTGTACAAGGTTGGGAGGATGATTACAGTTTGTGAAGGCTTCAATGAGACCCTCAGTATGTTTCGAGATGGACCACTCGTCACTGCAGATGAAGTGGTGGTCAACATCTAGGAAGGTTTCTTGTTGGGTTGAGTAGGAACAGGTGAAGCAAATGGAGGAGAAGTTGAGGTTTTGGGGCAGTTTGGGTAGGGTGCCCTCACCCTCAATCGCAAACGCAAACTTTTCATCAATGAATCCGAACCAGGTGAGGGGTTTAGGATTCTGGCTGTTTATGAAGGATACCTCTAGAAGGCTCATGAATACATTGGCATAGGATTGTGCCATGCAAGTGCCCATAGTCGTAACCCTAATTGTTGTTGTTGTTGTTGTGGTCTTCAGTCCTGAGACTGGTTTGACGCAGCTCTCCATGCTACTCTATCCTGTGCAAGCTTGTTCATCTCCCAGTACCTACTGCAACCTACATTCTTCTGAATCTGTTTGGTGTATTCATCTCTTGGTCTCCCTCTACGATTTTTACCCTCCACGCTGCCCTCTAATACTAAATTGGTGATCCCTTGATGCCTCAGGACATGCCCTACCAATCGATCCCTTCTCCTAGTCAAGTTGTGCCACAAACTTTTCTTTTCCCCAATCCTATTCAATACCTCCTCATTAGTTATGTGATCTACCCATCTAATCTTCAGCATTCTTCTGTAGCACCACATTTCGAAAGCTACTATTCTCTTCTTGTCTAAGCTACTTATCGTCCACGTTTCACTTCCATACATCGCTACACTCCATACAAATACTTTCAGAAACGACTTCCTGACACTTCAATCTATGCTCGATTTTAACAAATTTCTCTTCTTCAGAAACACTTTCCTTCCCATTGCCAGTCTACATTTTATATCCTCTCTACTTCAACCATCATCAGTTATTTTACTTCCCAATTAGCAAAACTCCTTTACTACTTTAAGTGTCTCATTTCCTAATCTAATACCCTCAGCATCACCCAACTTAATTCGACTACATTCCATTATCCTCGTTTTGCTTTTGTTGATGTTCATCTTATATCCTCCTTTCAAGACGCTATCCATTCCATTCAACTGCTCTTCCAAGTCCTTTACTGTCTCTGACAGAATTACAATGTCATCGGCGAAAATCAAAGTTTTTATTTCTTCTCAATGGATTTTAATACCTACTCCGAATTTTTCTTTTGTTTCCTTCACTGCTAGTTCAATATACAGATTGAATAACATTGAGGAGAGGCTACAACCTGGTCTCACTCCCTTCCCAACCACTGCTTACCTTTTATGCCCCTCAACTCTTATAACTGCCATTTGGTTTCTATACAAATTGTAAATAGCCTTTCGCTCCCTGTATTTTACCCCTGCCAACTTCAGAATTTGAAAAAGAGTATTCCAGTCAACATTGTCAAAAGCTTTCTCTAAGTCTACAAATGCTAGAAACGTAGGTTTGCCTTTCCAAAATCTAGCTTCCAAGATAAGTCATAAGGTCAGTATTGCCTCACGTGTTCCCATATTACTACGGAATCCAAACTGATCTTCCCCGAGGTCAGCTTTTACTAGTTTTTCCATTCGTCTGTAAAGAATTCGCGTTAGTATTTTGCAGCTGCGACTTATTAAACTGATAGTTCGGTAATTTTCACATCTGTCAACACCTGCTTTCTTTGGGACTGGAATTATTATATTCTTCTTAAAGTCTGAGGGTATTTCACCTGTCTCATACATCTTGCTCACCACATGGTAGAGTTTTGTCAGGACAGGCTCTCCCAAGGCTGTCAGTAGTTCTAATGGAATTTTGTCTACACCCAGGTCCTTGTTTCGACTTAGGTCTTTCAGTGCTCTGTCAAACTCTTCACGCAGTATCACATCTCCCATTTCATCTTCATCTACATCCTCTTCCATTTCCATAATATTGTCCTCAAATACATCGCCCTTGTATAGACCCTCTATATACCACTTCCATCTTTCTGCTTTCCTTTCTTTGCTTAGAACTGGTTTTCCATCTGAGCTCTTGATATTCGTACAAATGGTTCTGTTTTCTCAAAAGGTCTTTTTAATTTTCCTGTCGGCAGTACATATCTTACCCCTAGTGGGATAAGCCTCTACATCCTTACATTTGTCCTCTAGCCATCCCTGCTTAGCCATTTTGCACTTCCTGTCTATCTCATTTTTGAGACGTTTGTATTCCTTTTTGCCTGCTTCATTTACTGCATTTTTATATTTTCTCCTTTCATCAATTAAATTCAATATTTCTTCTGTTATCCAAGGATTTCTAGCGGCCCTCGTCTTTTTACCTACTTGATCCTCTGCTCCCTTCACTACTTCATCCCTCAAAGCTACCCATTCTTCATCTACTGCATTTCTTTCCCCCATTTGTGACAATTGTTCCCTTATGCTCTCCCTGAAACTCTGTACAACCTCTGGTTTAGTCAGTTTATCCAGGTCCCATCTCCTTAAATTCCCACCTTTTCGCAGTTTCTTCAGTTTTAATCTACAGTTCATAACCAATAGATTGTGGTCAGAGACCACATCTGCCTCTGGAAATGTCTTACAATTTAAAATCTGGCTTCTAAATCTCTGCCTTACCATTATATAATCTATCTGAAACCTGTCAGTATCTCCAGGCTTCTTCCATGTATACAACCTTCTTTTATGATTCTTGAACCAAGTGTTAGCTATGATTAAGTTGTGCTCTGTGCAAAATTCTACCAGGCGGCTTCCTCTTTCATTTCTTACCCCCAATCCAAATTCACCTACTACGTTTCCTTCTCTCCCTTTTCCTACTACCGAATTCCAGTCACACATGACTATTAAATTTTCATCTCCCTTCACTACCTGAACAATATCTTTTATTTCATCATACATTTCTTCAATTTCTTCGTCATCTGCAGAGCTAGTTGGCATATAAACTTGTACTACTGTAGGTGGCATGGGCTTTGTGTCTATATTGGCCACAATAATGCGTTCACTATTCTGATTGTAGTAGCTTACCTGCATTCCTATTTTCCTATTCATTATTAAACCTACTCCAGCATTACCCCTATTTGATTTTGTATTTATAACCCTGTATTCGCCTGACCAAAAGTCTTGTTCCTCCTGCCACTGAACTTCACTAATTCCCACTATATCTAACTTTAACCTATCCATTTCCCTTTTTAAATTTTCTAACGTACCTGCCTGATTAAGGGATCTGACATTCCACGCCCTGATCCGTAGAACACCAATTTTCTTTCTCCGGATAAAGACGTCCTCTTGAGTAGTCCCCGCCGGGAGATCCGAATGGGGGACTATTTTACCTCCGGAATATTTTACTCAAGAGGACGCCATCACCATTAACCATACAGTAAAGCTGCATGCCCTCAGGAAAAATTATGGCTGTAGTTTCCCCTTGCTTTCAACCGTTCGCAGTACCAGTGCAAAAGGCCGTTTTGGTTAGTGTTGCAAGGCCAGATCAGTCAATAATCCAGACTGTTGCCCCTGAAACTACTGAAAAGGCTGCTGCCCCTCTTCAGGAACCATACATTTGTCTGGCCTCTCAACAGATACCCTCCGTTGTAGTTTCACCTACAGTACGGCTACCTGTATCGCTGAGGCATGCAAGCCTCCTCACCAACGGCAAGATCCATGGATCATGGATGATAACAATGGTCATATGAATAATGGATTTAAACAGAAAGATCCACAAAATCTCCCATTAAAGCTGGACTGGTATTACATTAATTATCAAATGAAAAATATTATCCACATAGAAGGAAAACATTGAAATGTACAATTTTATGAGAATACTAGGTTTATGTAGTGGTAAAAAGATAATTATAGCACTAATGGAAATTTATGGATGGAGCTATACATAAAGTAAAGGAATGGTAACCCTCACCTACAGCAGATCGATGCATGTGGCACAGGAACACAAAGCAGAAAACATTGTTCTCTGCTTTCAACACACAACACAAAACGGCATTTAAGTAGCAAAGCTAGTGTGAATCCTGTCTTCTGTTGTGTGTTTCTGTGCTCCACGCATCAAACTGCTAAAAAGATAATTACCTTAAAATAACTGCAAGTTTAGTTTCAGTTTGAATGAAGTGTTATTATTTCCTATGATCATTTTCTTTACAGTAAACAAAAGCTGTGAATGTAACCATATTTACTGATTGTTTGTAGGTAATGCCTTCATAAGAGAAGTACTGTGGGTGTGGAAATAGTTGGTCATAGCAAATAGGAAGGAGGTAGTTGGTTTGGAATCTGTCGGGCATTGGGAAAGGTAGTGTTCAATAGTGGTAAAGCCCTGGGCATTAAGGATCTTAGTGTAAAGGGAGGTGTCATCAATAGTGATGAGCCGGGCACCGTGTGGTAAAGGGACAGGAACTGTGGAGAGTTGGTGGAAGAAATGGTTGTCATCTTTTATATAGGAGGGTAAGTTCCAGATATTAGGTTCAAGGTGTTGGTCTACGAGAGCAGAGATTCTCTCAGTGGGGGCACAGTAACCGGCCACAATGGGGCATCCTGGGCAGTTGGGTTTATGGATTTTAGGAAGCATGTAGAAGGTGGGAGTGTGAGGAATGGTAGGGGTGAGTAGAGAGAAGGACTCCTGAGAGAGCTTCTGGGAAGGGCCTAAGGATTTGAGGACTGACTGAAGATCCTGCTGGATTTCTGGAATGGGGTCACTGTGGCAAGATTTGTAGGTGGATGTATCTGACAGATGACTGAGTCCTTCTGCAGATAGTCCTTGCGCTTCAAAACAATAGTGGTGGAGCCTCTATCCACAGGTAGGATTATATGATCAGGATCAGTTTTAAGATAGTGGACTGTGGTTCTTTCTGCAGTTGTAAGGTTAATCTGCACGGTGAAAGATTTGGGGAATGATGGTGAGGCAAGGTTTGAGGTTAAGAAATTCTGGAAGATTAAGAGCGGGTGATTTGGGTGCAGGGGGGGGGGGGGGGGTGGATGACGGTTGGACGGAGGACTGAACTGAGTTAGGTGGGGTTCAACATTGGTCTTTGGTCAAGTCTGATGGGTAGGGTTGGTGGCAAAAAAGTGTTTCCACTGTAGGGACCAGGAGAAGGAGAGAAGGTCTTTAACAAGTTCTGCATGATTTAATTTGGGAGTGGGGCAAAAAGTGAGGCCTTTGGAAAGGACTGATATTTCTGTGGGGCCAAGGCTTCTGGAAGAAAGGTTAAAGACTACTATGTTTTGTATCTGTTTAGGTTCTAGATTGTGTGTGGTGGTGGGAGGGAGTTTTGGAGGGTGGGGTAAATGTAGTAGGTCTGCGAGACGGGGTTTGTCAGCTACGAGGGGACGTGGAGGAGGTTTGGAGGTTGTTGTGGAGGGGGTGGTCAGTGGTACTTGAAGGCGGGAGTAGGAAGTGAGCAGGATGGAGAACTTTTTGAGGCGTCTTTGTGCATGTTGCTCTAGTCCATAGAGGGCAAGAGTTTCAATGTGTGTTATGGGTTCCAGGTATTTGGGATTGCATTGCAGGAGAATTTTGCAGATGGAGAGAAGATACTGCAAGGTGGTTTGGGTTTGGTTGATATGGTTGTGTAGGACTATGTTTGTGAAGGCTAAAGACTAGTGGAATCCAAACAGATAGAGGTCATTGTGGAAGGAGGAATGGCGGCCGGAAATGGGTAATTTGATGGTAAGGCCATTTGGGGGGATTCCGTGAGGGGCGCAACAATGCAGGAACAGTATGTGGGACTGGGCTCTGTCTAGGGATAAGGAAACTTTTCTGTATTGACGCAGATGGAAGGAGCAAGGATCTATGGTGGTGGACAAAATGTGAAAAAATATGTGAGCAACACAGAATTATGTCCAAAAAAATACCCAAAAAGACACCCAAGTATATGTGAAAAATCATGAGAAGGATGAAACGGAGGCAACAGGTGGAAACAATTTGAAATCTGTGGGCGTCAACGATAGTAACAGGTGAATACTCACTAAAATTGGTGAGAAGTCACAATGAGATGAAAAACGATATAAGTAATATACAAATATATTTTACTGTAGGTAGCGGGATGGATAAGTATGAAGAAGGGGTATGGCAGATGTAACTGAATGAGGTGGAATTAGTGGGTCAAACTGGGATAGAACTGAGAAAGAACCTCTCCCTGAAGTCCATCTCTCTACTCATCCCTTCCATGCTTCCTAAAATCCATAAACCCAACCACCTGGGATGCCCCATTGTGGCTGGTTATTGTGCCCGCACTGAGAGAATCTCTGCCCTAGTAGACCAAAACCTTGAACCTATTACCCAGAACTTACCCTCCTATACAAAAATTACCAACCATTTCCTCTACTGACTCTCCAAAGTTCATGTTCCCTTAACACACGTTGCCCTGATCATCACTACTGATGCCACCTCCCTTTACACTAAAATCCCAAATGCTCATCGCCTTACCGTTACTGAACATTACCTTTCCTAAAGTCCGACAGATTCCAAACCAACTATCTCCAGCCTAGTCACCGTGACCAACTACATCCTCACCCACAATTACTTCTCCTTTGAAGGCATTACCTACAAACAAACAGGGGTATGACTATGGGCACCTGCATGGCACAATCCTATGCTAATGTATTCATGGGCCATCTAGAGAGATCCTTCCTAAACAGCCAGAATCCTAAACCCCTCACCTGGTTCAGATTCACTGATAACATCTTTGCGATTTCGATTGAGGGTGAGGACACCCTATCCACTTTGCTGCAGAACCTCAACTACTCCTCTATTTGCTTCACCTGTTCCTACTCAACCCAACAAGAAACCTTCCTAGATGTTGACCTCCACCTCATCTGCAGTGACGAGTGGTCCCTCTCAAAATATACTGAGGGTCTCATTGAAGCCTTCACAAACCTGTCCTATACATACTCCCACCACCACCTACTACAGTCCAGTCACAAACATCACCTATCCCATCAAAGGCAGGACTACCTGTGAAACCAGTCATGTGATCTACAAGCTAAGCTGCAACCACTGTGCTGCATACTATGTGGGCTTGACAACAAACAAGCTGTCTGTCCACATGAATTTCCACTGACAAACTATGGTCAAGAAACAAGTGGACCACCTTGTTGCTGAGCATGCTGCCAAACATGACATCCTTCATTTCAATGACTGCTTCACAGCTGTGCCATATGGATCCTTCCCACCAACACCAGTTTTTCTGAATTGTACAGTTGGGTAATTTCCCTGCAATATATCCTATGTTCCCGTAACCCTCCCGGCCTCAACCTTCATTAGTAATTGTCCTCTCCCATCCAGCCCCTTCTCTGTTCCCATTCCAGCACTACACAGCCCTCATTCCTTCATTGCACCCAGTCTTTTAACTTCTCTCATTTTCCACTATCCTCCTTCCCCACCACTCCGCCCCCTCTGTCTAATCTCCCAGCTGCACATAGCTGCCCTACCCTCTTTCCACTTCGTCCCTCCGTGCTCCCTAACAGCACGTCACTGTCTGCTACACCTACCCTACTATCCCTCCCCCTCCTGCCCAAGCTGCCTCCTTAAACCCCACCCAGTCGCCACTCCCATCATGCACCAGTGATACTGCTCACTGTTGGTCACAGTTGCCTGAGACCACAGTCATGTGTGTGTGTGAGTTTGTATGTGTGTGTTTCCTGTCTAATTCTTATGAAAGCCTTATGGGCCGAAAGCTATATTTGTGACAGTCTTTTTGTTGTGCCTATCTGCGGCTCATATGGTGAGTAGCAACTTTCCTTTTCACAATATTGTTGGCTCCTCCTCCTGTTTACTACACGAAGAAACACAGAGATTGCACATTTTGGCATTATTACTATGTTCCTGCCACTACATAATTCACTATAAATCCATAAAGCAGCATGCCAACACTGATATGTGACCAGACCGTTCAGTCTTCATGAACTTTATTGTTTCAAATTTGATGACGACTGGCCTTACAGAACTTGGAATAACACAACAAGTTGTCAAGACTATGGAGCTGATATCATACTGTGGTCTGTTACGTATGGCATGTATGAACCAACCATCTTCTCACATAGACCCCTGCAATAATCCATACATTTTTAAACATATGCCATTGCTTGGGGTAGTAAAGCTGTGAGGGTCAGTCATAAGTCATGCTTGGATAGTTCAGTCAGTAGAGCACTTGCCTGTGAAAGGCAGAGGTCTCAGGATAAAAACTGGCACTAATCCCACACTAGAATGAATCAAATTGCCTTGAGAAAGATTCCAAGGTCCAGTTACGTAGATCAGTCAATACACTTTTAAGACCTCTGCAACTACCTAAAAGCTTCAGTCTAATACGAGGCCTCTACCTATGATCATATGTGCACCCATTGAGCTACAACATTCATGCAGAAAACCTCTAAAAACTGGACAGAAAACCACACTTGTGCATTGCAACATATCAGCAAATTCTTGTCATCTTCTGTAGTACAACAATAAGCTTATCAGTCACTGTGAATCACTAACTAGACACCAGAAACCAGTAACACTTTGAAACAATTTCTCCCACCCAGATGGGCCACAAGTTACTCCTACAACCAGAAGGATTGATGGCTGGGTCCTCAAATTTCATAGCTCAAGCAACTCCCAAAATTATTTAAACATTGAGGCCTTTTAACAAATACGGTCTGATTTGGAGAATGATTAGCTTTTGACTCAACTGGATGCAGTGTCTTTGGACATCTCCTTATATTGTTAGCAGCAAGACTGCTGCCTGCTGCCAGGACTTCTCATATTATTTTTCACTGAGTGATCCCTCTTCCTCCATAAACCATGGTCCTTGAGGAATTAGGGCCTTGCTTGCCTCTACAGTATATACGAAATGGCAAAATGCATGCATGTCCAAAGGAACACTGCATTGTACTTCTTAATAACAGAGGAACTGCTATATTGTATTTATTCACCAATACCAGGCCCTAATATGTCACTCCTGGACAGGAATATACATACCATTTGAGAGCAGGTTTGACACAAGACTGACGACTTATGGAAGTTTGTGTCTGGCCATTATTTGTGCATGGATAGCTGAAGATTTTAAGGTGACTGCTCACATAAAGCAAGAAATTTGGATTCGAGTCCCAGTATGGCACAAATTTTCATTGTAGTCATTCTAATACACAGGTGAAAGTGGTTCATTTTTCCAACTGCAAATAAATTTCCTCTACAATATAAACACAGTACTGTGCACACAATCCCATTGGAAGGGCGTCCATGGAGAGGTCATAACGTCATATGATTCCAGAAGAGATGCAACAGCGCTTTCTAAATCTGCAATGACAACAGTCTGGATGATTGTCTGATCTGGCGAAGTAATTCTGCCAACACAGCCTTTTTGTGTTGGTACTACAAATGGCTGTAAGCAATGAGGAACTGCACAATTATTTTATCTGGCTTAACGATGATGGCATCCTCTTGGGTAAAATACCCTGGAGATAAAATAGGCCCACAGTAGACCGCTGGTAGGGGACCACAAAGGAAGATGTCGTCAGCAGGTGAAACAAAACTGGCATTCTATGGGGCAGCAGAGGGTGGAATGTTACACTCCTTAATCAGATAGGCTGGTTAGATAATTTACAGAGGAAAATGGATAGCTTTCAGTTACATGTAGTAGGAATTAGTGAAGTGCAGTGGCAGGAAGAACATGGCTTCCGGTCAGGTCAGTATATGGTTCAACACAAAGTCAGATAGGTATAATGTAAGAATATGCCTAATAACGAATCAGAAAACAGGAACACGGATAAGCTTTTACAAACAGTATAGTGAACAAATCGTTGTAACTGAGATGGACATGAAGTCAACAAACACAATATTCATGTAAATGTATATGCCAACTAGCTCTGCAGAAGAAAAAAGGATTGAAAGAAATTACAATGAGGTAACAGAAATTATTCACGTGATTTAATCATTGATAGGATTTAGTTTAAGAATTTTGAAAGAGGGTTGCATATGTGGAAGACACCTGGGACACTGGATGGTTTCAGATTGGTTATATGATGGTAAGACAAAGATTTAAAAATCAGATTTTAAACTGGAAGACATTTCCAGGGGCAGATGTGGTTATGAAATGAAATGCAGATTAAAACTGAAGAAAGGTACGAAATCAAGGAGATGGGACCTCAATAAATTGAAAGAACCAAAGGTCATTGAAAGTTTCAAAGGTAGCATTAGGCAATGTTGCACTTGGGCAGAGGACAGGAACATAATAGAAGATGCATCGGTAACTCTGAGAGATGAAATAGTGTATGCAGCAGAGGATCACAGAGGTAAAAAGTAAAGGCCTCATAGAAATCCTTTGACAATATAGCAGATAAATTTAACCACACAGGAGAAAATATAAAAATGTACAAATGAAGCATGCAAAAGGGATTACAGACTTCTACAAATGAGATTGACTGTAAGTGCAAAATAACCAGGCAGGAATGGCAAGAGGACAATGCAAGGCTGTAGAAGCAGGCATAACTATCAGAAACATGAAAACAGTGGGAAAATTAGAGAGACCTTTGGAGAAAAGAGAAGTAACTGTATGAATATCAAGAGCTCTGATGGCAAGCCAGTACTAAGCAAAGAACAGAAAGCTGAAAGGTGGAAGGAATATATAGATGGTCTACATAAAGGAAGTTAACTTGAGGACAGTATTGTAACAAAGAAGAGGAAGTAAATGCAGATGAGGTGGGAAATATGACACTGTGAAAAGAAATTGATGGAGCACTGAAAGACCTAATTGCAAACAAGACCTCTAGAGAATATGATATCCCCTCAGAATTAATCAGATCCTAGGAGAAAACCAGCAGTGGAAAAATCATTCCATCTGATGTGCAAGGTATATGACATATGTGAAGTACTGTAAGACTTCAGGAAGAGTTTAATAATTGCAATTCCAATGAAGGCAGGTGAGGACAGGTGTGAAATGGTAGTAAAATATTGACAAGAATTATTTACAGAAGAATCAAAAAGTTGTAGAAGCTGAGCTCAGGGAAGATCAGTTGGGTTCCAGAACACACGAGGCAATACTGATCCTACATCTTAGAACATAGGTTGAAGAAAGCCAAAGCTACATTTATAGCATTTGTAGATTTAGAGAAAGCTTTTGAAAATGCTGACTGGACTACGCTCTGAAATTTTGAAGGTAGCTGGGATAAAATACAGGAAGTGAAGAGTTAGTTGCAATTTGTACAATAGTTTAAGGGCATGAAGGACAAGTAGTAGTTGAGAAGGAAGTACAGGGGTGGTTTGAAAAGTTCTTGGAGTGGAGTAGAAAAAAAGTACTTACATCATTGAAAGTTTTTTTTTATTTTTCAATGCAGTCTCCTTGTAGATAAACGCACCTGGTCCAACAATGTTCCAGTGCTCTGATCCCATCTCGAAAATGAAGTTTCCTACAGGCCTGCAAAATATTTGTCAACTCCAGTTATCAATTCTTTGTTTGGAGTGAATCTTCGTCTACAAGAACAATTTTCAGTTTTGGGAAGAGATGGAAGTCTCAAGGAGCCAGATCAGGTGAATAAGGCAGGTGTGGCAACAATTCATATCTTAGTTCGTGTAATTTTGCCATAGCGACGGCACATGTGTGTGGGCAGAGTCGCGGCACTCGTCTTGTAGATAATTTTTTCATTTCTAATTCTTCAGTTAAAATGTGATATACCCTATCAGATGACATCTGGTAAGAATGAGCACTTTCATGCACTTTCAACTGGCGATCCTCCATGACCATTTTGCGCACTTTTGCAATGATTTCCAGAGCAGTGACACATCTTGGCCGACCACTGTGCCAATCATCATCTAAGTTTTCTTGATCAAATTTAAATTCATTTGTCCACTTAGCAACAGTTGAATATGAAGAAGCAGAGTTCCACTGATGTGGCACGTGTTTACAGGCAACAGTCCAATGAATATCACGTGAACCTCTCGTGGTGATTCTGAGAACCTTTCAAACCATCCTCGTAAGGCAGGGTTGTAGACTGTCCCCAATGTCATTCAGTCTGTACACTGAGCAAGCTAAAGGAAAGCAAAGATAAATTAAGAAAATAAATTTCAGGGAAAATGAATACAAACATTGAGGTCTGCTGACAATGTTGTAATTCTGTCAGAGACAGTAAAGGACTTCAAAGGGCAGCTGAATGGATTGGGCAGTGTCTTGAAAATAGAACACAACATGAGCATCAACAAAAGTAAAACAAGAGTAATGGAATGAACTTGAACTGAATTAGATGACACTGAGAGAATTAGATTAGGAAATGAGACACTGAGAGTAGTAGATCAGTTTTGCTATTTGGGCAGTAAAATAACTGATGACGGCCAAAGTAGAAAGGATATAAAAAGCACACTGGGAAGAGCAGGAAAAAGTCACTGAAAAAAGAGATATTTTTTAATGTCAAATATTAATTTAAGTGCTACAAACTCTTTCCTAAAGGTATTTGTCTGGAGTGTAGCCTTATACACAAGTGAAATATGGGCAATAAGCAGTTCAGACAAGAAAAGAACAGAAGCTTTAGAAATGTGTTGTGATAGAAGAAAGCTGGAGATTATATGGGTAGATCAAATAACTAATAAGGAAGTTCTGGATCACACTGGGGAGAACAGAAATATATGGCACAATGTGACTAAAAGAAGGGATGAGTTGGTAGGACACAGTCTGAGACATGGAGGATCGGTGAATTTGGTAATGGAGAGTAAAAATTGTACAGGGGGCCCTCAGCAAGCATATCATGAGAGGGCCAAACAGATATAGGTTGCAGTAGTTATTCGGAGATGAAAAAGCTTGCACAAGATAAGATTGGCATGGTGAGCTGCATAAAACCAGTCTTCGGACTGAAAGCCACAACAAAAACATAATTGAGTACTTAGTCAAAGATTTTTATAGCTGAATACCTCAGTCTTTTCAGTGTCACACAAAGCCTGAGTGATGGAAAGTGTAAAACAGTTCTCCTTCTACTATGATATTTGTGAATCTTACTGTTGTTTTCAAACTGTTACTGACTGCTGATTACAAACTTCATAAGAGAGTAAATGTACTATGAGGCTGTTGTCAGTGTGCCCGACTTGTTAAAGACCTGTCTAGAAGAGGTTGTAGAGTGGAGATCACACACAGTTCTTAGTGCACGCTTCTGTGTAACAAACACTTTTTTCCTCAATGACAAGTTACCCCAGAATATGATGCTCTATAATATAAAAACAAACATGGAAAAGCTAAGTATTATTAATATTATTCTGAACTAGCTGGAGTACCTGGTACCTCAGGGAAGTGATATGAGATTGTGTGGTAGTTGGAATAAAAGGACAAACTTTAATGTATACGTGGTGAAAAAAATTATTGGAAACGTATTCTAACTATTCACAATATTTGATTATAAACAACATTTTTCATTTTGTTATCTTATAAGCACAAATTTTTCTAATTTACTACTCGAGAGCAAGCTACCATTAGAGAAGCAAGAGTCTTTGAGGCTGATACTGCGATATTTTGAAGTTTGTCCTTGCAGTTTGCTTATTGTAAAAATGTAGGCTAATTTGATCGGAAACTGTAGTCTTTTAAATTGGAACCAGTGGTATTCTGGGGATAAATTGTGTGTGTTCTTAGTATTTTCCAGTCATAAGTTTGGCTCTGATGATGTTATTCGATAGCTGCTTGACGATCATCCTTGTTCCATTACATAGTTTTGGTGAGTTGAGATTTCTGGGTAGCATGATTGGAGATCCAATTTCAAGTTTATTTATTTAATCGTATGGCTAGGACCCCCCGTCGAGCAGGTCGTTCGCTGGGTGCCGGTCTTCCAATTCGACGCTACTTCGGCGACCTGCACTCCATGAGGATGATAGCATAATGATGAGGACAGCACAACACCTAGTCCCTGGACAGAGAAAATTCCCCGACTCAGCTGGGAATCGAACCCGGGCCTAGAGGATTGACAATCCATCACGCTGACCATTCAGCTACCGGGAGCGGGCCAATTTTAAGTTGAAGACAGTGTAATGGTATTCCTGGCACTTGCAAAGAGTTTAGAAATTCTGCAGGGAAGTTCACACTTTTTTCAGCATTTACCTTTGTGTCAATCAGTTTGTATATTCTCTTTTCACCAGAAATTTTCTTTTGAATATTAAAGCTGATATCACCGATAATATTCTTTTAGTTGCCAAAACTGCCCTTTCAAATAGGCAGTCCAGACTGGTATAGTAGTGAACAATGTTTGGTTAAATTTGGTCGAGGAGTTCATTTTCAGCAGTGGCTATGTTGTAGAAATCACTTGAGTTTAGTGAGGCCGGTCATCTGGTCAGTAGGATATGTGCCTTCACCTATTTGTAAAAGCTGTTGAGCCAAATGTGCTGTTGTTGCATCTTTCAATAGTTCAACTCTCACATTTTATTGTTAGTCGCAGTATTTGTATGGGTGGCCAGAGATGTGATTTCTTTAAGCATCCAATGATCTCATCTGCTGATGCTGAATTGGGGATAACTGGAAGTGTTTGTCAAAAATCTCCTGAGCATATGAGTAGAGCTCCTCCCATTACTTCAGAGTTTCCTCACAAGCCTTGTAATGTTCTGTCTATGACTTTGAGTGATTTCGTGTGTGCCATTGTGCTTTCATCCCAGAAGATAATTTTAGCATGGTTTAGATGTTTACCCCATCGAGATGCTCTTGAGATTTTACATACCGTGAATTGTTCTTTGGTTATATTCAACGGAAGTTGTAGGGTGGAATGACGAGTTTGTCCTCCTTGTGTAAGTGCGGCTGCAATGCCAGATGACCCCAGAGCAAGTGTGATGTGTTGTTTAGCACATATTTCTGCCAGCAATAGATTTATTAGAAACGTTTTCCTGATGTCGCCTGGCGCATCCAGCTAAATAATTCTGCCAGTGTTGTTGTCGATCCGGTCCATGATAAAGCTGTAAATTTCCTTTTAATTTTTATTGAGGATCGTTTGTTGTGAGCAATGTACTGAAATTGTTCATCAACGCTGTAGCTTTTCCCCTTTGTAATTTCAAAGTTTAGCGCACTGATAGCATCTTTTCGTGGTGCTTGCATCCCAAGTTGTACTAACGTCTGGTTGTTTATTACTAAATATCTATCTTCTGGGCAAATGAGTTTTTCATTGAAGATGTCATCGTTGAATTCGATAGTGAATTCAAGATGAACTTGTCGGATTTGGTATAGTAGGTTGTCACTCATCCTCTCTTTGAAGGAGTCCCATAGCTGTTTTGCATTTGATGGGTTACATGTTGTTAGAATTATGGCAAATAAATCTCTCATTTGTTCAGCAGAGGCTGTTAGTGAGGCTTCCTGTACTGTTAATTCTCACTCGTCATTGTTTTCCAGTAGTCCTAAGTGTTGGCATGTTTCTCTGTATGTCTGGCACAGCCAACCATCAACAGTCTGGAGATCTGTGAAACTTTCTGGTTCCCATATTTTGTGTAGCAACATCCAGAGATAGAAACATTCGGCATTGTTTGGATGCACGGTATATACTCAGCCTGGTGCACCAGTTTTCATTATTCCTGAATGATCTTCTACTGCATTTCCTTGTTTTCGTCATTGAAAGATTTTTCTTGTTTTGCTCTGCATATAACAGGTAGAGACGTCAACACACAGTAATGTTTTTGTGAACGGATCTGTTTGGCACAGCTGGTAAAGAGCTGTAATTTTTCTGCAGTGTCTTTTGTGAAGTAAACTCTCTATCCATTTTTCAAACATACTGCTAGATTTGCACAGTTGGCTGACATTTGTGCATGGAAATACACGCTGCTTCATTATTTTGATGTGTCTTCCCATCTGGTACATGACAATGTCACTGTATCTTCCCATTTGATACATGAGAGTCTTGTTGTTTCCATTTTATTGTTTGCTATCTTTGGCTATTTGAAATACTGCCATATCACTGCTTTTGTTCAGATACTTACAGATATATTGATGAATTTCACAGAATTGGAGTATTCTACATTTCTGTGCACTTGGAACATTTTGTAAAGTAGTGTGTTATACAATACTACCCACTGAATATTTATTTCCAGTTTGTCGCTGTCTCATATTCGATTTTTGCTGTGAAGCCACCATTTTTGGGTGATCATCATCTGTATTCGGAATAGCCATCAACTCAAGTTTGCGCATCATCCAAGTACAGTTTTGTGTGCGTGTGTGTGTTTGTGTGTGTGTGTGTGTGTGTGTGTGTGTGTGTGTGTGTGTGTGTGTGTGTGTGTGTATTTTCCATCAGTTATACATGGTGCATTGGCGTTTGATGGCCTGCATGGTCTGTGAATTATGTTTTCTGCTGCTGTGCCGTACTATTCTGGATCTTATTGTGCATTGAGAAATTCAGCTTGGATGATTTTATCAATATCCATGGGATCAAGTCTGTTGTGTAGCCATATGAGATCATTTTTGCCACTCGATTATGTACACCCAGCATCTAACAGTTCCAAAGGTGTGGTATTTTGTGATGACTTCAATAAATCTCGTTTGTTTTTGTCAGAAAACTCGGGCCATTATGTTGTGTCGATGTATGGAGCTTGTCCGTACCTCAGTTGTTCTTTGATTTCTAGCCACGAGTTGCATGTGAATGTTAAGAAGAGATCAGATCATCCATGTGTCAAAGCATCTTGAATGTACCTGTGCCTGTATCTTGAACTTCCTATGTATGATGAGGGTAAGATCGCCATCATTCCAATGTCGTCAACCGTTCTGTCATCTATGACTGCGTCTCAAAATTCAATGTATTCTTCAGTCATCTATGATTGTGTCTCAAAAGTGAATGTATTCTTCAGTCATCTTCTGCATCTCAAAAGTGAATGTATTCTACAGTGACTACTTTCTTCTGATTGTCTTATCTAAAGCACCCATTCTGCTTCTATTTTTGCATACCAGGAATTGCTGGAATAAACGGCAAGTACTGAGAATATGAGTGTATGTTTTATTGTCTCTGATCATTAAGCAGTAAGCGTAGAACTCCTTGGAAGTGACTTTTTTTATTTGCTTCTATGGCTGTTTCAGGTTGGATTTGTTTGACATTAAAATGATAGTCATCCTCTCCATGCAGAACTATTAATGGATATTGGAGGTTATCATATGAGCAGTGTGTCTCTGCAATGCATTTCAGTTCTTCTCTTCATTGTAAAACTGTGTCACTTCCCCCCCCCCTCCACACACACACACACACAATTATGATGGCAACTTCATCTATCTGAGGTGTATAAAATCAATGTTCGTGTTCTCCAGGTGGTCTTTTGTTGGCTCAAACTACAACTTTACAATCATCAGAAATCATTCATTCTAGTGCTGTTTTGAATATATGAATCAGTTGAATGTATCTATGTAAGATCCTCTGTACATCTTGGACTACTCATCTCAATCCACTGATATTTGTGCTTTGTTGATGAATTTCTGTTTCTTCATTCCCAATGAAATATAATTGCAGAAATTTATCGTCTTCATAGGGCAGTTGTAATAATGAGCCCATGTTGTGACAGATAAGTCCTTGGATTGAAAAAAACATAATCAATATCATCTCTGTTAGTGTTGACTGAAGTGACACCAAAAGAAGTCATTTGGAAGCAGGCACTGTATGCTTTTATTTTTTGAAGAAAGTGTTTTGACTCTGGAGTTTCCCCGGTCATGTAGTGTAAAAATTCCTGTGGAGGTGCTTCCAGTGGTACTAATCCAATTTTTCCATTCATGCTCTACTGAAATTTTTTGCATTGCAAAATTGGCAGATGTTATCCATTATTTCTTACTACATTAAGTTTCTGTTTGTTATATTCTTTTGTCAGCCTGTAGTGGAATGCTTCATTTGTTAGATTGTACTGTTTACTTTTCCTCATCTGCGCTTCTTGTAGGATAATTTTCATGGCTGGCTTGAGTTAGCTATCTTTTATTGTAAGACTGGGTCGCAATTTATGATTCTTCAATCCATTCATTTTGTTGTCCTTCGGTTTCTCCGCTTCTCACAGTGCTCACTGTTGATCGTTGGAAACTTAGACATGCTTCGATCTCTTCATCTCTTTCACTTTTTCGCTGTTCTTTTTTGTTTTCATCATTTTGCTTTAGAACTGGCAAGATCTGCTCCTCTTTTACATTTGGGCAGTGTCTAAAAAATTAACCATATCAACCTATTATTAATAAATGCACTAAGACACTTTACACACTTTATTTTCAATTTATATACAATCACTGTATAACTTTGACTACTCACACTCACTGTTTGTTTTTATTCACTCACTGCACTACTTTCCCAGTTCCTCCCTTCATCACTGATAAGAAACTGATGTTAAAGTCCATGATGGGTCTTGCTTCATATGCCCATACCAATCGATAGCCCCACCAGTGGTGAATTCCAGAATGTACCATAAATGCTTTGAATGGTCCACAATGTTCCAACACATTCCACAAAATTCAAGACTGTTTTGGGATGTTCTGCGATGTTCCCGAGCATTCTGGAATCTTCCTCGAAGTTGCCAACTATTCCTGGATCTTCCAGAACATATCAGGTCATGGTGGAAAATTCTGGAAAGTTGTGGAATGCTCTCGAATGTTCTGAAATGTCCTAGAAATTTCTAGAGGACGAAACTTCCCAGCCCTTACATCTTCAGATAAAAATGGGAATCTTCTTCATGGATGGAGGAGAGAAGGTACTACACCATATAACTCCCTTGATTGTACTGGGACTCGTTTGAGATTGTTAACGGTGTGCACATTGTACACTTACTTTTATTATACTGATTAGAGTCCAGTGTGTTAATCATTATGACACTTCAGCAGGAATGTAGAAATAAAACTGATCAAAGCAAATATTATTTTAGCACTGCACAGGTAATGGTCTAAAAGACTGAGCTATGCAGGCACACCTGACATCCTGCCCTCATAGCTTCAATTCTCCCAGCACCTCTCTCATACTACACTGAAGTGCCAAAGAAACTGGTATAGGCATGCCTAGGCAAACAGGCAGAATGTGGCGCTGCAGTTAGCAACACCTACATAAGACAATAAGTGTCAGACACAGTTGTTAGATTGATTACTGCTGCTACAATGGCAGGTTATCAAGATTTAAGTGAGTTTGAACATGGTGTTACAGTCAGCGCATGAGCAACGGGACACAGCATCTCCGAAGTAGCGATGAAGTGGGGATTTTCCCGTACGGCCATTTCACAAGTGTACCATGAATATCAGGAATCCAGTGAAACATCAAATCTCCAATATTGCTGCAGCCGGAAAAGGATTCTGCAAGAACGGGCCAATGATGACTGAAGAGAATCATTCAATGTGGCAGAAGAGCAACCCTCCTGTGCAAATTGCCGCAGATTTCAATGCTGGGCTATCAAACAAGTGTCAGTGTGCGAACCCTTCAACAAACACCATCAATATCTGCACAACACAAAGCTTTACACCTCGCCTGAGCCTGTCAACATTGACATGGGACTGTTGATGACTGGAAACATGTTGCCTGGGCGGATGAGTCTCATTTCAAATTGAATCGAGCAGATTGATGTGTACAGGTATGGAAACAACCTCATGAGACCATGGACCCTGAATGTCAGCAGGGAACTGTTTGAGCTGTTGGAGGTTCTGTAATGGTGTGGGGTGCGTGCAGTTGGAGGGATATGGGAACACTGATATGCCTAGGTACAACCCTGACAGGTGACATGTAAGTAAGGGTGCTGTCTAATCACCTGCATCCATTCATGTCCACTGTGCATTCTGACAGACTTGGGCAATTACAGCAGGACAATGCGACACCCCATACATCCAGAATTGCTACCCAGTGGCTACAGGAACACTGTTCTGAGTTTAAACACTTCCGCTGGACATCAGAGTCCTCAGACGTGAACATTATTGAGCTTATTTGGGATGCCTTGTAATGTGCTTTTCAGAAGAGATCTCTACACCCTCATACTCTTATGGATTTATGGACAGGAATCATGGTGTCAGCTCTCTCCAGCACTACTTCAGATGAGTCCATGCCACATCATGTTGCGGCAGTTCTGTGTGCTCGCAGTGGGCCTACATGATATTAGGCAGGTGTACCAGTTTATTTGGCTCTTCAGAGTAGCTTTGATGGTAGATCATTTGTTGTGTGCTGATAACTCAGTTGGTAAGAAAATTGCACACAAAAGTAAGATCCAGAATTCGAGTTCCAGTCTGGCATGAAATTTTATTCTGTCAGGAGGTGTCAAATGAGTGTACACACTGTTGTAGAATGAAAGATTTATTCAGCATTTTGTTATATCTGTGCTTGGATTAAGCAAGTTACTAAGACAGAGGAATGCAATGCCGGAAGAGAAAACCTGTGTACATATACGGGATTCATTATAAGGAAAGGAAATTTGTCAGAAATGGGTCAGACATGTAACAAATAATTATTGTAATGCATTATCTAGTAAGTAATTGTAAAGTAAAACTTACAGTATCTCATTCTGTGGCTGACTTCCTATGACAGGGAGCATAGGAAACACGGCAAGAAATATACTCGACACACACCAGACCATTATTAGTCCTCGATTACCATTGTTTTGTCCTTTTATGTAAAGGGGCCAGCACAATATGCCCAACATTCCAAAACTTAGTACAAATCTATGAAAAAATGAGAGTACCTGACAATTAATATTAAAATGAGTTGATGTTCAACAAGTTCGTATGTATCCATACTTGAACCATATTTGAGACAGATACTTACAAGGATTTCAATGCCAATTATGTATGCAAAAACCAGAAGTATTCCATATTTTGCATCACAGTACTGCTTGGCATGGTTAAGTACATTAACCAGAATATCAAAGTCTTGAAAGACATCCCACCAAAGAATTTGTGGTAAGCAGCAGTAAACATAGAATTGAGATGGTAAAGACTGCACTGAAAACATACAAAATCATATTATAAATAACAACAAAATAATTAGTGTGGTACATAACAATAAGTCACTATGCTTTAATATACATGATAAAAATGCTGTTATGTAAGCTTCTCAGTTTAGCAAAATAATGGAAATCATTTCTTTCCATCTCTGGGACTGGGTGTAAGATTGTTCATTATTGCCAAATAACTGATTCAAGAAGTCTCAAGTTGTCATACTGCACCTCAAGCAACTACACTTGCCACACATATGGAAGCTTTGACCCTGATAGCCACTCCATTGCATCCACTGGCATAACTCATTTTAAATCAGTTAGCCATGTAAATCCTTTTCTGGTTACTATATCAGCTTCCTCATCCCCATGCATTCCTATGTACCTAAGTGCCCATCAGAATGACACTGCTTTCTCTAATGACAATTATGAAAAGGATAGACTGATACTCACCATTTAGTGGAGTCATTGAGTCGCAGATAGAAGACTGTCAAACAAGTACGCTTTTGGCCAAAAAGGCCTTCATTGAAATTACACACACACAGAATAGGAGTAGGGGACAGCACAATGCTGGTTGTGGGAGCATATAGGGATGAAATGGAAAGACAGTAGAGCAGCTAGATACAGTCAGGAGGTTAGATGGGGAGGGGGCTCGACGAAGTATCGGGAAAGGTGAGAAGTACAAAGACTGTGGGTGCGTTGGTGGAACAGAGAGCTGTGTAGTGCTGGAGTGGGAACAGGTAAGGGAAAAAGGTGTGTGCCGGACAATGACTAACAAAGGTTGAGGCCAGAAGGCTTACAGGAACATAGTGTATATTGTAGGGGAAGTTCCCACTGCGCAATTAAGAAAAGTTGGTCTTGGTAGGAAGGATCCAGATAACATAGGCTGTGAAGCAGTCATTAAAATGACGAACATTGTGTTGGTCAGCGTGCTCAGCAACCGGGTGGTCCAGGTGAATCTTTGCCACAGTTTCTTGGTGACCATTCATGTGGACGGACAGCTTGATGATTGTCATGCCCATGTACAATGCAACACAGTAGTTGCAGCTTAGCTTGTAGATCACATGGCTGGTTTCACAGGTAGCCCTGCTTCTGATGGGACAGATGATGCTTGACCGGACTCAAGTAGGCGGCAGTGGAAGGATGTCTGAGACAGGTCTTGCAGCTAGGTCTGTTATAGGAATAAGAGCCATGAGGCAAGGTGTTGGGAGCAGGGGCTGTGTAGGGATAGATGAGGATATTATATACGTTCGGTGGGCAGAAGAATACCACTGAAGTCCTTTTTGGTTGAAAGCTTACTTGTTTCGCAGTATTTTTGTTACACCTATCTGAGACTCAACATCTTCGCTATACGGTGAGTAGCGATCTATCCTTTTCATAACACTGTCATTATTCCATCCCAGATTTCTCCATTGCTTTGCTTGACTTCTTCTGTAACTTTTTTAATGGAGTAGGGTGTTCTGAGACAGGAGTACTTAAATAACGAAAGACGTAAACATAATCACTCACTGTACAGTTGAGGAACTGATCAGCCAACAGGCATACAAATAAGGCAAATACCAATGCTAGGCTTTTGGACAATGTCCTTCATATGGACTTTGGTCATCCAGTGGAACAACACTCTGCTGGCACAACATGCTCTACTTCAATGCCTACTTCACAATCTGTGCCAGTTGGATCCTAACTGCTCCCCTCCATATGATCTATTCATAGTCCCTCTTCCCTCCAAATCCACATCTCCAGTTCATCATGTGCCATACGCTACTTCCCTTGCCTGTCGCAGGATGAGCTCACCAGTCGCACATTTATATCCTGCTGCTTCACTGCCTCTCCTTCCCAGATGTCTTCCCCCCTTTTCTTCATCCCTGCCTCCCCCTCTCCTTCTCCTTGCTCCTCTCATCCAACCTCCTTCACAGAATCGCTAACTCCAGTAGAGCTGCAATACTGGGACAATGGGAGTTCCCACCTGCGCAATTCAGAAAGCTGGTGTTGGTGGGGAGGAGGCATATGGCACAGGCTGTGAAGCAGTCACTGAAATGAAGAATGTTTTGTTGGGTGGCATGCTGAGCAAAAGGGTGGTCCAGTTGTTTCGTGGCCCTGAGTTACTAGGGAAATGCTCCTCTGTGGCCGGACAGTGAGACTTTGGGTAGTGGTGGGTGACTGGAAAGAGAAGGCAAGGGAGATTATTTTTGTACAAGGTTGGGAGGATAATTACGGTCTGCAAAGGCCTCAGTATCTTTAAGGTGGAGGTCAACACCTAGGAAGTTGGCTTGTTGGTTTGAGGAGGACCAGGTGAAGCGAATGGGGAAGAAGGTGTTGAGCTTCTGGAGGAATGTGGATAGGGTGTTAGGGTGTCCTCACCCTCGATCCATATCACAAAGATGTCATCAATGAATCTGAACCAGGTGAGGGGTTTAGGATTCTGGTTGTTAAGGAAGGATTCCTCTAGATGCTACATGAATACAATGGAATAGGATGGTGCCATGCGGGTACCCATAGCCGTACCCTGGTTTTGTTTGTAGGTAATGTCTGCAAAGGAAAAGTAATTGCGGGTGAGGATACACTTGATCGTGGGGACTAGGATGCAGGTTGTTGGTTTGGAATGCATTGGGCATTGAGAAAGGTAACATTCAATAGCAGTAAGGCCATGGGACATTAGGGATGTTACTGTAAAGAGAGGCGGCATCAATAGTGATGAGCAGGGCATCGTGTGGTAAAGGAATAGGAAATGTGGAGAGTTGATGGAAGAAATGGTTGGTATCTTTGATGTAGGAGGGTAGGTGTTGAATAATGTGCTGAAGGCATTGATCTACGAAAGCAGAAATTCTCTCAGTGGAAGCACAGTAACTGGCCACAATGAGGTGTCCTTGGTGGTTGGGTTTATTGAGTTTAGGAAGCATGTAGAAGGTAGGAGTGCAGGGACTGGTAGGGGTGAGGAGAGAGATGGACTCTGGGGAGAGGTTCTGGGATGGGCCTAAGGGTTTGAGGAGAGACTGGAGATCCTACTGGATCTCCGGAATGTGGTCACTGTGGCAAGGCTTGCAGAAGGATGTATCCCCCAAATGGCGTTACCATCAAATTGCCCATCTTCAGCTGCTACACTTCTCCACAATGACCTCCATCTGTTCAGGTTCCGCCAATCTTTATCCCTCACCAAATAGTCCTGCAAAACCATATCAATCAAGCCCAAGGCTCCTTGCTATACCTTGTCTATATTTGTAATATTCTCCTGCTATGCAATCCCTAGTTCCTGGAACCTACAACACACACTGAAACTCTTGCCCTCCAGGAACTAGAGCAACATGCACAACGCTGCCTCAGAAAGGTCTATACACTGCTCACTTCCTACTCCTGCCTTGGGACAGCACTGTTCACCACCTCTACAACAACCTCCAGACATCCCCCACGTCCCCTCAAAGCTGACAAATACTTTCTCACAGACCCACTTCATTTACCCAACCCTCCATAACTCACTTCCACCACCACCACCACCACTACCACCACACTGAATCCAGAACTCAAACAGACCTGAAACACAGTCATGAATCTTTCCTCCAAACACCTTAGCACCACAGAAATATCAGCCCTTTCCGTGTTCTCTTACTCATTATTTACCACATATTGACACACCACGTTGATTTAAGGATAAATTTTTGCTGATTGGGTCTCATAAAATTATGTCAAAAGTTTGTATGTCACATTCATGTAAGGGTGGCCACAGCTATCTCCCTTTTAACTTTACCTTAAGATATAAGTAGGCTGAATTGTCATGGGGCACTCACTGTTTGTTTCATAGCCTGAGGGAGCTTAATGTTACTGTACAATATGAGGTTAGCAGATAATTTCTACAGCAATGGACATCACACATGATGCTGTCAATAGCTGCCCAACCCCTCCCTTACAAATGCCATCCTGGAGCAGCGACCTCCCCCTTTCCAGGCAGTGTTAAGTGAGTTACAGTTAATATTCATCATCAAACGTGCATTCACGAGCACAGTGAGCTGCACGCGACAATACTTGATAAATGTTAGGCCCATATGTTGCTTTTTTCCCTTTCTCTAAATTTGTAATCATATAAACTGCGTGTGATAGCACTGTGATGTGTTAGTTCTACCCACATTGGTATTTAAACTGTGTAGTGTAGTGAGTTCAATATTCTGTGTTTCTGGTATGTTTATACTGCTTTGGGCAGTTAGGTAGATATTTTTTTCTCTCATCATTTTCTTTTATCTGTGTTCTGACTGCATTTGGTAATGTTGTGTTATCGTTGAGTGCATTTCATTTTGTCTACATTATTTTGCTTTTATGAGCTATATTACTTCCTATTTGTAATTATTTTTTCTGTACATGTTTCTAATGTTCTCTTGTTTGATTATGTGTTTGTACTTTGGCTGCACTGTAGGTTAAGGTATAGATAGATAGAAAGATAGATTGATATGCAGTGATTACATGCCCTGCAGACCATGCGCTGCTTCCACTAACTGACTCCATTCCTTCCTGTTTTGTGCCCGGTTCCTCCACGTGTCTTCAATTCCCAGGGCTGCTAGGTCCTTCGCCAGGTCGTCCATTCAGCGCTGACTTGGTCGCCCAATGGGGCGTTTGGTGTTTGGTTTCCCCACTAGTGCCATCTTCGCCTGTCTTCCATCCGGCATACGGGCTACATGGTCTGCCCACTCTATTCTTTTGCTCTTTATCTTCTGTAGGATATTTGGTTGTCGCATCAGAAGGTAGATTTACTCGTTTTTCCTCCTCCTCTATTCTCCGTTATCTAAAACTGGTCCCCATATCTTCTTCATTGCTCTTCTTTCAGATATTAATAGCTTTTCCCTTTCTCGCTTAGTCATGCTCCATGTTTCTGAACCGTACATTGCTGCTGGGCATATCACTGCGCTGTAGATTTTCATCCTAATGTTCACTGAGATCGATTTAGAGCCGGGCGTCTCTCTGAGAGAATGCATGCATTTCCTTCCCACTGCTATTCTTTCCTTGATGTCCATTTTTATTTTGTTGTCCGTGGTAAACCAAGGTCCCAAGTATTTGAACTGGTGTACTCTCTTGAACCTCTTGCCATCTGTCTCAAGAAATTCTTCCTGCTCTTGTCTTCTTCCTAATTGCATGAACTCTGATTTCTCTCGATTCACTTTTAGCCCTACCTTCTGTGCATAATTGTCCATTTTCTGGTACATTTCTTTCAACTCGTGCTTTAATTCACTTAGTAGTGCTATGTCATCTGCATATGCGAGACAACTGAATTTACTGTCCATCTCTACTCCAGCACACTCCTGTGCCTACACTCTTTTATTACTTTCTCTAAGATGACACTGAACAGAACAAATGAGAGAGCATCGCCTTGTCTGAGGACAGTCTCAGTCTCGAATGTTTCTGATGTGGCTCCTCGGAAACGTACTGTTGCCTTTGACCCTTCCATACAAGCTTGCACCATTCTCACTAGCTTCTCAGGGATTCTGAAGTCACACATTGCATTGTATAAGCTATTCCTGTGGTTGCTGTCATATGCAAGTTGAAAATCAACGAACAGGCTGTAGATATCTTTATCATATTCCCAGTGTTTTTCAAACAATTGTCTTAGTGTGAAAATGTGATCTACTGTCAACTGGTCTGGTCAAAAGCCAGCTTGGTACTCCTGTATGTTGTTCTCTATGAATGGTTGCAATTTTCTGAGGATAATGATGGACAGCACCTTATACGTTACATTCAACAAGCTGATTCCTCTGTAGTTACTGCATTCCATTTTGCTTCCCTTATTGTATATTGGGCATATTATAGCCAATTTTCATTCTTCTGGCAGGGTCTCCTTCTCCCATATCAAATGGATCAGTTTATATATCTCTAAGTGTAAGCTCTCACCTCCCTCCTTGATTAATTCTGATGTTATTCTGTCCTCTCCTGGGGCTTTGTTGTTTCTGAGTCCTTCGACTGCAATCTTCATTTTTCTTCACTAACTTCCCATTGTTCTTCATCTTTCCTTTCTTCCGTAGTGTTTGCAGGTAATATCTCATCTTGATCTGGGCAATTCAACAGTTCCGAGAAGTATTCTTTCCATCTTTGTACAATTCTTTCCTTGTCATTTATCAAGTTGCCGTTCTTATCTCTAATGAAAAAAATGGGGCTCTGAAATCCATGTTTCCGATTTTTTATGTATTGGAAGAATTGCCTTGAGTTCTTGTTTCGGCTCTCTGCCTCAACTTGTTCTAGCAAAATGTTTACACATATTCCCTTCTCTGCTCTTAGGATTCGCTTTGTCTCCCTTCTGATGTTGACAAAATGTTCCCTTTTCTGCTCATTATCCCTGTCAGCTTGCCACTTCTCCCTCATCTTCCCTCTCTTTTCTGTAGCCTTCTTCATTATCTTCTTTCTTCCCAATATATCCTCCGCTACACTTAGTACCGTGGAATTTATTTCTTCCCACCTTTCCTCCATGTTCTCTCTTGGTTCCAGGGTCTCTAGGACCTCAATATGGTTTTTGATTTCTATAGAATATTGTTCTTTAACAGAACTTTCTCGTAGTTTCTCAACATTCAAAGCAGGTTTTAGTGTCCCCTTCTTCTTATGCGTGTAGGTGAACATGAGTTTAAGCCTGCACACAATGAGGCAGTGGTCTGATGCACAGTCGGCTCCTCTATATGACCTCACGGCCACGACTCTCTGGCTATAGCACTGGTCCACCAAAATGTGATCTATTCTGGTTGGTGGTTCTTCCATCCGGTGAACACCATGTTCCCTTATGTATTCTCTTGTGTTCAAAGTAAGTCGAACTTACTCTCAGGTTCTTTGAGGTAGGTTAAGGTATAACAATGTATATTTCTTCCCTTTATCTTTCTTCTGATGGACCACCCCCCCATTAGTGCTAATTTTGTTGTGACAGTGCCACGAGATTTAAAATTGCCGCTACGTCAGTACGCAAACACGGCGATAGAGGCACTCCACAGCTAGGCTGAGCGCGGGAGCACCACCTAGCTATGAATGGCACCGGCCGCATGTCACGGCACGGCAGTTGAGTGACAGTTACGGAGTTGGTAGCATGAAACCCCCTATTGTTTCTACGTTTGTATATCCACGCAATTTATTAGTGAATTAAAGGTTATAACACTTTTTGGCGACGAGGTCGGATATTTTTTTTCCAGCGTTGGAGTATTGTGCATTCGTGTCTGGGCAGACATGGAACAGCTTCTGCAAGCGCTCATTGAACAACAAACGCAGCTGACGGCTGCTATTCAGGCGTTGTCGACGTCGCTTACTCATCGTCTGTCGTTCTCTTCTCCGCCTCCGTTCCCTCCTTACGACGAGGCCGCTGAAGACTGGGAGGATTATGAGAAGCGTTTGCGGCAACACTTCTTGGCTTTCGGCGTTGTCGACGCTCCAATGTGTAAGTCGTTATTTCTATCTTGGATTTACCCACGGATCTATCAGCTACTATCTCAGTTAGCCCCTCTGCGGGAACCTGCCTCTCTGTCCTTCCAAGAAGTGTGTGACTTATTGTCTAACCATTACCGAAAAAACACCCACGTCGTTGCCGCCCGCGTGGCGTTCTACCGGTGTCGTAAACAGCCCCATCAATCTTACCGGGCTTGGGCGGCGGAACTACACGGTCTGAGTAGGAAATGTCAGTTTGTCACGGACACTCATCATGAGTCTTATGCTGATTCAGTGGTTAGGCATGCTATTCTACGGCTTGCTCCTGATAAAGAAGTTCGGCAACGTGCCCTACAACTGCCAAACCCGTTGTTGTCGGAAGTTCTCAGCATCACTCAATCCTTTGAAGTGTCTCATGCTGCTGGCGCGCAAATAGACGCATGGTGTGATGTAGGCGCAGTACAGTCAACTTTCGACACGGACAATTTGCCTGTTTCCCAGGAGAACAAAGATGTGGCGGCGGTTCACTCGCGTAAATAACGTCGCATTGGGCCGCAACGCTTGCAGCGAAAACAGCAACCACAGAAACAGGTTCGTCCCGCCCTTCCTTCTTGTCCACATTGTTTCGTACAGCATGACAGGGCCGCATGTCCAAAACGTTGGGCCACGTGTAATTCATGTAGGAAAAAAGGCCACATTGCTTCTGTGTGTCAGTCCCCTAAAGTTCCTGTCGACGAGGACGAGGCATTGGACATGGATGTTAACTGTGTGCTTTCTCAAACAAATAAGTTGTTTGTTACTGTTCGTGTTCTGGATAAAGACATTCGCATGCAAGTGGATACTGGCTCTGCAGTAACTCTCATTAATTCTCGCACATATTTGGAGTTGGGCTCCCCTCCCTTGCGAACTTATAATAAGCAGAAAATCCCTATCGTTGGCCAGTTTGATGCTTCCACTGCCTACAAGTCTGTTGTTAGGCCCCTCACGTTTTATGTGGTGGATCATGCGGGCACTGAAAATCTGTTCGGTTATGATGCTTTCCAGTTGTTTGGGTTCTCCATTGATGATGATGTGCACCTCATATCTGAGGATATTCCGTATCAACAGCTGGATGGATTGTGTTCTGAATTCTCATCCGTGTTCTCTGCTGGTCTGGGTCGTGCCAAGAATTTTGAAGCCCACATTACTCTTAAACCTACAGCTCGCCCTAAGCTTTTCCGGGCACGCCCTATTCTGATGGTGTTGCGTGCACCTGTCAAGGCTGAGATAGACAGGTTAACAGCTTCAGGGATTCTCCTTCCTGTTACCTCCAGCGAATGGGCATTGCCAATCGTGGTGGTTTCTAAACCAAATGGGAGTCTGCGATTGTGTGGCGATTTTAAAGCCACTGTCAACGCTCAAAGCCTCATTGACACTTATCCTCTTCCCCGTCCTGAGGAGTTATTTACCAAGCTCGCTGGGGGCCATTTCTTTTCCAAACTTGACTTATCGGAGGCGTACCATCAGTTGCCGTTGGATGAGTCTTCCAAGGAATTTCTCGTCATCAACACTCCTTGTGGGTTGTATCAGTACCAGCGGTTACCTTTTGGTGTCGCTAGCGCGCCGGCCATTTTTCAGCAGTTTTTGGAACAGCTCACGGCTTCCGTTTCTGGCTGCATCAACTACCTGGATGACATTGTTGTCACGGGGGCCTCCACTGAGGAGCACCTTTGCAATTTGCGTTCCTTATTTCGGGTTCTGCATTCAGCTGGGTTGAAGTGCAATCTGGACAAGTCACAGTTCTTCCAACCCTCCATTGTGTATCTTGGTTTCCACTTGTCCCGTGAAGGTATACGTCCTCTACGTCAGCACGTTGCGGCCATTACCGCTCTTCCCCGGCCGTCTACGGTCAAAGAACTTCAGGCGTTTCTAGGCAAGACTGCTTATTATCACAAATTCATTCCATCCGCGGCGGCGGTGGCTCATCCTCTGCATCAGCTGTTACGCAAAAACGTTCCTTTCTGTTGGTCCGACGAGTGTGAGCAGGCTTTTGTCCGCCTGAAGGCTCATTTGCAGTCAGCGCCTTGTCTTGCCACATTCCGTCTGGGTCAGCACTTGGTTCTGGCGACTGACGCGTCACAGTATGGCCTAGGGGCTGTTCTCGCCCATCGGCATGAGGATGGGTCGGAACGACCCATCGCCTATGCTTCCAAGACGCTCAACGATGCCCAACGGCGTTACTCTCAAATCGAAAAGGAGGCGCTCGCTATCATTTATGCTCTAAAAAAGTTCAGCGTTTTTTTGTATGGTTCTAAGTTTCACCTCATCACCGACCACAAGCCGCTGGTCTCTCTGTTCAGCCCCTCGGCGTCGCTTCTGGATAAGGCAGCTCACCGCCTGCAACGTTGGGCCTTATACTTGTCTCGTTTTCACTATGAGATTCACTATCGCCCCACGGCCCAGCACGCCAACGCTGACGCGTTGTCGCGTTTGCCGATGGGCCCCGACCCGGTTTTCGATCGAGATGAACTACTCTGTTTCCACATTGATGAGGAAGAACGTCGTGCGGTCGAGGATTTTCCACTTACAGGTTCGCAGGTCGCGTCGGCTACTGCGCGGGACCCGGTCCTGCGTCAGGTGATCGGTTTTGTTCAACGGGGTTAGCCGGACAGGACCAAGGGCCGGGCATCGGATCCCCTTCGCAACTACCATGCCTTGCGCCTTCGTCTGTCTGTTCGTGGGGGTGTTGTTATTCTGGCCACGGCTGGCGCATCTCCACGGGTCGTGGTGCCAGCTTCTCTTCACAAAGGTGTTCTCAAACTATTGCATGAAGGCCATTGGGGGATTTCTCGGACTAAGTCCCTGGCCTGCAGGCATGTTTATTGGCCCGGTATCGATTCGGACATCTCCCACATGGTCGCTGCGTGTGGTCAGTGTGCTCAACAACTGGCTGCGCCCCGTACAATGCCCTCTCCGTGGCCTGATCCGGCGCAGCCATGGGAATGGGTGCACGCTGACTTTGCTGGCCCCTTCCTCGGCACTTATTGGCTACTGTTGATTGACGCTTTCTCGAAGTTTCCGTTTGTGGTTTGATGTCCATCGCCCACCACTGCGGCGACGACGCTGGCTTTGTCCAAGATCTTTGCGCTAGAAGGTCTTCCATCCATGATTGTCACGGACAACGGCCGTCAGTTCTCTTCGCACGCCTTCCGTGATTTTTGTACTGGACAAGGGATTCATCATGACAGCACCGCCCTTCCATCCCCAATCGAATGGGGAGGTCGAGCGCCTTGTCCGCACTTTAAAAAGCCAGATGAAAAAATTCCTTACTGATTTTTCTACCGATGACGCTCTGTTGCAATTTCTGAGTTCTTATTGCTTCACGCCTCTGGGTGATCGCAACCCTGCTGAACTCTTGCATGGCCGCCAACCGCGCACTCTACTGCACCTGCTTCACCCTGTCAGGCCTAGTACTGTGTCCCCTAGTGCGGGAAAATACTCGGTGGGCGCCGACGTGTGGGCACGAGGGTATGGATCTCGCCCTAAATGGATTCCAGGGGTGGTCAAGGCTCTTCGTGGCCGCCGGCTTTGTGAAATACGTACGGACGACAGCATGGTTGTTCGCCATTACGACCAGATGCGCCCACGAGTGGTGGACACGCCGGTGCCACCGCCCCTTCTTTTGCCTCCACCAGCCCGAGAAGCCAGTCCTGTCGCTGCTGCCGCTCTCCCGTGCGTGTCGCTGCAGCCAACGTCGCTGCCACTTCCGAGTACGCTGAAACCGGTCCCAGTCGCGACGCCGCCTTCTCCGGGACCCATCTCGCTGGAGCACACCCCCAGGTCCCCGACACCTATGGATGCTGCTCCGGAGTTTTCACCCATCATCTCGTCCAGGAGGCACGTTCCACGCACAAGCTTCCGTCCTGGACATTTTCGACCATATTCTTGTGTTTCTCCGCGGGATCTTCTCAGGGTCTCCCAAGAGGCCATGGATTTCTCCGCACTGTCCGTGTCTCCAAGGAAGTGGGTGTCCTTTTTTTTTTCAAGGGGGGAAAAGTGTTGTGACAGTGCCACGAGATTTAAAAGTGCCGCTATGTCAGTACGCAAACACGGCGATAGAGGCGCTCCGCAGCTCGGCTGAGCGCGGGAGCGCCACCTAGCTATGAACGGCGCTGGCCGCATGTCACAGCACGGCAGTTGAGTGACAGATACGGAGTTGGTAGCATGAAACCCCCTATTGTTTCTACGTTTGTATATCCACGCAATTTATTAGTGAATTAAAGGTTATAACAAATTTTCGTAAATTCCGTTAGAATTTAGAAACAATTTTCGTGCCGAAATTTAAGCAATTATCGAGTAGTGATGATATTGATTATGATGACAGCACTATGGTCACTTGTTTTTTTTTCCCGCCAGAATGAGCAACGGAGTCACATGGAGGTGTTTAACTGTGTGCTTGGTGTGAAGATGTTAAGGAATCAAGCTAAGAGGACAAGTAAATTTTGTGACTATAAAGGTGTTTGAAGCTGTGCAATCATTTGTGTACCTCATGACACGTAATCCACAGTTCGCCAAGTTCAAAAACCACAAGAGCAATTGCAAGAACATGATTAGGTGCATGCAAGCATTTCATCCACGCTGGTAAATGAAACTTGGATTACCTATATTGCCACGAATGCCGCATCTGGATTGCAGTGTGGGATGGTGTATTGTGGTGTAGTGTTAGTGTATGTATCAGTGTATCAACATATTTGTTACTTTGTGAAGCATGTAACAGTGCAGCACTGTGTAGTGCAAGTGTTAAAAAAAATACATCAATGGATTATACTAGGCTGAAACTTAAATTTTGGTAATTGGCCCTCCTTTATTCCTCTTGTTGGTTATCATTTATTACAGCAACACTCAGGCTGCTGCTCCTAGACTGCAGGGGAAGAACAAATGGCAATTGGATTTACGAGGTGAGTGGGTAGGAATAAGCCAACGCAGACTGTACTATAAACCCCCCCTGCCCTTCGGCTTTTGCTTACAGGCCTCACCCTTTGCTCCACTTCCAAATTGAGTCATGCAGGACTTGTTAAAGATTATGCTTGAATGGTGAACAAAAATGGTTCAAATGGCTCTGAGAACTATGGGACTTAACTGCTGAGGTCATCAGTCCCCTAGAACTTAGAACTACTTAAACCTAACTAACCTAAGGACATCACACACATCCATGCCTGAGGCAGGATTCGAACCTGTGACCATAGCGGTCGCGCGGTTCCAGACTATAGCACCTAGAACCGCTCAGCCATACTGGCCGGCGAATGGTGAACAAAAGTGGATAAGATGTAGAGAATAAGGAGGAACTAAAGAAAATGTGGAAGGAGTATTTTGAAGAACTCCTGAGCCCGAATGGAGATGTGAATGTGGAGGAACAAGCTGAGGAGAAAAAAGAGGAGGAACAGCAAATAGAAAAAGACCTTACATAGGGGGAAGTGGAAGAGGCATTGGGCAAGATGAAGGGAGGGAAATCACCAGTTCTGGATGTAGTAATGGTGAGAGCAGCAGGAGAGGTGGGAATACAATGGTTATATTGAGTAATGAAAATTGTGTGGAGACAGAAGATGATCCCAGAAGACTGGAAGAAGGGAATAATTATCCCGATCTTTATGAAGGGAAATAGAAAAGAGTGCAAGAACTATTGGGGGATAACACTGATGAGTCAGTGTGCAAAGATTTTTGAGAAAATTTTGGAAGCACGAATTCGGGCAAAATTAGAAGGAAGAATGTGAGAAGAGCAACATGACTTCAGAACAGGAAGGTCCATGGTGGATCTAATTTTTTGTGTACGACAACTACAGGAATAGTACTATGAATATGGAATAGAACTAGTTATGACCTTCCTGGGCATTGAAAAAGCGTATTATAGTGTACGTAGAAGCAACCTGTGGAAAGCCCTAGAGAAAAGAGGAGTAGCAAAAAAGATTATTTGGAGAATAAGAGAAATATACCATGGAAGTGTGAGGTGTGTGAAACTGGGAGGAGAGAGATCAGCTTGGATTGAATAGAAGAATGGCTTGAGGCAGGAAAGTGCACTTTCACCATTACTCTTCATTGTAGTGATGGATCCTATAATGAGTACAGTAGCACAAGTAACGTGAAAGGAAGATGAAAGCTATGGGGTTTGCAGATGATCTAATGATTTGGAGGAATAAAAAGGAGGAAGTACAAGAGCAGTTGGACGTACGGGAATGAACAGTACAAGAATATGGGATGAAATTTAGTATAAGTAAGAGTGAGATGATTATCACAACAAGAAAGAAGGAGAGAGGAACAACTGGAATAACAATTGGTGGGGAACGATTGAGGAGAGTGGAGAGTTTCAGGTATCTAGGAAGCCTGATACAGGAAGATGGAAAAGACGACAGAAATAAATGAGTGGGGGAGAAAATTAAAAGCATTTTGGAAGAGTGTCAGAAGCCTGATATGGAGCAAGGATGTACCCCAAATCAGTAAAAAGGTTATATACAGGTCATACTATGTCCCAATAATAATATATGTATCAGAAACCAGGGTTATGAAAGGAAGAGAGAAAAGCAAAGTACTATCTAGTAAAATGAAATTCCTGAGAAACAGTATTGGATTGACAAAGATAGACAGGTTAAGAAATGAGAGGATCAAAGAGTTAATGACGGTGGAACCATTACAGGAGGAGATAGAGAAACCAAAGGCTGCAATGGTATGGACACATTAAGAGAATGGAGGAGAAAAGGATACCCTGGAGTATACATGAGATGAAACTGAAAGGAAAGAGACCAAGAGGAAGCCTGAGAGACAGATGGCTGAAAGGAGTAGAGGAATGTGTCCAGAAGAAAGGAGAAGACTGGACCAAGGCGAAGACGAAGAGATGGTAGCAAGCCAGACGACGATGGAGAGGACTATGTTCCATACAGACCTGGCCAGAGGCTGGAAACTGTTCAAGAAGAAGAAGAAGAAGAAGAAGATGATGATGATGATGATGACTTGTTAAAGACCTGCTCTCCTTCTCCCGATCCCTACAGTGGAAAAACTTTTTTTGCCATGAACCGTAGCAATCAGACTCAACCAAAGACCAATGTTGAACCCTGCCTGACTCAGTTCACTCCTCCATCCAGCCATAATCCACCCCCAATGCCCCCAAATCACCCCCTGTTAACTTTCCAGGATTTCTTAACCTCAAACCTTGCCTTACCATCATTCTCCAAATCCCTCAACATGCAAGCTAATCTTACATCCACAGAAAGAACCGCAGTCCACCGCCTAAACACTGATCCTGACCTTATAATCCTACCTGCAGACAAAGGATCTACTACTGTTGTTTTGAACCGCAAGGATTACCTGCCAGAAGGACTTCACCAGCTGTCAGATACATTCACCTACAAACCTTGCCACAATGACCCCATTCCAGAAATCCAGCAGGATCTCTAGTCTCTTCTCAAATCCTTAGGCCCATCCCGGTACCCCTGGCTGCAGTCCAAATCTCTAGTCACTCCTACCAATCCCTGCTTTCCTGCCTTCTACATGCTTCCTAAACTCCATAAACTCAACCATCCAGGAAGTCCCATTCTGGCCAGTTACTGACAGCTTGTTACTTGTCATGCCCACATAGAAAGCAGCACAATGGTTGCTGCTTAGCTTGTAAAACACATGACTGGTTTCACAGGTAGCCCTGTGTCTCATGCGACAGATGATGCTTGTGACCAGACCGGAGTCGGTGGTGGTGGGAGGATGTATGGGACAGATCTTGCATCTATGTCTATTACAGGGATATGAGCCATGAGATAAGGGCTGGGAGCAGTGGTTGTGTAGAGATGGACAAGCATATTGTGTAAGTTCGCTGGACAACAGAATACAATGGTGTGATGGGTGGGAAGGATAGAGGGCAGGACATTTCTCATTTTCGTGGTAGTCGTCGTTCTCGTAGACTGACACCTTCAGCTTTCATCCTATTATGCGGAACCTACCCTCCCATATGCATAATGCCTATGGCCTTACCACAGTTGAACGCTACCTTTACCAATGCCCGATAGATTTCAAACCAACAACCACCTTCCTACTCACCACGACCAATTAGATTCTCTCCCACAATTACTACTCTTTTGAAGGCATTACCTACAAACAATAAAAAAATAAGGGGTATGACTATGGGCACCTGCATGGCACCATCCTATGCCAATGTATTCATGGGCCATCTACAGGGATCCTTCCTAAACAGCCAGAATCCTAAACCACCCACCTGGTTCAGAGTCAATGATGACATCATTGTGATCTGTATCGATGGTGAGGATACACTATCCACATTCCTCTGCAATCTCAACACCATCTCCCCCATTTGCTTCACCTGACCCAACTCAACCCAACAAGCCACCATCCTAGATATTGACCCCCACCTCAAAGATGGCTACCTGAGTACCTCTGTCAATATCAAACCTGCCACCCGTTCCACACCCAGAAGTCCCTTCTATACAACCTCGCCACCCGTGGCCCTCGCATCTGCAGTAACGAGCAGTCCCTCTCGAAATATACCGAATGTCTGACGCCTTTACAGCCCATAATTATTCTCCCAACCTTGTACAAAAACGAATCTCCCATGCTGTAACATTCCAGTCAGCCACCACTTCCCAAAGCCTCACAATCTGGTCACAAAAGAGCATTTCCCTAGTAACTCAGTACCGCCCAGGACTGGAGCAACTGAATTACATTCTCCTCCAGAGATTCGACTAACTCTCATCGTGCCCTGAAATGAGAAATGTTCTGCCCACTATCCTTTCCACCCATCACACCATAGTATCCTGCTGTCCACTGAACTTACACAATATGCTCGTCCACCGCTACACAACCCCTGCTCCCAACCCCTTACTCATGGCTCATATTCCTGTAATAGACCTAGTGCAAGACCTATCCAATACATCCTCCCACCACCACCTACTCCAGTCCAGTCACAAGCATCATCTATCACATCAGAAGCAGAGCTACCTGGTGCAGCTGGGAGATTAGATGGAGGGTTGGGGAGAAGGGAGTTGTGTGTGTGTGTGTGTTTTGTCTGTCTGCCGTCTGTTTTTGACAGAGGCCTTGTTGGCCGAAAGCTTATTTTGTGACAGTTTGTTTCTTGTGCCTGCCTGTGACTCAGTATCTCTGCTATGTGGTGAGTAGCAACTACACTTTTTACAACCATACTCTGTGTGTTACCAACCACTAACTTTGCAAAACTGTTGCCTGCAGGACTTTTCTCCCCTGTCATATTATTTAGGCATTTAAAAAGCTTTAATGCACTGAAAGTCTTTGATATAAGGTTTTTCAAGTGTGGTTAAGTGCAGCAACTGTGTGAACTTATCAGAAACACAAGTAAGAGACACATGGAACACGCCAATATGTAAAAATGAAGAGCAGTGCCTGAAGAGAACTACAGTCAGTTAAATTGTTAATGAGGAGAAATGTACTTGAAGCAAACATTTTTTGCAATAATAAGTTAATTGAAACTGGCGTCATATCATAGCCAAGCTGGAGGGAATACTGCAGACTGAAAGGCATCCCCAAATGCTGTGCAACTGACAGTGCTCTTTATGGTGCATGTTATAATATTTACTACAATAGTGAAAGAGTTCACTCAATATAACTCCCTGCGAAATGTAATTTTTCTGAACATAACATCTGAGAGATAACTTACAATGTATCAGGAGAAACATTCAAGCAGGAAAGGTAGAAATACTGGCAGTTTCCAATGCTAACTGTAGCTGTGAAGCTGCCTCAGAATTTTATGCTTCAAGGCAGTGGCACAAGTTTCCTCCATGTTGGAAAAAATTAATATGAGGTGCTGTTCATGCAGAAAGCTTAGAGTATGATCATGTCCAACTGGATAAGATGGCTGAGAGTAGAGGAGAACCTCACCTAGCTCGCCTGGTGACTGCTCAACATTCAGTCAAATGTTTACTTCACAAGCTCATCAATGCAACACACTAGGACCTACTCTTAGCTGGAGAGATCTGTACTAGTTTTAGGACAGGAATGAGTATAGTCTATTTGCATAAGTAGGAAAGTTCTGGTAGAATGTAAATACTTTACAAGTAAATGAGACCACTCACCACTCATGCCTAGCTCTCTGAGCTGCAAGCCTCCACAATCCCTCTTCCTCCCTAATGCCCCCCCCCCCCCTCCTCCAACACTATCTGAAACAACCCTCACCTCAACCTAGTCCACATGCCAAACTGCAGCAGTGGCATTGTGTGCCCACCAGGTGCCATATAGGGGCATAGCCGTGTGTGTGTGTGTGTGTGTGTGTGTGTGTGTGTGTGTACACCTAAAGTATTTATTATCTGCAACAATTCTAGTTGTTCCTCCTTAGAACAAATTTTCTTAAAAAGCTACAGAAGAAACTATTCAGAAATTACATGTAAATGTTGAAACAACACTGTACTGAAAGTTATCTGGCACTGGAGCTGCGTTGTAAGCCACTGGTAAGCTAAATTGTAATGCGGAAGGCATAACTGTATGGTTCTTGATTGTTGTAACTAAAATCCAACATCTCCCTTCCTTACTCTCATTATCAGTCTGAAATATGGGCTCCTGTACATCTTCAGATGCTATTTCATGAAAGTAAATCAACATTTCCCATGCTACATCCACAGGGGATGTCAGTAGAGCTCCTGCATTCAACAGAGCAAGAACTGGCATTGATATGCCACTGGCAGACGTACTTACCTGCTGTGATAGTTGATCTGGAGCGATTATTACCGTTAAAGCTATACTCCTTGTACTGGGGTTATTAAACTCTTTCATTTATTTATTGATGTTTGGTGTAAACACCACACAACCCCTCCGTGTTTTGTAAGGGGTTCATCTGATGATTAAAACAATTTTTGCCAAGTTGCATCATGGTTTGCAACCACATTAAACTTAAGTTTTCCCTATGTATACCTGGGTTACATTAGTTTAGAGATTGGAGGGAGGTGTGTACAATAGGACCATGCCTAGTAAAACACTGTCATGTTCAAACTAAACTCTAGTTGATGAAAACTTTCCTTGATGTAAGTACATATTGAGAACATTTACCATCATGGTAAGAGACAATGGATATCTCTTATTAATTAAAAAATGTAAAATGTGGATACTCAACAATGTATTATTACAGTATTAATTAATAAAATGATATAGGATAGTACAAATAAATTAAATTGTTTTGAAGTAATATCATAAAATTATCTTTTTGTGATATGCTGGCCTCTACAAGGTAAATATTAATCAATATATACCAACCATCAAAAAGTTCTGAGACTGATTTTATTCCTCACATATAATGCCCCCCCCCCCCCATGAACAATGGATCTTGCCGTTGGTGGGGAGGATTGCGTGCCTCAGCGATACAGATGGCCGTACCGTAGGTGCAACCACAACGGAGGGGTATCTGTTGAGAGGCCAGACAAACGTGTGGTTCCTGAAGATGGGCAGCAGCCTTTTCAGTAGTTGCAGGGGCAACCTGTCTGGATGTTTGACTGATACGGCCTTGTAACAATAACCAAAACGGCCTTGCTGTTCTGGTACTGTGAATGGCTGAAAGCAAGGGGAAACTACAGCCGTAATTTTTCCCGAGGGCATGCAGCTTTACTGTATGGTTAAATGATGATGGCGTCCTCTTGGGTAAAATATTCCGGAGGTAAAATAGTCTCCCATTCGGATCTCCGGGCGGGGACTACTCAAGAGGACGTTGTCATCAGGAGAAACAAAACTGGCGTTCTACGGATCGGAGCGTGGAATGTCAGATCCCTTAATCGAGCAGGTAGGTTAGAAAATTTAAAAAGGGAAATGGATAGGTTAAAGTTAGATATAGTGGGAATTAGTGAAGTTCGGTGGCAGGAGGAACAAGCCTTTTGGTCAGGTGAATACAGGGTTATAAATACAAAATCAAATAGAGGTAATGCAGGAGTAGGTTTAATAACGATTAAAAAAAAAAAAAAAAAAAAAAAAAAAAAAAAAAAAAAAAAAAAAAAAAAAAATAGGCGTGCGGGTAAGCTACTACAAACAGCATAGTGAATGCATTATTGTGGCCAAGATAGACACAAAGCCCACGCCTACTACAGTAGTACAAGTTTATATGCCAACTAGCTCTGCAGATGATGAAGAAATTGATGAAATGTATGATGAGATAAAAGAAATTATTCAGATAGTGAAGGGAGACGAAAATTTAATAGTCATGGGTGACTGGAATTCGAGTGTAGGAAAAGGGAGAGAAAGAAACATAGTAGGTGAATACGGATTGGGGCTAAGAAATGAAAGAGGAAGCCGTCTGGTAGAATTTTGCACAGAGCATAAATTAATCATAGCTAACACTTGGTTCAAGAATCATAAAAGAAGGTTGTATACATGGAAGAATCCCGGAGATACTAAAAGGTATCAGATAGATTATATAATGGTAAGACAGAGATTTAGGAACCAGGTTTTGAATTGTGAGACATTTCCAGGGCCAGATGTGGACTCTGACCACAATCTATTGGTTATGAACTGCAGATTAAAATTGAAGAAACTGCAAAAAGGTGGGAATTTAAGGAGATGGGACCTGGATAAACTGACTAAACCAGAGGTTGTACAGAGTTTCAGGGTGAGCATAAGGGAACAATTAGCAGCAGTGGGGGAAAGAAGTACAGTAGAAGAAGAATGGGTAGCTCTGAGGAATGAAGTAGTGAAGGCAGCAGAGGATCAAGTAGGTAAAAAGACGAGGGCTAGTAGAAATCACTGGGTAACAGAAGAAATATTGAATTTAATTGATGAAAGGAGAAAATATAAAAATGCAGTAAATGAAGCAGGCAAAAAGAAAAACAAACGTCTCAAAAATGAGATCTACAGGAAGTGCAAAATGGCTAAGCAGGGATGGCTAGAGGACAAATGTAAGGATGTAAAGGCTTATCTCACTAGGGGTAAGTTAGATACTGCCTACAGGAAAATTAAAGAGACCTTTGGAGATAAGAGAACCACATGTATGAACATCAAGGGCTCAGATGGAAACCCAGTTCTAAGCAAAGAAGGGAAACCAGAAAGGTGGAAGGAGTATATAGAGAGACTATACAAGGGCGATGTTCTTGAGGACAATATTATGGAAATGGAAGAGAATGTAGATGAAGATGAAATGGGAAATACGATACTGCGTGAAGAGTTTGACAGAGCACTGAAAGACCTGAGCCGAAACAAGGCCCCGGGTGTAGTCAACATTCCATTAGAACTACTGACGGCCTTGGGAGAGCCAGTCCTGACAAAATTCTACCATCTGGTGAGCAAGGTGTATGAGACAGGCGAAGTACCCTCAGACTTCAAGAAGAATATAATAATTCCAATCCCAAAGAAAGCAGGTGTTGACAGATGTGAAAATTACCGAACTATCAGTTTAATAAGTCACAGCTGCAAAATACTAACACGAATTCTTTACAGACGAATGGAAAAACTGGTAGAAGCCGACATCGGGGAAGATCAGTTTGGATTCCGTAGAAATATTGGAACACGTGAGGCAATACTGACCTTACAACTTATCTTAGAAGAAAGATTAAGGAAAGGTAAACCTACGTTTCTAGCATTTGTAGACTTAGAGAAAGCTTTTGACAATGTTGACTGGAATACTCTCTTCCAAATTCTGAAGGTGGCAAGGGTAAAATACAGGGAGCGAAAGGCTATTTACAATTTGTACAGAAACCAGGTGGCAGTTATAAGAGTCGAGGGACATGAAAGGGAAGCAGTGGTTGGGAAGGGAGTGAGACAGGGTTGTAGTCTCTCCCCAATGTTATTCAATCTGTATATTGAACTAGCAGTGAAGGAAACAAAAGAAAAATTCGGAGTAGGTATTAAAATCCATTGAGAAGAAATAAAAACTTTGGTTTTCGCCGATGACATTGTAATTCTGTCAGAGACAGCAAAGGACTTGGAAGAGCAGTTGAATGGAATGGAAAGCGTCTTGAAAGGAGGATATAAGATGTTGTTGTTGTTGTGGTCTTCAGTCCTGAGACTGGTTTGATGTAGCTCTCCATGCTACTCTATCCTGTGCAAGATTCTTCATCTCCCAGTACCTACTACAACCTACATCCTTCTGAATCTGCTTAGTGTATTCATCTCTTGGTCTCCCCCTATGATTTTTACCCTCCACGCTGCCCTCCAATACTAAATTGGTGATCCCTTGATGCCTCAGAACATGTCCTACCAACCGATCCCTTCTTCTGGTCAAGTTGTGCCACAAACTTCTCTTCTCCCCAATCTTATTCAATACTTCCTCATTAGTTATGTGATCTACCCATCTAATCTTCAGCATTCTTCTGTAGCACCACATTTCAAATGCTTCTATTCTCTTCTTGTCCAAACTATTTACCGTCCATGTTTCACTTCCATACATGGCTACACTCCATACAAATACTTTCAGAAATGACTTCCTGACACTTAAATCTATACTCGATGTTAACAAATTTCTCTTCTTCAGAAACGCTTTCCTTGCCATTGCCAGTCTACATTTTATATCCTCTCTACCTCGTCCATCATCAGTTATTTTGCTCCCCAAATAGCAAAACTCCTTTACTACTTTAAGTGTCTCATTTCCTAATCTAATTCCCTCAGCATCACCTTACGAAATTCGACTACATTCCATTATTCTCGTTTTGCTTTTGTTGATGTTCATCTTATACCCTCCTCTCAAGACACTGTCTATTCTGTTCAACTGCTCTTCCAAGTCCTTTGCTGTCTCTGACAGAATTACAATGTCATCGGCGAACCTCAAAGTTTTTATTTCTTCTCCATGGATTTTAATACCTACTCCAAATTTTTCTTTTGTTTCCTTTACTGCTTGCTCAATATAGAGATTGAATAACATCGGGGAGAGGCTACAACCCTGTCTTACTCCCTTCCCAACCACTGCTTCCCTTTCATGTCCCTCAACTCTTATAACTACCATCTGGTTTCTGTACAAGTTGTAAATAGCCTTTCGCTCCCTGTATTTTACCCCTGTCACCTTTAGAATTTGAAAGAGAGTATTCCAGTCAACATTGTCAAAAGCTTTCACTAAGTCTACAAATGCTAGAAATGTAGGTTTGCCTTTCCTTAATCTTTCTTCTAAGATAAGTCGTAAGGTCAGTATTGCCTCACGTGTTCCAGTATTTCTACGGAATCCAAACTGATATTCCCCGAGGTCGGCTTCTACTAGTTTTTCCATTTGTCTGTAAAGAATTTGTGTTAGTACTTTGCAGCTGTGGCTTATTAAACTGATTGTTCGGTAATTTTCACATCTGTCAACACCTGCTTTCTTTGGGATTGGAATTATTATATTCTTCTTGAAGTCTGAGGGTATTTCGCCTGTTTCATACATCTTGCTCACCAGGTGGTAGAGTTTTGTCAGGACTGGCTCTCCCAAGGCCGTCAGTAGTTCCAATGGAATGTTGTCTACTCCGGGGGCCTTGTTTCGACTCAGGTCTTTCAGTGCTCTGTCAAACTCTTCACGCAGTATCGTATCTCCCATTTCATCTTCATCTACATCCTCTTCCATTTCCATAATATTGTCCTCAAGAACATCGCCCTTGTATAGTCTCTCTATATACTCCTTCCACCTTTCTGGTTTCCCTTCTTTGCTTAGAACTGGGTTTCCATCTGAGCCCTTGATGTTCATACATGTGGTTCTCTTATCTCCAAAGGTCTCTTTAATTTTCCTGTAGGCAGTATCTATCTTACCCCTAGTGAGATAAGCCTCTACATCCTTACATTTGTCCTCTAGCCATCCCTGCTTAGCCATTTTGCACTTCCTGTCGATCTCATTTTTGAGACATTTGTATTCCTTTTTGCCTGCTTCATTTACTGCATTTTTATATTTTCTCCTTTCATCAATTAAATTCAATATTTCTTCTGTTACCCAAGGATTTCTACTAGCCCTCGTCTTTTTACCTACTTGATCCTCTGCTGCCTTCACTACTTCATCCCTCAGAGCTACCCATTCTTCTTCTACTGTATTTCTTTCCCCCATTCCTGTCAATTGTTCCCTTATGCTCTCCCTGAAACTCTGTACAATCTCTGGTTCTTTCAGTTTATCCAGGTCCCATCTCCTTAAATTCCCACTTTTTTGCAGTTTCTTCAGTTTTAATCTACAGGTCATAACCAAAAGATTGTGGTCCGAGTCCACATCTGCCCCTGGAAATGTCTTACAATTTAAAACCTGGTTCCTAAATCTCTGTCTTACCAGTATATAATCTATCTGATACCTTTTAGTATCTCCAGGGTTCTTCCATGTATACAACCTTCTATCATGATTCTTAAACCAAGTGTTAGCTATGATTAAGTTGTGCTCTGTGCAAAATTCTATCAGGCGGCTTCCTCTTTCATTTCTTAGCCCCAATCCATATTCACCTATTACGTTTCCTTCTCTCCCTTTTCCTACACTCGAATTCCAGTCACCCATGACTATTAAATTTTCGTCTCCCTTCACTATCTGAATAATTTCTTTTATTTCATCATACATTTCTTCAATTTCTTCGTCATCTGCAGAGCTAGTTGGCATATAAACTTGTACTACTGTAGTAGGTGTGGGCTTCGTATCTATCTTGGCCACAATAATACGTTCACTATGCTGTTTGTAGTAGCTTACCCGCATTCCTATTTTCCTATTCATTATTAAACCTACTCCTGCATTACCCCTATTTGACTCTGTGTTTATAACCCTGTAGTCACCTGACCAGAAGTCTTGTTCCTCCTGCCACCGAACTTCACTAATTCCCACTATATCTAACTTTAACCTATCCATTTCCCTTTTTAAATTTTCTAACCTGCCTGCCCGATTAAGGGATCTGACATTCCACGCTCCGATCCGTAGAACGCCAGTTTTCTTTCTCCTGATAACGACATCCTCTTGAGTAGTCCCCGCCCGGAGATCCGAATGGGGGACTATTTTACCTCCGGAATATTTTACCCAAGAGGACGCCATCATCATTTAATCATACAGTAAAGCTGCATGCCCTCGGGAAAAATTACGGCCGTAGTTTCCCCTTGCTTTCAGCCGTTCGCAGTACCAGCACAGCAAGGCCGTTTTGGTTATTGTTACAAGGCCAGATCAGTCAATCATCCAGACTGTTGCCCTTGCAACTACTGAAAAGGCTGCTGCCCCTCTTCAGGAACCACACGTTTGTCTGGCCTCTCAACAGATACCCCTCTGTTGTGGTTGTACCTACGGTAAGATGAACATCAACAAAAGCAAAACGAGGATAATGGAATGTAGTCGAATTAAGTTGGGTGATGCTGAGGGTATTAGATTAAGAAATGAGACAATTAAAGTAGTAAAGGAGTTTTGCTAATTGGGAAGTAAAATAACTGATGATGGTCGAAGTAGAGAGGATATAAAATGTAGACTGGCAATGGCAAGGAAAATGTTTCTGAAGAAGAGAAATCTGTTAAAATTGAGCATAGATTGAAGTGTCAGGAAGTCGTTTCTGAAAGTATTTGTATGGAGTGTAGCGGTGTACGGAAGTGAAACGTGGACGATAAGTAGCTTAGACAAAAAGAGAATAGTAGCTTTCGAAATGTGGTGCTACAGAAGATTGCTGAAGATTAGATGGGTAGACCACATAACTAATGAGGAGGTATTGAATAGAATTGGGGAGAAGAGGAGTTTGTGGCACAACTTGACAAGAAGAAGGGACCGATTGGTAGGATATGTTCTGAGGCATCAAGGGATTACAAATTTAGCATTGGAGGGCAGCATGGAGGGTAAAAATCGTAGAGGGAGACCAAGAGATGAATACACTAAGCAGATTCAGAAGGATGTAGGTTGCAGTAGGTACTGGGAGATAAAGAAGCTTGCACAGGATAGAGTAGCATGGAGAGCTGCATCAAACCAGTCTCAGGACTGAAGACTACGACTGCAACAACAACAACAACAACAACATATAATGGATGGTTAGTGCGGTAACTATGTTGACAACTTGAACTAATGACTGTAAGCAACATATGTGCATTTGGCCAGTCAGTTGTGAGCAGGCACTGTTAAGCAGTGGATATGCAGCCATAGTTTGTCAACATTGTTGAGTGTCAAATTGCAATGGAAGAACATCCCTAAATCAAGTGTTCAAGACATTCTCCAGAATGACCTGAAGAAGAGAAAAGCATGTGCAATGTTTGTCCTGTGCAGGCTGGTTCTAGAGCAAAAACAATGAAGCATAAACTCTTCCTGTGAGTTGACTGAAATGCAAAACATGGACAATTCTTTTAGGGAAAAAATAGTCACTGGTGATGAGACTTGGTGTTATCAATACAAATATAAAATGATGAAGTGCAGAGATTCACATGAAGTGTCTATGATTTGATTGACATTCAAGTCAAAATCACGTGTAGTTGAACTACAACCCAAAGGAGTTTCTGACAGTTTCACATGGCTGTATGAATATTACATGCATTTTACTCAAGTGGGGGGAGGCTATGTATGACACCTGAAACATGAAAACCACCAACTTAACTTTTCTCTATTTTTTATTAATCCAGTCTCAAAACTTTTTGGACTGACAGGGTATAAATATGCCAATATTGCCTGACAGGCACTATATGTTATGGCACAGAAAATCTCTGTGGGAACAGATACTCAATTGTAAAAGCACATTACAGTCTCTTAAAAAGTTCATGATGATTCTGCAAGTTGTTGCATTTTCTGAAATGATGATAGTGATGACATTAATGGGTAACTGTTTCAATTTGTTTAATCTCTCAAACAAAGCTACTTGCTGACTGCAATGCTACTTACACAAAAAGAATATAGGATTTGATCTTCTAATGATGTGTGTTTTTTTTAAAATTTGGAGAGTCTTTCATTCCTATTATATAGAGGTAACTGGGATATTTCTGTTATGGAAGCTTATATTTATAATGTGATGTTTGGTGCCTTCTACTGCAGTAATGGATGTTGTCAGCAGATATACCACAGCATTCTGTTCACCCTGCTGAGAATCCAACTAGGCAGCTTCCTTTCGTGCCTGCGGGGTTCACTACATGGGTCCGTTGTCTCCGTTTCGCTCCATCACGGGCTGCATCTGGATGGATGTTCACCTATTTAAGGTCTTTATGAATCGTATCAGCCCAACATTGCTTAGGTCGTCCCTTGAGACTAATGTCGACGACTTCAAGTATGTAACCCGCCTTGGCAATGGAGTCATCATTGGCCCGTAAAACATGCCCAAACCATCGAAGGCAACTCTCACACGTTTTGTCTTGGATTGGTACACCAAACTGTTTCCTAATGCAGTCATTAGAAAAGTGATCTAACTTCGTGAGGCCTGCTGTCCACCTTAGCATCTTTGTTTCCATTATACTTAGGCAGCGTTCTGTCTCAACTGTAGTCGGCCAGCACTCACAACCATACACGGCGACTGGTCGGATGACAGTGTGATAGATTTTTGATTTTAAATTATCTTTCATCCTGCGGTCGCAAGTGACTCTGGTTGTTGTTCGCCACTTCATCCAGGCTGCCTGAGTTCTGGTGCTGACCCCTTCAGTGAGTCGGCTGTCAATGGTGACCGTGGAACCAAGATACTTAAACTTACTCACATGAGTCAGATCTTCACCATTAATCATGATGGTTCCCATATCATGTCTGTCTGATGTCATGTACTCGGTTTTCTTCAAATTAAGGCACAAATCATGTTGCACCAACCAGTCACTCCATTCTTGAGTTAAGCTCTGCAGATCAAGCTTGTATTCTGCTGCCAGCATCACGTTGTCAGCATAAAGTAGGCTCCATGATAATGGCAGGTGCAGGTCAGCTGTCATGGTGTCCATTACGAGAATGAGCAGAAATTGTGATAATGCAGAACCTTGATGGATGCCGACTGTGACGGGGAAGTCCTTGGATAGTCCTGAGGCTGTACAGACATAACTTCTTGGCTGTGCATAAAGTAACTGCACCTAGTTAATAAGCTGCTCTGGCACATCATGCTGTCAAAGTGCTAGCCAGATGAGACTGTGGCACCCAATCAAAGGCCTTTTCGAGATCCAGGAATGCTAGATGCAGCAGCTTGGCTTTCCCATGATGTTTCTTGACTAAGAGTATTGCAGCATGAATCGCATCAGTTGTGTCGCAGTTCTTCACAAATCCAGCTTGGTTTCTGGAAATCTGTGTGATCTCATGGGTCCTTTGGCCCGGAACACACTCAAAGATTTTCATGGCGTGGCAGAGAAGTCAAATTGGATGATAGTTGGTGCGCTCAGCGGGATTTCCCTTCTTCTTAAAGATAGGCACAGTGATGCTCTGCTACTAATCAGTTGGTGTTTGTCCCTCATCAATGATCTTGTTGAAGAGTTCCGTTAACCATTCAGCTGCCTTCCAATGATGGGAACACCATAACTCTGCTGGAAGGTCATCTGGGTCAGTGGCTTTCCCAGGCTTCATTTCCCTCAAAGCAGTCTTGACCTCTTCAACTGCAATTTCTCTTATGGGCCCTTCAACAGCATGGCCGGTGGGTATTGGTGGATGGGGGAACTCTTCTGTTGAGATCTTCTTGAAGTAGCTGTGCCATCATTCTCTTGCCTTCTTCCAGTCAACTAACAGATTACCGGCCTCATTACTGACTCCGTAGAACCGATGAACATCTTGTGAATTGCGATGTCTTGCTTTAGCGAGTCAGTATAAATCTCACTCTCCTTCATGTGTGTCAAGTTTTGCATAGAGATCAGCATAACGTGAGAATCTGGTTGGTGCTATAGCCTGTTTTGCATATCTTCGGGCTGTTCTGTATGCATTCCATCGCGCCGGTGGTTTATCAGCAAGAAACTCATGATACAATTGTTTCTTTGTGTGTACCATGTCTTTGATGGTGTCATTCCAAAGCCAAGTATCTATATCTATCCTCGGTTGTCCTGGTTTTGTTGTCCCAAGAATTGCATGTGCAGCTTCATGAGCAGACACTTTCAGTTTCTCCCAGCTTTTTTCAATTGTGGTAATTGGTAGCAAAGTAATTCGGGCTATGATGTCGGCTTCCTTATCCTTGAATTTCCACCATTTGATTCTCGCAGGTCCTGTGCGATCTATGTGCTTGTTTGTTGGCAACTTGATTTGTAGATGAATGGACAGTGTTGTGTCGTGACTGTTTCATACGGGATGACCTTTGCATCAAACACATCTTTGAGATCACGGCATCTCATGAGGATGTAGTCGACCTGCGCAGTGTTAGTGCTGCTGTAATACGTGATTCGATGTTGGGGTGAAGGGTACACAGTAACCAAAATAATTTTGTAAGGGGTGGGGGTGGGGGGATACAACATAACTCAAAATTTTCTAGTTTTAATTTTTATTTCCACGGTAATATTGCCTTGATAAATAATGCCCTTCTTGTTGTCTGTCTCACTGCTACTCTGTAATGCACTAAACAAATTCATGAACAACTGCGTGGCTCCTTCTTTTAGTTTTCTCTCTGTCCTGTATTAATCAGACTTAGTAATGGTCCCACAGCAACAAAAATTAAGGCCATCAGGTAGTTCTGGTTGTGACTGTGAGGAGGTTGCTCAGCAGGCTTTGGAATCAACTTTGGAAGGAAGAGAGAAAGAAGATTAGGATTTAATATCTCATTGACATTGAGGTCATTAGAGATGAGGTGCAAGCTCAGAATGTTTCATGGATGGGGAAAGAAATTGCTGTGCCCTTTCAAAGGAGCCACCCTGAGATTGGCCTGGAGTACTTAAGGGAAATAACAGAAAACCTAAATCTGGATAGTCAGAGACACACTTGAACCACTATACTCCTGAATGTGACTCCAATGTGCTATCACTGAGCCACCTCACTTGGTTGAATCAACTGTGATTGGGGCATCCTGACCACAGATCTACATTATTTGAGGGGTCATTGCAACAGCAGCCACCTCTGAACCACAATCTCCAGCATCTCACTAGAGACACTGGATGTTTGGTCCTTCTGTCTTCTTCATCCCAGCTGCTGGAGACCCCCATGGATTCTGTACCCTGTTTTCTTGCCAGTGAAGCCATCAGTGCTTCTGGTACCCTAACCTGAGCAGCTGCACCTGTTTTCTTACCTTGTCTTCCAGACCAAAGCATTGATGCCCCACGAGTGCCACCCAGGACCTCATCTGGCATCAGCTCACTGCCGCCACACTGTCCTCCCCCCACCAGCCAGATGTTTTTGGTTCCAAACACTGATTCAAGGAGGGAAGAATCTTGTAATCCCACAGGAGATAATGATTGATGATGCGACATCGATATGACTCACTACACCTACCTTCAGTGGGGTTGCTGTGAGTGGTGAACAACACAGCCTGTTCAAGTAAGGTCAAGATGGGCCATGAGCCAGTTGATGTAAGGCCAATGCTCACTTCTGACTGCTAGAAAAAGTGTTTCTCTCCATGGCCAACTAACACCCTGATGACAACTCTGGACCTGCTTGGAATCTGATTACAGTGCTGTCCGCCTATCACTATTAACTAATACTTCAGTGAACTGTGGAATCACTCAGCTAAGTGACTGATCACAGCCTCGCTTACAAGTGGTATCTACCACTGAAATTCAAATTGTGCTACTGCCAATTGCTTTAATTGGTAGTCCTGGAAAATGCACAAGATCAGTCATTCTTATTAACTATTTTGTATGTCAGTGTATTCCACAATTCCATAAATGACTTTTGAGATGTAAATTGGGAATTGTAGACCACCCAGAAATTTGCCAGCCACAAATTTAATTTGATACACTGATTCTCTAGTGAGATGCTGGAGCACTTGCCCGCAAAAGGCAAAGGTCCCGAGTTCGACTCTCGGTCGGGCACACAGTTTTAATCTGCCAGGAAGTTTCAAATTAAATGGTAGTTTTGTGGCTCACTTCCACTATCCTTGTAGACATAACAACCATATTAGCAACTATGCCTGAATTGACTGTATTGAACTGCTTTCAGTGATTGATTAACTAACAAACAAACAAACATGTCAAAGAACCTCTATGAGGCTTCTAGGTAGATTATATTTTTGGAGTTCAAGTATAAGCTTTGATTCCCAAAACTGCAGACAATATTTTAATGTGGGTTGAGGAGCACCTTCCTACCAAATGAAATGGAAAATTTCTAAAACTGTCTAGTGAGAAGATACTTTACGATGTTCTGTGAATAGGAAGAACAAAACTATTTTTGAAAGTGCAATATGATTTCAGTATCTTCCTTGCAAATCACTGGAAATTTAAAGGCAATGGACACAAAAATTTAAAGGAAGCATGTGAGTGGTTCTTGGATGGTGTGCATGCATAAATATTGAAATCACCTGATATTTGTGCACAGAATCTTGTCATCATTACCAGATGGTCTGATGCATTTGAATTTTGTACATCAAAGGGCTTGCCTATGATCACCTCCATTCATTATGTGATCAGACAAGTTACACATATGAGCCAGTGCTTGGTCACATTAAAGGTGTTGGGGTAAAATTTCCACTTCCTCTACCATTCGCACTAAAGCACAGCAAGCATGTTGCTGATCCACATGGTCTTCACTTGGCTGTGGGGCAAGAAAGGGGGCAAATCAACTTCATATAGCCCAGTGTAAATTGCTGAATGTACATAATACAACCTTCCCAAATTGCACAATCATTTGCTTGGTGAGTAAAACCATGTGTCACTCTCAGCTGTGCATGCCTGAGCAGATGTTGTGAAGGTGCAGAATGCTTAACGAGATGAGTTTCCTTTACTTGCCACCACATACCATAATGCATTGTAACATAACTTGAAACAATGTTTTCTCAGCCATGCAGAAGAGCCATGCTCCTGTTGTCTCATAATCAGTGAGAGCTCATCTGCATGCAGGAGACTGAGGAACTATTGGCTAAGTGAAGCTGAACCATGTGGTAAGCCAGTGGTGTGGAAGAAGTCCCACTATGCGGCTACACCATGCACATGTGTGGCTCTAAATGGAACCCATTTGCTTGTTCCAAGTGCTGGACTTCTAGAAGGCCTAATGTAAGTAGCTACGTGTTCCTCAGCTGATAATATACTGGCCAGGTTTCTTAGATTGTCTTCTTCTTAGTCTTTCAAATAAGGGATTGGGTGAAGTCCCTTTCCAAATTTATTAAGGGAAGAACTGTTCTTGTTACTACTTTCTGGGTTGTCCTAAGTCCTGTTACCCTGTTGATGAGCATTGTGCAAGACCATCAAGCCAGAGAAGCTTTAGCAGACGAACCAGTCAAAGACTGTCCAGATGAACCACAAATAAGTGTCCTGTTGACAAGCTGACTACTCAGGGGCTAAGAAGTTACATCCACAAAAGAAAAATGTATGCTCGTCTAGAGGCACCGAGTTGGCAGTCTCATGACTGTATTATCATAGTACATGGTTCTGGGTGGTTCATCAGAGACAGAGGTAAGATCAGGAATGCCCCAGGAAAATAATGAAAGAAACACTCCTGTTTCCATGAACATAAATGACCTGTTGCATTGGATTGGCAGAATTCTGATATTCTTAGCTGATGATGCTGCTGCGTGTGGAAAAATGTCATCATTGAGTGATTACAGGGGATTCAGGATGACTACTCGCAATGGTGGTCATGCAGAGACTGTCAGAACGAAAACTTAGTTGAAAATTCCTGGCAGACTAAAACTGTGTGCAAGACCGAGACTCGAACTCGGGACCTTTGCATTTCGAAGGTAATTGCTCTACTGACTGACGACTCACAAACTGTGCCCCACAGCTTCAATTCTGCCAGTACCTCATCTCATACCTTTCAAACGTCATTCTGGGAACTACATAGTTCGTGTGGTCGAAGACGGCAGAGTTCGCAAAGTGAATGGCTAGGCAGAAACAAAGTCTAAAGAGTAACAAAAATCATTGTAAGTAAGAGCAAACAGCCCAGGTAACAATCTGAAATAGAACAGATATGATCACTCACTCTATTATCAACACATGTGCACCAAAGGTATCAGAGAATATCTAGAACTGCTAGACAACTGTTGGGCCACATTATTTACAGGCACTATTGCATCAGAGAATGGGTTCATGTGGGACAAAACTGTGGCTATGGTCTGAAGCTTGAATAACTCTGCCCTATCCTCCTGTCAATACTTGGACTATGTGGGCAATCTGTATCACTGTCAGATACTAAAGCCCTCCCCCTCTAATCGGTGCATAGGGCCACAGATGGCCTGGGCTGGGTCAACCTTGTCAAGGAATGGGCAAGAGTGGTGTTCAAATCCCCACCAAAAGTGCTCACAGTATCCCTCATCATGATGGCTGGGTCAAATGTTGGCACTGTCTGTTAAATTGCCAACAAACTGAGTTTCTAGGGTGCTGATTTGTCCTGCCTGTCCTGCCTACAGGGGAGTGGGTGCTGGCTGTAGTTAAGATAGGAACAAGGGTTCAGACTTCAAGGGCACTCCAGTCTGAGAATGCTCAACCTATGACGATTGTTTGTTCTGGGGGTCTCTGGTGTTGGTGGGAGCCGGAAGTGGCTTACAGGGAGGAAGTGGTTCCACCTCTCTTGGTTCCCACCTCTGGTCACAACAGAACCCCTGCTGCTGCCTGAAATGAAGGCAGAAGTTGTAGAGGTGGCAGGCAGGCTGTTGGGTAGGCTTGTCCTGGGCAAGGTTGCATGGGCAATGCCCAATCTACATCTGCTACCAGACCTTACTGTCAATAACAAAACCCAGGGTTCTGGACAAATGTGCAAGCCCATACATGGGAGCCCATGCAGTAATAAGGCTGTGTGCATGGGCAGTAGGCCTGACGAGTGAGACACAGCAAGTTGAAGAGGGTGTGGGATCTGTGCTCTTATAAAATTTTGGCCGGACTATGTCTAATTACAGGGGTTGACTGGTAGGTTGCACTGTCATCTGTCATCACTATCTAGTGCACCTGCATTTTGAAGGTCTTGACCATCAGGTCACTTTCTAATTGCCCACTGGATTGAAAGAGATAGAGGTCACATACTCAATACTACTGCAATTACAAAGACCCTGAAATGTAGACCCTGTAACAGAGAGTCACTGTCAGAAACTGAATGGAAGGTGCCCCTTGTCCCTTCAATTGCAAATATGATGGAGATGGCATCAATGCTAGCTGCCGTGGTATTGGTAGCCATCTGTGCCACATATGGAAAGTTAAAGAGGTGTGTCAAAAAGTAGCAATCATATTACTCCTTGGAACAGCCCAGCTAAATCAACATCTACTCTTTGTCTGGGACAATCAGGCTGTGGCCACGGGTTGAAACACTTTGTTGGGGTTGGTTGACTGTAGGCACAAGCCTGGCAGTTCTAGACCATATGTTTTATGGCAGTGCCAACATCTCAACATCGTGTCATTGCAAATGAATCATGCTATTTCTTTCATCTGCAAGTTCCCCAATGTGTAGTGTGGAGGAGCTACAACATGTGGGGGTGAAGTGTGGTTGGGATTACCACTTGCCATTCAGACATGTCCATGGCTAACAATAATACACTATCAGTTGCGTTAAGCTGGCATCATAATGAAAAACATGTTGCCATGCCAGGTCGGCACCATTAGGCAGGTGTTCCAGCCAACCCCATTGTACAGTGACGACACCCTGTGATGCAGTGGATCATGGTCTGCTTCTGTTGCTACTTTACGCACTGTAATTGGGAACTTTTAGAAGCTGTGGCACTGATTGGTGTCTAAGGCAAAACACAGCATTTTGTGACGGACAAACCCTGTTTTTGCACTGCATGGCAAGCGCTAAAGTTTATCCACTTTTGAGTACTGCATGACTGGCATATAATGGATTTCGTAGTTACAATTAAAGCATCCACCACTGCAGCTATTGGTCTGTTTTATTGGGAAGTTTTGAATCGGGACAGAATATCAAAATGAGGCGATATTTGTACTATAGCCAATAACTCTTTCTGTATTTGGGAGTAATTTTACAGTGTCATATTTTACGTTTTAGATGCACATCAATGGGCTGTTCTGTGCCATTGGTGTACTTATGGGACAGCACTGCACCAATGCCACAATTTGAACCATTAGTGGGTAGTATTAAGCATTTGCTCAAATTGAATGTAGCTAAACAAGGGGCTAACTTAAGGACTTTTTTGTGTTGTATGAAAGCTTTCTGGCACAACTCTGACCTCACAAATTTAACACCTTTCTTCCACAAATGATTAAGCAGGTGCGAAATCTGAGCTGAACTGGGAATAAATTTCACACAATAATTGACTCTGCCAAGGAATGAATGTCACTCTTCGTGGTTCTTTGGAGCTAGTAAGTTAGTGATTGGGTCCACATGTTCCTGTGTGGTCGTGAGCCTTTCTTTACCTGACATGTGTCCCAAGTACTTCACACTTGGCTCAAGGAAACTACATTTGTGAGGCAACAAAACAGATCATGGTCCTGAAGCTACTCAGTCAACGTCCGTTGATTTTGCGCTACCACGTGGCCCTAGTAGTAAGCAAGTCATTTAAATAATCCATCAATACCAGGGATACCTTGGATGAGTTGCTCAAGGTACTTCTGAAACACTGTGGGAGCACTTTTGACCCCAAATGATAATCTATTATTAATGATACATGCTGAATGACCTATAATCACTAAAAAATTTTTTATCTGATCATTTTTTAAAGTGTAATTGTAGAACTGAAAATAGGCATCATCAAGATCTATTTTAGAAAAATAATGGTTCCCAGCCAATTTTACCAACAATTCCTCTAGCCTAGAATTTAGATACAGATGTATGTTAGCTTGAACATTAATGGTAGACTTCGAACTGCCACAAGTTCTAAGTGATTCACTTGGCTTTGTAAATACTTCCTGTTGCACAATACAATGTAGGTTCAAACAGTTGCTCATACTGTGCACATAATGCATCAAGTTCCTTGAATAGAACTACATTTGAAACTAGATTCACTCAGTCTTGAATTTGGAAACCAAACACCACAAAAGCATCTAAGCCAAAAATTTTAGAAGTTTTACAAGAGTTTACTACCAGCAAAGTTAGTTGCCAAGCTACATCATTGTACTTAGCTTAGACTACAATCTGACCCTGCGGATCAACTGTCCGTTCATCACCAATCTGTGCTGAGGATACCTCAGTAGTGCAGAGCCGATGCGCCAGTACATGTGCGCATTAATAAGAGACATGGCCACGCCTGTGTCCAATTTGAATTCTGCAACTACTCCATTAATTTCCAGCTGCAGCATGAGTGTATGCAACCCATCTGCTGCTTCTATTGCCACAGGCAAGTTAGCGGCTGTTGCAGTTGTTGCCTGCTAGCCAGAGCAGATATCTGCTAGAGGCCTCAGTCTGTGGTATGAAAAAAAAAGACATCACCTAATGGGCAGTAATGCCAGCGATGTCTTGGGTTGAAAACTGGATATAATTTGATTGTACTAACTTTTCTGAAACTCTTTGACAACGAATGGTAGGAAACTTTGATATGAACCTCTGCTCACTTTGAGACATGTCTACAGTGAACAAAATGCTTCGCTTTGTGTGTGTCGACCAACAATGAGGGTGGTGGACTGCTAACTACTACTCTAACTACTGGATCCTCCTTTGCCAGTGTTGTGACTCGCCAATCTTTCAAAGAGCCGCCGCGCAGTTACGCACGTCCTATACATGCGGCACTGTCTGCCAGCTATGCAGCAGCCACGCCACCTAAGTGGCCAGCCAGCCAGCAGCCGCTAGACTCAGACTCAGTTATGATTTGACTGTTAAAGTGACACCCGTCTTACTCTGTTTACTTGATCTGTGACTTTCATGTATTGCGTCATCCTTGAAATATATTTGTTCAACTAGAAGTTATAACAACTGGTGACGAGGTAGTGATTTTTCTTTTTCATCGTTGACCCACATGTTTCCATGGCTACTTTAGAGCAACTATTGCAAGGTCTCATAGAACGGCAAACACTTCTCACAAATGCGATTCGTGATTTCGTCGCAGCATCAAATGCGGGGCGTCTCTCGTCGTTGTCTCTACCTCCTTTTCCTCCTTACGACGAGACAGCGGAAGACTGGTCTGATTACGAAAAACGTCATCGACAGCACTTATTGGCATTTCATGTCGTGGACGACCAAACATGTAAGTCTCTGTTCCTTTCATGGATTTCACCTCAAATGTATCGGTTGTTGTTGCAATTGGCTCCTTTGAAAGATCCTGCATCTTTGTCCTTTGCTGAAATGTGCTCACTTCTGTCCGTTTATTTTCAAAAGCATACGCATGTGGTAGCCTCTCATGTTGCCTTTTATCGTTGTCAACAACAAACGAATCAATCCTATCGCGCTTGAGCTGCTGAACTTCACGGCCTCAGTAGAAAGTGTCAATTTGTTACTGATGTTCACAAAGAATCCTACGCGGATTCCATGATACGGTGTGCTATTATCCGGTCGGCGCCTGACAAAGAAGTTAGGCAACGTGCCCTTCAGTTGGCAAATCTGACTCTAGATGAAGTCCTATCCATCGCTCAGTCTTTTGAAATTTCTCGTGCCGCTGGAGCGCAAATAGAGGCATGGGGTGACGTCGGGGAAATACAACCTCTGTGCACTGTTGACGAAGCGTGTGGCGTGTCCCCGCCGGCCAACGTGGCCGAAGTACGCTCCCAAGCGCAGCCTCGGCCTAACCGTAAACAAACCTCTAAGAAACTGCAGCAAAACCCACTGCAACTTCCTTCATGTCCGCATTGTTTTACGAAACATTCACGAGAGGATTGTCCACAACATTGGGCCGTGTGTCACAAATGCAAAAAAAAGGGTCATGTGTCATCGGTTTGCAAATCTGACTGCAAACATGATGTTCATGAATATGGCGCTGATTCTGATTCTGTGTTATCTGTCAATTGTACTTCTTCCCTTTCAGGGAAGTTATTCCTCACTGTCCAAATACTTGGTCGAGATGTTGGCATGCAGATGGATACTGGTTCTGCTGCCACTATCGTCAATTATCAGTTGGATTCTCCAATCCTGTCACCTGTCACTAGGCAATTACGGACTTACAACAAACAGAAGATTTCTCTCTTAGGACAATTTGATGCGGAGGTATCTTACAAATCTGTTGTTCACACTGTTCCCATATTTGTGGTCAACCATAGTAACGTGGAGAATCTTTTTGGTTTTGATGCCTTTCGCGTTTTTGGGTTCTCCATAGATGACTCTGTCAATATCGTCTCTGATGCTACTCTTTATGCTCAATTGGATTCCTTGTCGACAGCATTTTCGTCCCTTTTTTCTCCTGGGTTAGGCCGTGCAAACGACTCTCAAACCCACTGCTCGGCCAAAGTTTTTCAGGCGCGGCCCATTCCTGTGGCCCTTCGTGATCATGTCGAACGGGAGCTGGATTGTCTCACTGCTTCAGGGATCTTGCTTCCTGTCACTTCCAGTGAGTGGTCCTTTCCTGTCGTCATCGTTGCTAAGCCAAATGGTGACATTCGTCTCTGTGGTGATTTCAAGGCCACTGTAAATGCTCAATGCCTTATCGGCACTTACCCTATGCTTCGACCTGAAGAATTGTTCACTAAACTTGCTGGAGGCCAGTATTTTTCTAAACTTGACCTGTCAGAAGCTTATCATCAACTTCCTCTCGACGCTGCTTCCCGGCAGTTTCTGGTCATTAACACGCCTTTCGGCCTCTATCAATACCAACGATTGCCATTCGGGGTTGCCAGCGCCCCTGATCTCTTTCAGCAATTCTTGGAACAATTATTGCTCACTGTCCCTGGGTGTATAAATTACATGGACGACATTGTTGTCCCTGGCTCCACCACTGAAGAACGTCTTCAGAATCTCTGCACACTTTTTCATGTCTTACAGACTGTCTGTCTTAAGTGTAATCTTCAGAAATCAATATTTTTTCAGGTATCTATCACGTACTTGGGGTTTCAACTCTCTCGGGATGGTATTTGTCCGCTTCAGCAAACTGTCGCTGTGATCGATGCCCTTCCTCGCCCTACATCTGTTAAGGAACTGCAGGCCTTCTTGGGGAAAATAGCATACTATCACAGGTTTTTACCATCTGCTGCCTCAGTGCCTCAGCCATTGCATCGCCTGTAGCATAAAAACGTGCCTTTTCACTGGTCCGCATCATGCGATGTGGCTTTCCAGAAATTGAAGACTATGCTGAAACAGGCCCCATGCCTGGCTACTTATCGACCTGGCCAACATCTTGTTCTTGCCATGGACGCCTCTCAATACGGGGTCGGTGCCGTTCTTGCGCACCGTTTTTATGACGGTTCTGAACAACCCATTGCTTATGCCTCCGAAATGCTCACGGATGCCCAACAAAAGTATTCTCAAATTGAAAAAGAAGCTTTGGCCATTATCTATGTTCTTCATAAGTTGGGCGTTTTTCTCTATGGATCCAAATTTCATCGTGTTACAGATCACAAACCACTTGTTTCCTTGTTTCATCCATCAACGTCACTTCCCGACAAGGCTACACACCGCCTCCAGCGTTGGGCTCTTTACTTGTCTCGTTTCAATTATGAGATTCATTTCCGGCTGACGGCTCAACATGCGAATGCTTCCCATGGGTCTTGATCTGGCATTCGATAGGGACAATTTTTTGTGTTTCCACCTGGATGCTGCCGAGCAGCAGGTTGTGGGTGGGTTCCCCATCACCGGGGACCGTCTGGCGGCTGCTACGGGTTCTGATCCTACCCTCTCCCAGGTTTTACACTGTATTCAGAAGGGTTGGCCAGATCGTCCGTCCACTAAGACTTCTGATCCGTTGCGGAACTACTACGCTTTGCATTACCGCCTCACGGCTAGGTATGGTGTTATCCTCCTCTCCACCGAAAAAGCTTCGCCGCATGTTGTGGTACCTGCGTCTTTGCGTGCTTCGGTCTTGTGCCTCCTTCACCAAGGGCACTGGGGTGCCTCTCACACAAAATCTCTGGTGCGCCGTCATGTGTACTGGCCTGACATTGACTCTGAAATCGCACACATGGTTGTTGCCTGCGGCCCTTGTGCGTCACAGGCCGCCGCCCCGAAGTCATCTTTGTCACCATAGCCTTCGCCTGATAAGCCCTGGGAGTGTATTCATGCTGACTTCGTGTGACCTTCTTTAGGTACTTATTGGCTTCTCGTTATTGACGCCTACTCTAACTTTCCTTTCACTGTCCGTTGCACGTCGCCTACCACCGCGGCAACCACCAATGCTCTAGCTCGCATTTTTTCTTTTGAAGTCCTTTCCTCTACTCTTGTTACTGATAATGGTTCGCAATTTGCCTCTTCTGACTTTGCGGATTTTTGTGCCCGTCACGGCGTCATGCATGTCACGGCCCCTCCGTTCCATCCACAGTCAAACGGTGAGGCTGAACGACTGGTCCGCACATTTAAGACTCGGATGAAGAAACTCCTGACTTCTTCTACTGCTGATGATGTCCTTCTCCAATTTCTGGCTTCTTACCGTTTCACCCCCATGGGCGACCACAGCCCGGCTGAGCTCTTACATGGCCGACAGCCCAGCACGCTACTTCATCTTCTGCGGCCTTCCACCTCACGGCTGCGGGTGCCTTCGCTTGGCCGGTTCACCGCCGGTGACCTTGTATGGGTACGGGGATATGGCTGGTGGCCAAAATGGAGTCCTGGCTGCACCTTACGACACAGTGGCCGACGCCTGTATGAAATCCAGATGGACACGGGTGTTGCAGTGCGTCATTCGGACCAGCTTCGGCCTCGTGTGCCGGCAACGCCTGTTACAGATGCCGCTACACCACCTTCGGCTCTACCTGATGCTCAGGATCCTAGAATCTCTCATTACTTACAATGCAGTCCTCTCACTATCATATCGGTACTAGCACAAGAACTGACGCCAACAGGAGACGTGCCCATGCACGAACCAGATGACCATCATCTGTCGGAGCAACTCTACTCGCCTCCTCCTCCTATGGACGCGGACACATCGCCCATGTCTCCTGTAATAACAACCGGACTTGCCGCAATGGGCAGGTTCGTGCACGGGGCCCCAGCAGATTCGACCCCCACGTCTCCTGTCATCTCGACCCGTTATCACCGGGGACACCTCCATCAAGACCTGTGCAAAAACTTCAAAGGGGGGAAAAGTGTTGTGACTCACCGATCTTTCAAAGTGCCGCTGCGCAGTTACGCGCATCCTCTACATGCAGCGCTGTCTGCCAGCCATGCAACAGCACCACCACCTAAGCGGCCAGCCAGCGGCTGCTAGACTCGGACTCAGTTATGATTTGACTGTTAAAGTGACACCCGTCTTACTCTGTTTACTTGATCTGTGACTTTCATGTATTGCGTTGTCCTTGAAATATATTTGTTCAACTTGAAGTTATAACAGCCAGACTACTGGATGATTGGATCATTAGCAAATTGGATGATGTTGTTGGTTGTTTGTCATCAGTTGATAGTAAAATCAAGAGCAACTACTGCTAGTACTAAGAAAGTAAACAAAGTATCATGAGACATAGCTTGCACTGATACTGTTACCTCATGAGCTTTGGCAATTTTTAGCACTTCACTCAGTGTTGCATCAAACACTCTAAAATGTTTGCAATGATTTCTCTATCAGGAGCTAGACATATAACAACATCATGGATCAATGAGTCTGCATATGATAGATCACACTGTATTAAAATGACAAAAACAGACCTCCCAATTGTTGTTTGCCTCATCAAAGCAAGTGAATGGTTCAGGAGGGAGGCAATGATGCTGCAGCTGCAGACTGTTACTGGGTTTGCAGTAGCTGTAATAGCAATTCCTGCTGTTGCTGTTGGAATTCTCACTTCTTTTCTTGGCGTTGCTGGAGTTGCTACTGTCGCAGTTGCAACTGCTGCTACCCCAACTTTAGAAACTCAGGACTAATGCTTCACAGTGAACAGATGCATGGTAAGAAAGTACTCATCATCACTTTTCCACCCTACTCTGCCTAGATAGAACACACTTTATGATGATGCAGACTGGCAGCGATGTTGAGACTGGTGAAACAGACACACTCTTCCTGTGGTAGATTACAACGGAGTTCATGAAGTGAACAGCTAGCCAGAAACAAAGTCCACACAGTTGTGAAAGTTGTCATAAGCATGAATAAAATGTCTAGGGAGCAATCCAAATCATAAAATGTAAACATAGGCAAGGTCAATCGCTTTACTATAAATGGCACATATTAAAGGCTTCAGAGAATAGCGACAACTCCTGCACACATGCAGGGCAGTGATATTTACAGAAACTGTTGCTTCAATGGATGGGTCCACAGCTCACATGAAAGGGCACGGTGACATTATGGCCTCTGCATGAAAAACTGCAGCTGTGGTATGAAGACCGAATATCTCTGACCTTTCCTTCATATCGATACTTAAGCTGGACAAGGAATCAGAATTATTGTCAGATGCTGAAGAATGTTTATAAGTTTCAATTATGGCTTTTCATTATGTAATGGATCAGACACAACTGAGGGATATTGTATTCTCAAATGGAAAAGACACATGAGTTTTAGTGAGAAGCAAACAACATCACTATAATATATACAAATCTTACAAAAATTGAATTTTTTAAATGTGATTTGCAGAGTATCCATGTAGATGTAGATGTAGTTCCTTTACGGTAAAAATGAAATTACCGTATAGCATTATTGACTGGGAGACCCTGTCTGGAATTGTTTGGCCACCGGTGGAACACCACTATAACAACATGTGGAATGAAGAAGATGAGAGGAAATGATTAGGGCTACACAAATACCTGGTTCACATGTGAAGAAAATATCTAACCTGGCTGAGGATCAATCTCTGGGACCCAACGATCTAGAGACAGCAACGCTAACCATTAGACACCAGCTGTGGACTTCCTTTATGGTGTTTAAACTTCATGCTACACTTATTTCCACACTGTAGCTTTAATAGCAAATTAGTGTTTTTTAGGGAACCTTCAGTAATTTTATAGCATTGTAGTTACCTTTTTACTAAGAGATCTTTTTCTCCTTGCTTAGCAGCATAAAGTCCTGCAGGTGCAAATGCTTTACCAGTCCACAATGAAAAACCTTGATTGAAACTTGTGAACATTCAAGATGCAGCTCTCAGCTTTTGCTCTGAGAGAAAGAGAGAGAGAGAGAGAGAGAGAGAGAGAGAGAGAGTATTTAGTATTTATGCGCAATCTGCCATCTAAACAGGCCTTATTCTTGCTATGCACAGTCAAGACTGTCTTGGATTTTTACACACCAACTGGGTTTAAAACATTCCTTCAAAATACAATGACAATCCACAGAGACAAAGAACATTTCAAGGAGCACCTATATCACAAACAGCTCTTACAAGCCAGCAAATCCACTACTGAAGAACAATGTTTTTCATAGACACACACAAAGAGGTACAAAGTTGTTTACCTGGCTGCTACTTACTACAGCAATACAGTAAAAAAAAGAGACTGTAAACCCACATTGCAATACCCTGATAAATCAACACAGAGAATACTAACTGAGTAGTGAAAGCTAATGTCAGCTGTGCTTCAAAGCTTAGTGATAGCCACAGAAACCTAGCAGATTTAAACTCAACAATCTCTTTGTAGTGATCAGATGAATGCATTTACATTGCACGTCCAGAGGAATAGTGATTTGAATAAGTGAGCACATATATACATTCATATGTGTCCCACATTATCACCTGATGATAACTGAAATATATGTCCACAAAATAGAGTAATTTCTATGAATTTTTGTGTCACACGACCTGAAAATAACACAAGTACATAATATGCCAGCAAAGACTTAGATCAAATTTAATGCAAGTATTTTATCCGAACATACCTTGGATCAGCACCAAAGTCATGCTAATTAAAAGTACAAATATACAGTTCACTTTTGGGCTGCCTTTGAAGAACCAGTTTCTTACTGCTGTGAATAAAGCAGTTTTCTTGTATGACGTCTTAACCCTTGGAGCATTAGGCAATTTGTTGTTGAGAAATTTACTTTCTCCAACTAATGCACACAGAAGCTTTGCAATCCATCCTAGGTAAGCTAATGTCATACACATTAACAGAAGGATCTGGTAGTAATTCTGGTAATAGTCAAGACCAGACAAACTTAAGGCAACCAAATTTTCACTGAGTAATATCTGAAAAGGAAGGAAAACATGCTATCATAATTGTTCTGGTATCACACTTTGTAACTTATTAACTGTAACAAACAAATAAACAAAAAGACTAAAAGCATGCTTAGTCTTATAAACTTACAGAAGTGTGCACACACTGAATAAAGTGAAGCACACCCATTAATGAAGTAGAATGCTAGTCTCAATTTCCAGCAGTAGATTAAAAAAAATATTTAGTTTAGCTCATATATGTGGAAAGAATAATCAAATTATATTATAATTTAATAGAAAAGAGAATTCATTCTTTTAAAAATGTAAAATTACAAGGAGACAGATGACTGGCCATTATTTACTTTCAGGCTGCAAAACCAACTTTTGCAACTATGGTTCCTTCCTCAGGGAGGAAAGAGGACTTTTTGGAATTTTGGGAAGGAAGGGAAGGGTCACACAGGCCTCAAGTTGAGAGCGACTCACCTGCTGTGATGACCACGAGAGAGAAAGATTAAATTCATGTCAGAGAGGGTAAGAAGTCAAAGGCAGCACACTAGTAAGCAATGTGCCAGTTTTGTTCCACAGATGATAGAATGACAGAACGAGAAGTAAAAATGAATTGAGAGGAAGAAAAAAGAGAAATGTAAAGAACAGTGCAAATAAGAATTAAGAGACAAGGAAAAATGAGAAGAAGATGTCGTGGTGATGAGGGGAGACAAAAGCAGTTGCCTCTCATCCTGGCGTCTTGAGTAACCTGCCATTCCTTTTTAACCTTCCTGGAGATATCCAAAAATCTACGAATATTTAATCTGCCTGTTGCCCTTCATCCATGGTTTGCAGGATATCGTGAGAAAAATGCAAGCTGAGTTTTGCACAAGCTATGCTTTCTAAATCTGTACTGATTTGTGGACAGAAGCTTATTTGTCTCACAGAAATTTATTACACTCAAAGTCAGAATATACTCAAGAATTATGGAGCAAACTGAGCTAAGGATACTGGTCTGTAATTTTGTGGGTCTGTTCTTGTGCCTGCTTAGCGATTTTAGGTAGGACCAGAATATTCTTGAATTTTTGTTAACAGTGGACGTTTTATATATGCACGAATTTCTACTAACTTCTGCCTGTCAGCATTTCAGTGACCTTTTAAAATTTTAAAAATCGAGAGTGCAACAATCTATGTTTTATGAGCATCTTCTGAAGTTTGTTATTAATCCATGGCAAGCCTTTTCCACTTACTCAGCACATATTTTTCCAGAGAGTGTCATTTACAGTTAGTTTAAACTCTGCCCATAATTCCTCTATGACCATCATACCGAAACTAAATGACGTCCATTCATTGTCTAAGTAGGACACTAACAATTGACTATGTGCTCTTTCCAACAGGAAAACTCTCCTGCATTCTTGATGAACTGATTAACTTTGATAATTGTTATTGGTATAACAGTTCTAAATTGTCATATCTATGTTGGAAAAGTACCAGAGCTCCAAGCTCTAACAGAAAGTACTGGTGCTCAAATTGTTATAGGTACTGAAAGCTGGCTAAAGCCGGAGATAAGTTCAGCCAAAATTTTTGTGAAGAACCCAATGGTGTTCCGAAAGGATAGGATAAACACCACTGACGATATCGTCTTTGTTCCTGTTGGTATCTTGTAGCAAAACTGAAGCGGATACTTCCTGTGAGTTAATATGGGTAGAGGTAAATTCTTGGCAAGCAGAGCAAAATAATAATTGGATCCTTTTACTGACCTCCCAACTCAGATGATACAACTGCTGAAAGGTTCAAAGAGAACTTGAGTTTAATTTCAAATACACACCCAACTCGTACAATTATAGTTGGTGATGACTTTAAATTACCCTCGACATGTTGGCGAAAATACATGTTTAAATCTGGAGGTATGCATAAAACATCATCTGAACATTCTCTAAAGATTATTTCCACCAGTTAGTTCATGAGCCCATGTAAATAGTAAACAATTGTGAAAACGCACTTGACTCCTTAGCAACAAATAATCCTGAGCTAACAACGAGCATTAAAATGGATACAGGAATTAGTGAACACAGGTTTGTTGCAGTGAGACTGAATATTGTAACCCCCAAATCCTCCAAAAATAAACAAAAAATATAACTATTCCAAAAATCAGATAAAAATTCACTTGACACCGTCCTGAGAGACAATCTACACTCCTTCCAAACTAACAATGAAAGTGTAGACCAGATGTGGTTTGAATTCAAAGAAATAGTATCAACAACAATTGAGAAATTTATACCACATAAATTAACGAACAATGGAGCTGATCCCCCTTGCTACACAAAATGGATCAGAATACTGTTGCAGAAGTAAAGGAAAAATGATGCCAAATTTGAATGAATGCAAAATCTCCAAGACTGGCAATGTTTTACAAAAGCTTGAAATTTAAAGTGGACATCAATGTGAGATTAATGTGGACATCAATGGGAGATGCTTATAATAGTTTCCACAACAAAACTTTGTTTCGAAACCTGGCAGAAAATCCAAAGAGATTCTGGTCGTATGTGTGCTAGGCTAGTGACAAGACACAGCCAATGCCTTCTCTGCATGATAGCAATGGAAATACTATTGCCTACAGTGCTGCAGAAACATAGTTACTTAACACAGCCTTTCGAAATTCCTTCACCAAAGAAGATGAAGTAAATATTTCAGAATTCGAATCAAGAGCAGCTGCCAACATGAGTAACTCAGAAGCAGATATCCTCAGAGTAGTGAAGCAACTTAAATCACTTAATAAAAGCAAGTCTTCTGGACCAGACTGTATACCAATCAGGTTCCTTTCACAATTTGCTGATGCAATAGCTCCATACTTAACAATCATATACAACCGCTCACATGATGGAAGAAAGATCTGTACCCAAGACTTGAAAGTTGCACAGGTCACACCGACATTCAAGAAAGGTAGTAGGAGTAATCCACTAAATTATAGGCCCATATCATTAACGTCGATAAGCAACAGGATTTTGGAACATATACATATTCGAACATTGTGAATTAGCTTGAAGAGAGTGGTCTATTGACACATAGTCAACATGGATCACAAAATATTGTTCTTGTGAAACACAACTAGCTCTTTACACAAACAAACTGTTGAGTACTATTGAAAAGGTATTTCAAATGTATTCCATATTTCTAGATTTCCAGAAAGCATTTGACACTGCACCACACAAGCAGCTCGTAGTGAAATTTCATGCTTATGGAATATTATTTCAGTTATGTGACTGGATTTGTGACTTACTGTCAGAGAGGTCACAGATAATAGTAACTGATGGAAAGTCATCGAGTAACACAGAAGTGATTTCTGGCATTCCCCAAGGTAGTGTTACAGGCTCTCTGCTGTTCCTTATCTGTCTAAATGATTTAGGAGACAATCTGAGCAGCCATCTTAGGGTATTTGCAGATGATGCTGTCGTTTATTGTCTAGTAAACTAAAACAAATTGCAAAATGATTTAGAAAAGCTATCTGAATGGTGCGAAAACTGTCAACTCATCCTAAATAATGAAAATTTTGCTAAAAGGAATCTGTTAAACTTCAGTTACATGATAAATCAGTCTAATCTAATGACTGTAAATTCAACTAAATACCCAGGAATTACAATTACAAACAATTTAAATTGGAAAGAAAATGTTGTGGGGAAGGCAAAACCAAAGACTGTGTTTTAATGGCAAAACACTTAGAAAATATAACAGATCTACTTAAGAGACTGCTACACTATGCTTGTCCATCCTCTTTTGGAGTACTGCTGTGCGGTCTGGGATCCTTACCAGACAGGATTAATAGAGTGATGATGATGAGGCCCCATACTCTCAGGAGCATAGGGGACGATGCGGAAGACCCGCACCGCCGACTAAACATCGAAAAAATTCAAAGACGAGCAGCACATTTTGTATTGTCGTGAATTAAGGGAGAATGTGTCACAGACATGATATAGGATTTGGCCTGGACACTATTAAAACAAAGATGTTTTTCATTGTGGCGGAATCTCCTCAAGAAATTTCAGTTACCAACTTTCTCCTCCGAATGGAAAAATATTTTATTGATGTCAACCTATATAGGGAGAAATGATCAATATAATAAAATATAGGAAATCAGAGCTCACATGGAAAGATGTGTGTGTTGTTTTTTCCATACGTTGTTTGAGAGTAGAATAATAGAAAATTATTGTGAAGGTGGTTTGACGAATCCTCTGCCAGGCACTTAAATATGATTTGCACAGTATCCATGCAGATGTAGATGTACATGTACATGTAGGTAACCATCATAGCTATGATAAAATCATGATCATCACTTCCTGTCTCTATAAGGGCACTGTTGACAAGATCAGGCTTAGTTTTAACTACAAGGTCTAAAATATTTCCATTGCATATGGGTTGTTGAACTAGCTGTGCAAGACAGTTTTTGGAAAATGTATACAAAATTACTTCACAAGGTTGTCTGTTCGCATCATCTGCAATGAATCCATAGTTGCCCTTTCTAACCTCATAAAGCTACTTCACCTCCAACAAACATTGCATTAATGGGGTGCTTCCATGTTACTCTGTGTAGATTTCTCTGATTGATGCTACAATTCTTACAGTGGAATTGGGTGGCCGGTAGGAAAATCTGATGATTAACTTGAGTTTACCTAGGCCAGTTACTCGCATCAACTTCACAATCAGATACAATTTCAACCTTGATAGACACAATAATTTTATCAGTTGCAATGAATACTCCCCTTCCTGTAGTGTCCAATCTGTCTTTTTGATATATGTTCCACACCACATTAAATACTACAGAACTTTCTGCTTCAGGTTTTATCCAGTTTTCAGTTCGAAGTATAATTCAAGCATGACAGTTTTCCTAGAGGGCAGTAAATTCAGGGACTTTTGTATGAATGCTTTGGCAATTTACTGTAAAAATATTGACAAAGTTTCCATACTTTGTACCTGGTTTCGGTCTCTGCATCTCAACGGGCGCGTGTGTTCCCCTGCCACCACTTGGGGAGCAGATTTTTTTTTATCTCTCCATTACATTATATTGGGTCTACAAAAAGATTGATGCACCAGCAAACAGCAACATCCACTGTCCTACATTAACAGAGGACCTTGCCAATAGCTTGAAAAAATTCTGGTCCTTCGTAAAAGTGCTAAATGGGTTGATGGCTTTTATTCAGTCACTTGTCAACCAGTCTGGTGTGGCAACAGAACAAGAAAAAGAAAAACGTTCACATGAGAGGATCATACAGACATGACACTGACTGTCACACAGATGTCCCTATGGCAGGCATAGAAAGAAATACTGCTGGTACCAATAAACAACCAAAAGAGTTAAAAACAAATAAGTCACCAAATCTGGAGAGAGAGGGACTACTCTTCAGCACTGCCTCCTTACCTAGCTAGCATTTATTACAAATCTCTCACCTAGCACAAAGTGGCAAGCAACTGGAAAAAAGCACAGGTGACACCTTTATATAAGAAGGATAAAAGAACGTACTTGCAAAATTACAGACAATACCCTTTCCGTCAGTTTGTTGCAGAATTCTTGGGCACATTCTAAATCTGAATATAATAAATTTCCTTGAAACAAAAAGGCGTCTGTCCAAAAATTAGGACAGATCTAGAAACCATTGGCCATGTGCACTCAGCTTACTCTTTTTTTCACATATCCAGTGAACCATTGGTGAAGGACAACAAGCAGCTTGCACATTCCTAGATTTCCAGAAAGCAATTGATACTGTGCTCTACTCCAACATGTTAATGAAGGCCTGGGTATGCATAATAGAGTCTCCGATATATGAATGGCTCAAAGAGTTTTTAAGTAATAGAACCCAGTACATTGTCCTGAATGGCAATCGGTCATCAGAGACAAGGGTATTATTATGAGTGACCCAGGGAAGACTGATGGAACTGTTCTTGTTCTCTATACAAACAAATAATCTGATAGTTATGGTGAGCAGCTATCTGTGACCGTTTTCTGGAATGTGTAGCAAAGTGTCATCTTTGAGTGACTGTCGAAGGATAAAGGTTGAACTGGACAGAATTTCTATTTGGTGTAATGAGTGGCAGCTTGCTGCAAATGTAATAAAATGTAAGCTAATTCAGATGAGTAAGAAAAACCATCCTCTAATGTTCAAATACAGCATTAGTGGCATGCTGCTTGACACTGTTACATCAGTTAAATATCTAGGTGCAACGTTGAAAAGCAGTATGAAATGGAACAAGCACGTAAGGTCGGTACTAGGAAAGGCACATGGCCAACTCTGGTTTATTGGGAGAATTCTAGCACAGTGTAGCTCATCTAAAAAGGAGACCATGTATAGAACACTTGTGTGATCCATTCTTGAATACTGCTTGAGTGTTTGGATCACTACCACGTCAGATTAAAGGAAGACATTGAAGCATTTCAGAGGTTTGTTGCTAGATTTCTTACCAGTAGGTTCAATTAACATGTGAGTATTATAGAAATGCTGTGTGATCTCAAATGAGCCTTGGAGGGAAGACAACATTCTTTTTGTGAAACATATTGGAAAATTTTAGAGAATATGCATTTGCAACTAACTGCACAATGATTCGACAGCCACCATAGTACATCTTGCATAAGGAGCACAAAGACAAGATAAGAAAAAATTAGTACTCATAATGAGACATATAGCTTGACAGTCATTTTTCCTTCACTCCATTTGCAAGTAGAGCAGGAAATGGAATAAATAGCAGTGGTACAAGATACCTTTTACAATGCAATGTTGGTGGGTTGTGGAGTACGGATGTAAATGTATGTACTGATATAGAAGGGATGAAGAATAAGGAAATGGGTGGTCAGCATAGGTTGGGGATAGGGGGGAAAAGTCAGTAACAGATTGGATGGTTGCTGATAGCTGTATTGGAATGTGACTGCAGGATGAAGCCGGGGAAGGGTAAACGGAGTTGTGGTGCTGAGGGTATTTTGAAGGATCTGCTTCCACATAGACAATTTAGAGACAATGGTGTTGATAGTGGAGACCAGAGGGCATAATCTGAGGAACAGTCATTCAGCTTTACAATATTACCATACGGTACTGAGGAGCATGCTCCTCAACTGACTGGTTCCACTCTCTCTCTCTGCCACTATTGAGTGGTGACTGGTCATGTGGGCGAACAGCTGATACATGACATGACTGTTTAAGCAAGTGCCTGTAACTATAAAGGGATAGGATGTCTCTGGGATACAATCTGCAACTGTGGGAGCTGCCATTGTCCATGTGTTCCTTCCTTGTCTCCTGTCCTCTTTCTCCTTCCCAATTCTTCACCTTTATTACCTCTTTACTGTGTAGCATCAACTCACTCCATTTGATTATTTTTTTTGTTTAGAAAATTCCATAACATGATCATCTGTGTCCTATTCCAACAATGAAAGTACAACTTTTGTCTAAATTGTAAAAGGGATTCACGACAAAATCTTCTTGGTCTTCCGTAAGGGTGGTTACATTGAAATTCCACTATGTTTCGGGGTGTGTCACTCTCATCACCTGCTGGCAAAATGTTGAGATTACGAGGGCATCCCATGTACATACCTGACCGGTGGCACCCTAGCACAAAGTCACCATCCCGAGGTGGGGGTGGGGACATGGACCACCCTTCAACTCTCAGTACATTCAGTCTTATCCAGACTTGTAAAGTGTCAACTGACGGGTGCAGTCTTGGCGTATATCTGCTAGCACACGGTGCCATGCTGAAAGCTGTAGCTCTGACCTTGTTGATGAGTCTGTCATGAAGCCTTATCCAAGTTGATTCTTTAGTAACGCAGTGCCAAAACCCATTAGCTCAGCACATTTTTATTTTCTCAAATTTAAATGTATGTCCTTCACTGAGGCTGTGTTCTGCCACTGGTGATTTATCTTTATGCTGCAAACACATGCATGTAAATGTGTTCTTGCAGCATTGTGAGATCCCACACTGTGTTTACCCGATGTACCAGAGGCCACACACACAAGGGATGCTATATATAACAGGTATTTACTGTTGCAGCATGTCCTTCAGTGAGTCAAGCATGTCTTTCAATTTTTGTCGTGGTTAAACTATGGCTTTTATGATGTTTCTTTCCAAGGATTCTCACAGTTTTGGCTGAAGGAAGCTCAAATATAAGGGATAAGGCGAGTCTCTCTTTCTCTACACCTTCTTTGCAGATGACTGTATCACTTATTTTGTTCAACGCACATCTAATCTGTGTTTTGTTCTGTCCATTTTGGGGAAACACATCTTTAAGGTGTTGCAGCTAAGTTGGGAGGCTGTCTTTGTAACAAATGGCATGTCCCCGTGAACTAGAGCTGTTGGAACAGTGTACCACTGCACTGGATGATGACAGCTCATTGCCTGTGAGGAGCTTCTTTCTGTAGATTGTGTGTCCTAGGGTTCCTTCTGATTTTCCTTTTCTTCTTCTTCTTCTTCTTCTTCTTTCTTTCTGGCCATCTTCGGACCATGTTAATTCACTTCAGCTTCATTTCTTCTGGGCTTTCTTCTTTCACAATATTCTTTCATTTTCCTACTTTGCAACCTTCTTCGTTCTTCTGTCATAGATTATTTTGTTCTGAGTCTCTTTCTATCCTTGAAAGCTTCGAAGGCCAGAATTTTTTATTTAAAAATCACCCTGTTCTATATCTCTGGTTCCTGTATTCTCATTCCTTCCAGATGTCTTTGTATCTCTTGGATCCATCATACTTTGCTTTTCTTGTTCATCAGAAATTGTGTGATTCACCATGTTAACCTCCCCTGGTCCATTCTGAGGATGCGCCCGAAGAGCATGCTCCTTCTTTTCCCGATGACGTCATAAATTTTTTCTCTCTTGGTATACAGTTCCCAGTTGGCTCAGTTTCTAAATTGACCATCTACGTTCTTCGATGTCCTAATATTCTCCTGAGAATCTTTCATTTTATCAGTTCTAAGTCTCTTGATCACTCTGGTTCTTGCTAAGCTGAGAGTTTCTGCTGCATATAGAGATTCAGGGTGGATCACTGTTTGGTAATGTTTCAATTTTGCATTTATCAAACATTCTTCTTATTGTAGGTGTTGATAGTTTATATGCTAAGTTCAATTTGTTTATTTGAGCTCCCATTGCTTCTTTTTCAGTCAGTCCAATGTCTATCCATTGTCCAAGGTATTTGAATCTCTCCACCTTCTGAATTTTCCCTTTTTCTATTGTCATCCATCTAGGAGCAGTCGTGATGTTTGTCATATTTTGTGCCTTCTCGATAGAGATCTGTAGGCCTGCTTTAGCTGCCTGTCTCTGCAGTTCTGTGGTTTGGTTAATCGCCTCTTCCAGTGATTTGGACAAGATCACAATGTCCTCTGCGAATGCTAGACAATCTATCTGTATTCCTTTATTCTTACACCCCAGTCGTATTCTCCAACAGCTTTCCTCTGAACTTGACCTTGGATGTTGTGTTGCTTAGGGTCTGTTTAACCACGTTACTGTATTTTCTATTCAAACTCATCTCCCCTAAAGTTTGGAACAGTGTGCGTCTGTCTACAGAATCATAGGCTTTCTTAAAGTCTATAAATGTAGGCACGAACTTTTTGCTTCTCTGTTTTTGATAAGCGATCATCAGTTTTAGATTCAGGATCTGTTCTGCGCATGATCTTTCCTTTCTGAAGCCTCCTTGGTACTCATCAATTTGTGGATTTAGTTGTTCTTCCACTCTATTTAGCAGTGCTCTTGAGAGAATACCTTATAGGTCAGAGGTATTAAAGAAATTCCCCTGTAGTTCCCAGGTTCTGTCTTATTGCTTTTCTTGTGTATAGGATGTATTAGTGCTGATGTCCAACTTTCTGGAAGCTGCTCTTCTTCCCAGATTTTTCATATAATTTGTGTTAGTTCTATGATCACATTCTCGTCTGCATACTTTAAGAGTTCTGCAATGATCCTGTCTTCTCCAAGTGCTTTGTTATTTTTCAAGGTTCTTATTATGTTCTTAACCTATCCTATAGTTGGCAGTTCTGAGTCAGGGTTTGGTTCTATCTCACTGTGGTTGAATGTCTTGGATGGCACTTCACAATTCAGGAGGCCTTCAAAGTATTCCGCCATGATCTGACTGTTTTCCACGTCTCCATACACTGTCTTTCCTTCTTTATTCTTAAAGCTGAGATTTAGAGGATTATATCTACTTAAGTTGGTCTTGAATGTTCTATAGAAGTCTCGCATGTTGTTCTTCTGGAAGTCTTCTTCTATTTGAGTTAAACTTTCTTTCAAATATTTCCTCTTGAGATTTCTGATGGTTTTAGCAGTGATTTTCTTTTTATTAGAATGTCTAAAAATTGAACACACCCATTCTGTTCTTGCCCCTTTGTGAACGGTATGTTTTGATGGATGCTGTTCAGGTGGTCCAGGAACTCATTCATGGCCCCTCTGCCCTGTTCCCAGACAATGAAGGTGTCAACCACATAACAGAAGAAGCATTTTTGGTTTGAGCCATGCAGTCTTTAGTACCATCTCTTCAAAGTGTTCTGTACAGAGACTGGCAATCCCAGGGCCAAATAATGAGCCCATGGCTATTCCATCAGCTTCTTCATAGAACTCCTCATCACATTTTAAATAGGTTGTGGTGAGTAAATGTTCTAACAGTTTCACTGTTTGGGGCTCAAAAAGATTTGCTAAGAGTACCAAGGTACGCTGAGCTGGTACTGCAGCGACGTGTGGGTGTACTTTCAAAAGGGCTGCACTTGCAACAGTGCTATGTCATCCACAGACTGTCAGAGCCCACCATGGGCCCCAGTCTATTTAAGTCTAGCCGAGCTATGAGCTATGCTCGGCCTCAGTCTCCACGGACTGCTACAGCGTACGTAATTAGTTCCCGCTGAATGTTACTTAAATACTGGGTTCAAGTTGTTAATGCTTCCATGGAATGAAATTGTGTTCAGTCCATTGGTTGTGTTGCTCTTATACCTAATCACAACACAACTAGCAACGAGTGTGGTCCTGTTCTCTACGCAAATTTCTGCTCTGGTTGGTCCTCCATTTATTCTCATGATGGTTGATGGTGCTAAAGAGGACATTTCAAGTCAGTCAGTTGAAGAGCAAGAATCATTCCCCACAGCGTAGCATCACCAATCACAGGTGCTGGATAATCAAACTCAGGTACTTAAATCATTTTCTTCTGTTTTGTCTAGTAAGCGTGTTCCTCAGCCTGTGTCGCATGCTGTTTTGCCCACCATGGCCCCCATGGCTCATCTGCCTCCCATTTCTACATGATGAGGCCACTAAGGAATAGGACGCATATGAGAAATGTCTGCGACAACACTTTCAAGGTTTTAGGATTACTTATGCTATTTTATGTTGTGCCTTGTTCCTTTGATGGATATTGCCAGGAATGTATCACGTCCTATGTCAATCCACCCCTTTGCAGGTTCTGTCTTCTTTAATGTTTGACCAAATGTGTGAACTTCTTTCAAAATACTACCTTAAGTGCACCCGTGCTATTGCAATCCCAGGCTGAGTTTTACCGCTGTAGGAAGCAACCACTTCAATCACGTCAAGTATGGGCAGCTGAACCCCATGAGTTACGTCATCATCGTCATTTTGTGTCCTCTGTTCATTAAGAGCCATATGTTGATCAGATCGTGAGATATGCTATAATTCGTTTAGTTCCAGATCATGAGGTGTGAGAGCATGCCTTCCAGTGTGCAAATCCATCTATCTCCAAATGATCCTCATGTGGATATGGTCATAAACATTGTATCGGCTATTTCTGTTGCGCCAAACAAGCTTTTCATTGATGTTATGCTTTTTTGAAAAGTACTACACATGCAAATGGATACAGGAGCTGCATTAACCTTGTTAAACTAACAAAGTTATATAGATTTGGGCTCCCCTCTGCTTCTCCCTGTGTCACAAAAGTTAGTAAATAACAACAAACATTCCTACTGTTACCAAACACTCTGCCCCAGTGACCTGTCAGTCAGTAGTTTGGTCACTTACACTTCTTGTTGTAGATAATGCACATATGAAGAGCCTTCTAAACCTTTAAGAGAAGTGAATTTAGTGTCTGAACAAGTGCCGTACACACAGTTATTTGCATTATGTTCTGAGTTTTCATCTCTGTTCTCTCCTTGATTGGGGTGTGCCAACAATTTTCAAGCGCACATTATCATGAAACCTTCTGCTTGCCTCATTTTTTCCAGGCCCTTCTGGTTCCAGTGGCACTCAGGGAACAAGTCAATGATGAATTAGAGCACCTCATGGAATCCGGCACTGTTCGGCCTATTGTATCACGTGAATGGCCTACTCCCTTAGTTAAAGTAAGGAAACCGTCATGCCGGTTACCCTATACTGCGATTTTAAAGTTTCCATGATTGCATAATCTATAGTGGATACAATACTGTGCTCGGGAGAACTCTTTGAAAAGTTATCAGATGATCAATATTCCTCACAAATTGAACTGTTGGATGCCGATTTACAGCTCCCTCTAGATACAGAGTCACTACGTATATTATTTGCAAATACCCTCTTTGGACTGCACCAATACTTGCAGTTGCCTTTTGGCATCACCAGCACTCTCACTGTTTTTCACTATTTTTTGGAACAATTTACAGTGCTTGTGCTGGGTTGTGCAAACTACCAGGATGACTCTGTAATTTCCGGTGCCTCCACTGAAGAACATCTACCCAATCTCTGTACTCTTTTTTTCTGTGCTCCAAGCAGCTGAGTTGAAGTCTAATTTAGAAAAACGGCAATTTTTTCAACCTTCTATCATTTATCTTCGGTTTGAAGTTTTTTGTGAGGGTCTCAAACCACTGTATCAACATGTCTCAGCTCTTGTGTCACTTCCACACACTAAGTCAGTCAAAGAATATAAGGTTTTACTAGGCCAAGTCACCTACTACCATAAATTTTTCTCTGGGGCAGAGACAACTGTGCACCTGTTACTAGTGATGCTATGCAAAGGGAGTCAGTTTCGTAGTCACTGCCTTGTGAAACAGCATTCTCCACCCTTAAGACCACATTTCAGTCTGCACCCTTCTTAGGGACGTACCAACCAGACCTCGACTTGGTCCTTGCGACAGACATTTTGCAACATAGTAAATTATTATGAGTTGTTGTCTTGAAGTGAAAGCATAGCTTGCTGTGGAGCTGGGAGGAGAGCAGAGTTTGGTTCTCACACTGGCAAAGCTGATGCTGGCTACTGTGCTGAGTGAGCATTTGCTTGACTAACGCTGTGTGCAATACATTATATGTACCCCATATGGATCTGAAGAAGTACTATTAAATATTAATCATTCTTTTTCATACTTAACATACCAAATTCTATGGCTAACAAGTCGTACTGTTAAAATTTCAAATCAATAACTTTAATACTTTTGGAGATATAGTTTTTTACCTAAAACACATCATAGCTGTGCTATCATTGTGAAACTGAGTTAGTGACTGTAATGTATTCATCTATAGTATCAATTGAAACTCCAACCAAGAGGATATGTTCACATAATGTAATTTTCTGGAATTTTCTTTAGTTTCATTACCACTGATTTCTGAGGTAATTAAGAGAACTTTGGAAAATTATTATTTCATCATGTTTTTTGTTGTAAAGGTGTTTTGGAGAGACCGAGAGAGCAAATGGAGGACATATGCAGATTGAGAATGTGACACTTTATTTTTTTTTTCCCTCCTCCCAGATAACAAAACATTGTGGCAAGCACTTCCTTAGAAGGAGCTTACTGAAAAACTGAATCTGTTAACTCGCAAGTAGTCGTGGGTCAGTAACTGTTCAGGACATTCAAAATATTGGATTGCATTAAACAGCTTCTGGCTGCTTTCAGGTGTGAACTTGTAACAGAGACAGTCAGTAACATTGCATAATTGATGTTGAGATATTACACACACAGCTTGAAAGCTATTTTCTCTGTTTTAAAGACAATAAACCAACTTAAGGGAAATTTTAGACGTGTTTTCAAATGAGTTATGGAAGAATCCTGAACGCTCATTAATTTAATTAACTTTCAGGTACTACCCATGGACTGGAGTTACGTGGCCTTTGTGTGGTAGGTATTTAATTGAATTTCCATCAACACTACTTATGTTGGCTAACCAGTATCTATAATCACAGAGTGAAGGGGCAGGCAACCTGTAGCCTATACAGGTTGGTGGACTGAGTGTTTAACCCTGAGGCGGGTGCGTGGCGGCATACAGTGGCGCCAATTTTGTTTTCTTTCAATAATTACGTCAGCTCGCCGAGCACACAACAGTGGTGCTAGACATGCTTCGATTGTTTAGTCACGTGCCAAACTGCATTGCTGCGCTGTCATTATACCACCATAACAGCTGTTACTCACCTGTGAAGTGGACAACTGCACCGAGAACCTGTGAAGTGGACGACTGCACCGAGACGGCACTGCGTACTGCACGCGCCCGGTAATGTAAGTACGCACATGTAGCCATACCACTGTCGAATGTTTTGATTATTAGAAGCTTTGTTTTATAGCTCTGTGGGTGAATGATGATTTAGTTATTAATATTGCTTTGGTATTAGAATTATTTTACTGTCTCCCAGGTCCGCACAAAGGAAAGGACTAACACCAGAAGAAATTGAGCATCTTCTTCTGCAATCATCTGTCGAAGAAAACTACGCAGATTTCTCTGACAGCGATGAGGAAGCAGAAATAATTGAAACTGTAGATCATTCCAGCGAATCTGAGCAGTCATGCATTGACGGGAATGAAGTGAAAGGAATGCCACATGATGACAGCCATTTTTATATTGGTAAGGACCAAGAAACTTTGTGGATAAATAATCCGTTAGCACTACCAGGGAAACCAAAATGTAAGAATATAATCAAAGTCCTACCTGGCCTTAAACACATTGGTAGAGAAGCTAAAACTGAAATTGAAAAATTTCTCAAATTGTTTGAACCTGAGATAATTGATTATGTCATTGCAAACACAAACCTGGCCTTGGCTCTGATGGACTGCCATTTGAAAGAAAGGGCTCACCTCTCTACTCTACCATGAGATATTCAAGGGTATCTGTCACCTCATCAGTCAATTCCCACTAATCACGATGAGACTGTAAGAAGGTGTGGGAGGTGCCATCTTTGTGGTGGTAAAAAAAAAAAAAATAAAAAAACTACTGTCACTTGGAATAGCTGCAAAAGATTCGTTTGCAAGCAACATTGCCACAATGTTGTCACATGTAATGATTGGCTGGGCGGTGTGGCCGTGCGGTTCTAGGCGCTTCAGTCTGGAACCGCGTGACCGCTATGGTCACAGGTTCGAATCCAGCCTCGGGCATGGATGTGTGTGATGTCCTTAGGTTAGTTAGGTTTAATTAGTTCTAAGGTCTAGGCGACTGATGACCTCAGAAGTTAAGTCGCATAGTGCTCAGACCCATTTGAACCATTTTAATGATTGCAGAACTTCTCCGGAGGAAGAAAGTGTGTGATTCTTGATATGTATTTACTGACTGCCTTGTTCTTTATTATTACTACAAAGTTTTTATACATATTACACGTTTTTGTAAAACTTGCTTTAACAATGGTAAACTATCAAATCATATCTGTGGTTATAATTTAATTAGAATTTGTTATTAAAGTAGCGCTTAGGAAATATCCTGGAACTGTATGTCAGATATTCTGTAACAATTTTAATTTTCCCATGCACCTTGGATATATGTATACAGATCATATTAAAAGTTGTTAATAAGAATGATGTTATAGACAATAAATAATTAATTCCACCAAAATATTAAAAAAACTGCTTCTTTATGTACACTCCTGGAAATGGAAAAAAGAACACATTGACACCGGTGTGTCAGACCCACCATACTTGCTTCGGACACTGCGAGAGGGCTGTACAAGCAATGATCACACGCACGGCACAGCGGACACACCAGGAACCGCGGTATTGGCCGTCGAATGGCGCTAGCTGCGCAGCATTTGTGCACCGCCGCCGTCAGTGTCAGCCAGTTTGTCGTGGCATACGGAGCTCTATCGCAGTCTTTAACACTGGTAGCATGCCGCGACAGCGTGGACGTGAACCGTATGTGCAGTTGACGGACTTTGAGCGAGGGCGTATAGTGGGCATGCGGGAGGCCGGGTGGACGTACCGCCGAATTGCTCAACACGTGGGGCGTGAGGTCTCCACAGTACATCGATGTTGTCGCCAGTGGTCGGCGGAAGGTGCACGTGCCCGTCGACCTGGGACCGGACCGCAGCGACGCACGGATGCACGCCAAGACCGTAGGATCCTACGCAGTGCCGTAGGGGACCGCACCGCCACTTCCCAGCAAATTAGGGACACTGTTGCTCCTGGGGTATCGGCGAGGACTATTCGCAACCGTCTCCATGAAGCTGGGCTACGGTCCCGCACACCATTAGGCCGTCTTCCGCTCACGCCCCAACATCGTGCAGCCCGGCTCCAGTGGTGTCGCGACAGGCGTGAATGGAGGGACGAATGGAGACGTGTCGTCTTCAGCGATGAGAGTCGCTTCTGCCTTGGTGCCAATGATGGTCGTATGCGTGTTTGGCGCCGTGCAGGTGAGCGCCACAATCAGGACTGCATACGACCGAGGCACACAGGGCCAACACCCGGCATCATGGTGTGGGGAGCGATCTCCTATACTGGCCGTACACCACTGGTGATCGTCGAGGGGACACTGAGTAGTGCACGGTACATCCAAACCGTCATCGAACCCATCGTTCTACCATTCCTAGACCGGCAAGGGAACTTGCTGTTCCAACAGGACAATGCACGTCCGCATGTATCCCATGCCACCCAACGTGCTCTAGAAGGTGTAAGTCAACTACCCTGGCCAGCAAGATCTCCGGATCTGTCCCCCATTGAGCATGTTTGGGACTGGATGAAGCGTCGTCTCACGCGGTCTGCACGTCCAGCACGAACGCTGGTCCAACTGAGGCGCCAGGTGGAAATGGCATGGCAAGCCGTTCCACAGGATTACATCCAGCATCTCTACGATTGTCTCCATGGGAGAATAGCAGCCTGCATTGCTGCGAAAGGTGGATATGCACTATACTAGTGCCGACATTGTGCATGCTCTGTTGCCTGTGTCTATGTGCGTGTGGTTCTGTCAGTGTGATCATGTGATGTATCTGACCCCAGGAATGTGTCAATAAAGTTTCCCCTTCCTGGGACAATGAATTCACGGTGTTCTTATTTCAATTTCCAGGAGTGTATTTAAATGTAGGCGGCACTGAGTGCCGCACGCGGCCGCTGACACAACAATCTTAAGCGCGCCTGCCGCAGGGTTAAAGGATAGTGAGAGTGCAACCCGACCTGCCACAACTTCACAGTATGGTTTGGGGGAGGTACTGGTCCAAAGATATCCTGATGGCTCCAAGTGGCTTATTGCTTTTGCCTCAAAACTGCTGAGTGGTGCTCCAACTAGGTACTCTCAGATAGAAAAGGAAGCTTTGACCACTGTATATGCTGTGAAGGAATTCCACACTTTTCTCTATGGTACCAAATTCCATCTGGTCATTGATCACGAACCATTGGTTTCTTTGTTCCATCTTTCTGTGAATGGTGAGCTCCATGTGGTTCCCAAGTCACGCAGCGACCGCAAACCATAAAATTACCAAATATGCAGCAACCAGTCGCAAAATCATGTTTTATTTATTCAGTTTTGCAAATCGATTTCAACTGATTAAGAGCCATCATCGGTGCTTTCAACCAATATCGATTTGCAAAAGTGAATAAATAAAACATGATTTTGTGACTGGTTGCTGCATATTTGGTAATTCGATCTTTCTGTGTCATTATCAGATAGAGCAGCACATCAAATTCAATACTGGGCTCTTTCCTTTTGCATTACCACTATGATATTCATTTCTGCCCTATGAATCAATACGCAAATGCTGATGCTTTGTTCCGCCCGCCAGCTGGCCCGGACCCAGGATTTGATGAGGAGTAATTGCTTTCTTTCCACACTGATGTCACAGCACAGTGGACGGTTGATGGTTTTCCTATAACTAGCACTAGGATTGTGAAGGATGTAGCTTCGGATCCCTTTCTGCGGCAGGTCATACCATTCATACAACATGGTTGCCTGGATTCACCGACTTCTTGTGTGTCTGACCCCCTCCATAATTATTACATCTTTCAATTCTCCATTGTGGATGGTGTTCTGCTATTAGACCCAGATCATGCGGCCCCTAGGGTAGTGATCCCCTCACTGCTTCATTTGCAGGTTCTCTGTTTACTGCATGCAGATCATTGGGGTGTAGACTGAACAAAAGCCTTGGCTGTCGACACGTGTTTTGGTCTGGCTTAGACGGTGATGTTACCCACCTGCTTGGCTCCTGTTCACAGTGTGTGTCACACCACGCAACTCCTCAGATGTCATCGTCTCCTTGACTGACCACGTCACACACATGGGACCATATACATGTGGATTTCACTGGCCGCTCCCTCAATGCTTATTGGCTGTTGGTAGTTGACACATATTCTTGTTTTCTGTATGTCATTCATTGTGTTTCCACATCCATAACTGCCAACGTTGCAGCCTTGTCTAAAAATTTTTCACTCAGTGGCTTGCTAATGATGGTAGTGTCTCATAATGGTCCACAATTTTCATTGCAAGACTTTACAGCATTTTGCAAAATGGCTCTGAGCACTATGAGACTTAACTGCTGAGGTCATCAGTCCCCGAGAACTTAGAATTACTTAAACCTAACTAACCTAAGGACATCACACACATCCATGCCCGAGGGTGGATTCGAACCTGTGACCGTAGCAGTCGCACGGTTCAAGACTGTAGCGCCCAGAACCACTCAGTCACTCTGGCCGGCAGCATTTTGCAATTACCATGGTATCTGTCACATTCTCACCATGCCATTCCAGCCACAATTTAATGATGACGCATAACGCCTATTGCGAATGCTCAAAAACCAAATGAAAAAGAATGTTACCAACTCTTTGTCAGAAGTTGCTCTAGACTGATTTCTCTCCTCGTGCTGTTTCATGCTGTTCAGAGAGAAGAGCCTGGCAGAACTGCTCCACAGCACAAGTAGACGACACCACTAACCCTCCTGTGCTCTCCACCTGGACATCAACCTATGCAGCCACTATGCCTCTTCCAGCTGGCTGTGGCTGTCCGGACATGTGGTTTCAGATATCGACCCAAATGGATTCCAGCTGTCATTGCCAGATTCCTGGGGGATGGCATCTCTGCAATATCCAGATGGGGGATGGACTCTACCTTTGTGTGGATGGCTGAGCACTTCCTGATGTCACACCATCTCTGAGCCTGTTCACAATGGGCATCACATCACTTGCTGCTGCCATGTTTCCACTCCCACGTGGGCGAGAGCCTCCATCCTTGGTGGCCAAACCAGCAGTTCCTCTACTGCTTCCGACACCATCATCAGGGATTCTGTCACCCACTCCTGAGCAACCACTGATACCAATATCGTCAGCACCGTGACTACTGTCACCAGAGCCAATGCCCAGGGTTAATATGGAAACAGTCCCGATAACAATGGTGTTGCCTTATGGTTTGAGACAGGAAGGTGAGCTCAGAATGTGTGTGCACTCAAAGCACTTCAGACCATACACTCCCGATGCAGCACGTCACCTTATCCACAGCCCAGTGTATGAGGAGGACAGCATGAATGTTTCAGGAATTCAAGAGAGAGAGAGAGAGAGAGAGAGAGAGAGAGAGAGAGAGAGAGGGAATCACTGTCAGAGCCCACCACAGATCCCATCTATTTAAGGTAAGCCAAGCTACACTACGCCTCAGTTCTCCATACGTATTGCTACAGCTCTTTGTGTACGTAATTGCTTCCTGCTGAATGTTGTGCTCAGTCTACTTGTTGTGTTGTACTGATACCTATTTACAACAGGAAGTTATGTCTACACTCACATGCAGGACATCCTTCTGCAGCAACATCCCTTTCAGCATGGTCACAAAATCCACAATGTTCTTTACATGGTGACTGCAGTGTCCTTCAGTGGGTTTCAGGAGTGAGGCCAGATGTCATTCCATAAATGAGAGCATAACGGAGTTGGCTAATGCCCACTATGGTATATCTTATTTGTGAATTCTAGGCAGTCCACAAAAGCATGGTGGTGCTGGAGTCTTTGGATACAGGTATTTCATACCCTCTTTTGCTAGAGCAGACTTGTGAAGCACAGCTGTTCTTTTTCTTGTCACTTTTGGTGTTGGGTTCATATTTAGCTTCATGCAGGCCAGCTTCTGTAGCAGAGTGCTTACTTCATTCTATGTGACAGTAGCATTCCAGTCTGACTTGTCAGTCATGTGTGTGTGTGTGTGTGTGTGTGTGTGTGTGTGTGTGTGTGAAGAAGTCTTTGGCCAATAGCTAAGTGTGTAACAGTCGTTCCATTGTGTCTGTCTGTAGCTCAGTGTGTCATCTTTATGGTGAGTAGCAATTTATCCTCTTCCTAATATTTTTGATATTCCACCATGGAGTTTATTTGCCTAATGGCTTTGTTCTACTCCACAACCTTGTGATGTTTTCCTTTGTTACTATTCTCTGCAACATTGCTTTTCTCGGTGTCCATTCTCTGTGTCTTCTTTCCTGTGGTTTTTAAGCCTTCCAAACCATACACACTCATTTCTGAGCCAAACTGTATCAACAATCTCATCTGTGCACAACACATGACCATACATTAAGTTGGTACAGTATTTCATGCCTCAAATTCTTCCCACTAACAATTATAATTATTCCCGTTGTCCATATTTCCTCCCTCATTCTAACATATTTTCATATTTTATTTTCCACACTTACCGGTGCCACATGAACCTGTAAATCTCACCAATCCCCCTTCCCCCATCTTCTCTTATCCCAATGCGCTCATACTCCCATACCTCATCAGTTCCTTTTCACCTCCCATTTTCACATATTTCTAACATAGTATCTGTGTTTTTTTCTGCAAATTTTTACATTGTTTTAGGTGTTTCTGCATATTTTTATGTACTTGTGCATATTTTAAAATGTTTGTGCAATTTTTGATTTTAGCCAGCTTCATGTATTTTTACACCTCTTTTCTGCTATCCAGCTCCCCTCTTCATCACCTAACACCTTCATTTGTCCATTTCGGTGTCATTCTTATTTTCCCAACTCTACAAATGACCCCTGTTCCATCTTTTTGCACCAGTTTAGAAAAGTATCCCTTTTTCTTGCTAAAACTCAGTCCCTTATTCTCTTCCTTAAATGCTGCCTAAATGTAATGTTCCCCATCCCAAATGGCCTAACCATAAAAATTCCTTTCTCTGGATCCCCCTCCTCCTTTCACATTGACTTTTACTTTTTTGGATCCAGCCAACCCCTGCCCCTCACAAATCTGGTACTGCAAAAACACATCTCAATGGCATAGGCATCCTAGAACCACACCTGCTCCTTCTGCAAGATACTGCTACTGTGCAATTCCACCTACATGCATCATACATCTGAAATTGAATCCCTACCTCTCTAGCACCTATTCCAGACCACATTTCCTAAGTTATTCAACCTGCCGACATCCTACTGCCACCTTGAGGCACCCCTATACAACCCCCATTCTACCCATAGTGTTTCTCCTCATCAATCCCTCATGGCACCCAGACCGTGCCTAGCTGACCTTTCAACTTGCCACATCCCCCAAAACTTCCTACTAACACTCCACTAAATCTGGAGCAGAAACAATCCCAAAACAGTGTTTTAGCCTAGTTATCAAAATTCCATCCACACAGAAGTTTCACTGCTATCCAAAGGCCACACATTCATCCCTGCACCAAAATTTAACCATGCTGGAGTTGTCATGGACCCAGTCTCCTTGTCCCGATCCCTGCAATGGAAACCCTTCTTTGCCACCAAGCCCTCCAACTAAAGTCAACCTAATCACAACACAGAACCCTGCCTCTCCCAGTTCATACCATCATCCAACCATGCTCCTCCCCCACCTGCTTACCCATCCCCCAATCACCTTCCAGGAACTCCTCATCTCCAACTTGGCCTCACCACTGTTCACCAGATCTCTTCCTAAGAACACTAACCCTTCAGCAGAAGAAAGGAAGCTATACACAACCTCAAAACAAATCCCAACCTTATCATCTTACCTGCAGACAAAGGTTCCACAAGTGTTGTTACAAACTGTAGTGACTACCTGGCAGAAGGCCTCTGCCAATTATCTGACTGTACCTTCTATAAACTCTGCCAGAGTGATCCCGACCCAGAAGCCCAACATAACCTCCAATCCCTACTTAAAGCCTTACCTTAGGTCCTTTCCAGAACCTCTTCCTGAATCCATTTTCCTCCTTACCCCTTTGACACCCCACACCCACCTTCTACATGCTCCCCAAAATCCACATCCCCAACAATCCTGGATGCCCCATTGTAGCTGTTTATTGTGCTCCCACTTCAAAATATTTGGGCTTCGCTGACCACCATCTCCAAGCAATTGTCCGAAATCTAGCCTCCCAGACTGAGGATACCAACAACTTCCTTCATCAACTCTTCAACATCCCCGCCCCTTTACCCAGTAGATCACTACCCATCGCTGTTTATGCCACTTCCCTATACACCAACATCCCTCATGTCTATGGTCTTGCCACTACTGAACACTACCCTTCCCAATGTTCTTCAGACTCCCAACCCACTACTCACAACCCAGGCTATCTGGACCCTCTCCTCCAACACCGGCTTTTCTGAATTGCAAAGATGGGAGTTATCCTTAGAATACATCCTCTGCTCCTGAAATTATCCTGGCCTCAACCTATAGCATTCCAATGTCCCCACACCCTCTAACCAACAATCCCTCCCCACTCACTGTCTTATCACCACCTCCCTATTCACATCCCTTCACTCTTATTGTGTCCTCTCTTCTACTTTTTTTGCTCCACCCCTCTCCCACTACCCACATCACAGCCTCCGAATGCTATGCCTTGCAGTCTTGTCATGCCTCTATCTCATACCAGCAGGCTCTGCCTGAGAATACTCTTCTCTCCCTCCACACATACCCTGCCTATCCATCCTCCTTCCCTATCCCACTCCAGCCTGCTCCTTTCATTCTACATGATGGCTGCATTCTGGTATGAGATGATAGAGATGGTGGTCATGTGTCATGAGGTGGGCTTGCTTGTATGAATGTGTGTGTTTTTTCTTTTCTGAAGAAGATTTTGGCCTAAAGCTAAATGTGTAACAGTGTTTTTGTTGTACCTGTCTGCAACTCAATGTGTCATCTTTATGGTGAGTAGCCATTTATCATTTTCCCAATATTACTAATATTCCAATCCAGAGTTTCCATTGTTTGAAAGCACATTTAGGGAAGTTTCCATATATCTTGGGTTTTCATCAAGAGTTATAGAACTGAAAATTAATTAAGTCTATTCAGTCATGAAGGAAATGTATCAATATATTTTCATCAGATCTTAAGGGACAAATTTTTCAATACTGACAGCTCCAGGGACTTCTTCTTAAATTAATACATGTAGACAATGCTCTGATTTATAAGATGTATCCCAAGTTACCTAACTGTTATGGGTATGGCACACTAATATGTCATACTTCACTAAAATAATTTTGTAACTGATGTTTCAGTGCAACACCAACAAAAAGACTGTCAGAAAGAGAGCTTTCAGCCAACTAGACCCCCACACGTGCACACGCACACGCACACGCACACGCCCACGCGCACGCACGCACACACACACACACACACACACACACACACACACACACATATATATATATATATATATATATGCGCGTGGGCGTGTGCGTGTGCGTGTGCGTGTGCACGTGTGGGGGTCTAGTTGGCTGAAAGCTCTCTTTCTGACAGTCTTTTTGTTGGTGTTGCACTGAAACATCAGTTACAAAATTATTTTAGTGAAGTATGACATATTAGTGTGCCATACCCATAACAGTTAGGTAACTTGGGATACATCTTATAAATCAGAGCATTGTCTACATGTATTAATTTAAGAAGAAGTCCCTGGAGCTGTCAGTATTGAAAAATTTGTCCCTTAAGATCTGATGAAAATATATATATATATATATATATATATATATATATATATATATATATATATGGTGCATGTGCAAATGCAACTCACAGTCTCTGGCTACTGAAACCAGACTCTGAAGCCAGACTCAGACTCCTAGAGACTGCGGTCATATTTGTGTGTGTGTGTGTGTGTGTGTGTGATGGAGGCCTAGTTGTTTGATAAATAACATTTAACTTCTTACAAGCATAGAATAAAAATGTATACACACAAAGTCTAATAACACACATACTTAAAAAATAAAAGGATTACTATTTGAGGAAAAAATCTGTGCATTAAAACTCAATGGTTTTTGCTTTTGCTTATAAATGTCCTGATTGTAAACAAGAATTGTACTTACCACATTTTCAAAATTTTTTTCCACTATATTTTTGTTGATCTCATCCAGTAACTCATTTTCTTTATCCTTTGTAAGAGGTGCAAATGGACGGTACAGGAAAGGAAGTGTTCCTGTCTCTACTGACTGACGTTTCATCTTGTATTGAGCCAACATTTGCTGTGCATTGGCAAACATTGCTTGAGATAAATCAGAGCTACTGAAGTTCAGGTACTCTTTTGGAATTAAACCCTGAAAGAATAAATATGGTTAAGGGCTTCTGCTATCATAAAACTCAGTGCCCTTATATATACTGATAACCCACATGCAGTTAGTAATTTTCATACTGATTACATCATGTTAATGATATCTCACAATAATGTGGACTGTGTCACCTTATTTATGAAAGTCATACATTTTCTCATTGAATGTATGGCTTTACAGTGATTGTTTATGTGAATTACACACACACACACACACACACACACACACACACACACACTGAAACATATAACATAGAAATAATATGTATAAAAATTTCTCTATAGAGTAGAAGCTGGCCAGAAAAAAATTTATAATCCCTTTTTGTCATTTATTTTTTATTCCACAATTAAAGTGTGTACGTTTGTCCTTTTCTGTGCCGGAAGCAGGTTAAGTTATGAACAGTGGGTGACAGTTTCATTCCTAGTGTTTTAACTGTGGATACTAATGACAGATTCAAATTGCAACCACTAGTTAATGACAGATGTTGTTGTTGTTGTGGTCTTCAGTCCTGAGACTGGTTTGATGCAGCTCTTCATGCTACTCTACCCTGTGCAAGCTTCTTCATCTCCCAGTACCTACTGCAATCTACATCCTTCCTTTTGAATCTGCTTAGTGTATTCATCTCTTGGTCTCCCTCTACGATTTTTACCCTCCACGCTGCCCTCCAATACTAAATTGATGATCCCTCGATGTCTCAGAATATGTCCTACCAACCGATCCCTTCTTCTAGTCAAGTTGTGCCACAAGCTCCTCTTCTCCCCACTTCTATTCAATACCTCCTCATTAATTATGTGATCTACCCATCTAATCTTCAGCATTCTTCTGTAGCACCACATTTCGAAAGCTTCTATTCTCTTCTTGTCCAAACTATTTATCGTCCACGTTTCACTTCCATACATGGCTACACTCCATACAAATACTTTGTGAAATGACTTCCTGATATTTAAATCTATACTCGATGTTAACAAATTTTTCTTCTTCAGAAATGATTTCCTTGCCATTGCCAGTCTACATTTTATATCCTCTCTACTTCGACCATCATCAGTTATTTTGCCCCCCAAATAGCAAAACTCCTTTACTACTCTAAGTGTCTCATTTCCTAATCTAATCCCCTGAGCATCACCTGACTTAATTCGACTACATTCCATTAACCTCGTTTTGCTTTTGTTGTTGTTCATCTTATACCCTCCTTTCAAGACACTGTCCATTCCGTTCAACTGCTCTTCCAAGTCTTTTGCTGTCTCTGACAGAATTACAATGTCATTGGCGAACCTCAAAGTTTTTATTTCTTCTCCATGGATTTTAATACCTACTCCGAACTTTTCTTTTGTTTCCTTTATTGCTTGCTCAATATACAGATGGAATAACATCGGGAATAGGCTACAACCCTGTCTCACTCCCTTCCCAACCACTGCTTCCCTTTCATGCCCCTCGACTCTTACAACTGCTATCTGGTTTCTGTACAAATTGTAAATAGCCTTTCGCTTCCTGTATTTGAACCCTGCCACCTTCAGAATAGGAAAGAGAGTATTTGAGTCAACATTGTCAAAAGCTTTCTCTAAGTCTACAAATGCTAGAAACATAGGTTTGCCTTTCCTTGCTCTATCTTTTAGGATAAGTCGAAGGGTCAGTATCGCCTCACATGTTCCTACATTCCTACAAAATCCAAACTGATCTTCCCCAAGGTCGGCTCGTACCAATTTTTCCATTTGTCTGTACAGAATTTGTGTCAGTATTTTGCAGCTGTGACTTATTAACCTGATAGTTTGGTAATTTTCACACCTGTCAACAACTGCTTTCTCTGGGATTGGAATTATTATATTCTTCTTGAAATCTGGAATGTAAGTATGAAAAGGAAAATAACTGACACATTATGGTCACCAAAAATAGCGAGCAAGAACTGAGAAAAAGTTCCCAAATTCATGCATGAAGAAGATATACAATGCACAAATTTGAATTCAAGCCTTTATTAACAAGCACAGGCACAATTTATAATCATAGGTGTAAATACTGCCTTCTTTCTGTGCTCTATTGTTGTTGGCAATAATAAGAGTGGACTCAACTTGAAAATTGTGCCTGGGTGGCAAAATCACTGGAGCCAGTCCTATAGAAAAGACATTCTTACTGATGAAACATGGTTTGAGTATAAATGGCTACTGCATGTTTCTAATGTTGAAACTTTTCAGCTGGAAAGCACAATACAACACACCCAGATGACATGGACAAAGATTAAATTATTGATATGATGGACACGTGGACAGATCACACAGTCAGCCGTAGCACAGTGACTGCAGAAGGAGTGGTAATGAAATGGATTCAGAACAACAGTGTGGTAAGATGCGAAGGCATAGATCCTTCCAGAAGGACTGCACAACGAGATAATTCACCTTTGGCAATGAATAGAAGAACTTAACAGAACAAATAATGCATAATCAATCTATCAAAAGGAAAACAGTATGAATTAACAATGACATTTGTAGCATGGCACTGGCCACGAGTCCATAGTCCACTTCATTCCATTTTATTTTAATACAAATTTATTGTGTAAAAGCTTAACTGCTGAATAGAATTATAAAAAAAAATATTATGCTACATTAATGAAGCTGTTCTTGTTAATTCATTTGTCTTTTTTTATGACCTATATTGAACTCATCTTGGGCACAAAAGTGTGAACAAAGCATTAACACATGGAGAGGAAATGTTGCCACCATGTGCTGCTTCTTGCTGGAAATATGTATTGTGCAAAGTTCTTGACTGATACAGCAGGGGAGGAATCAGTTTGAGCTCTGCTTTCTGTGGTAAGTGTGGCATCAGCTGCAGTTTTGATTTCCAGTCTCAGAAGGTCTAGCACATCAGTGCATTCATACTTGAGGTGAACTGTTTAGTTACTGCATAACTGATCTGCAAGGACACCCCTTGGGCACAGTAATGGGACTGTCTATTTAGTCAAGCAAGAGGAAAAAAGAAATAGCCTGTAGGTTTTTATCACTTTTTTAATGTGCTAACAAGATGGGTGACAATGTACTCAGATGAACTGTCTTAAATTATAGTGATACATTTTTAAAATTAAAAGCAACTGGCCAAGGGGTGTTATTCATGGAAGGGATTACAGGGATGACACCCCCATCTCAGATAAAAGGTATTGTGGCAAAATACATGGAAGAAGCTTGTATGTATGAAAGACATGAATGTTTTGAGCTTTTGCTAATAATAATGTGACAAAATCTGTATTATTAGAGTGACAAGTTTCTTGAGGCAAGAACAGTATTTTGTGTTCATTTGGCACACAGTATTATGGCAAGAGCAGCCTATACATTGCTGCCACCTTCACAAAAACACAGCAATTATGTAACACTATTCTTGAGTGTTAAAAATGAAAATGCATCACAGCTATTGACAGCACCTCTCAAGTAAGTTTCGAAAGCACTCATGCTTTGTGTCTGTATTTTTATCAAAGCTTATGCTGAAATGGTTGTGATTAGTATGCTTCATGAAGTCAATACACTTCCTATAAATTCAGTTCCTTTTTAAATGATAATTCAGCTTCTTTCCAGGCTATAACACAAAATCACATTTTTCAATTAAAGTACATGATATTTCCTAACTGTTTGTGTAATGGACAGAGCACATTGTAGATGCATTTTGCAGCTACTGGGGCTGCAAAGGGCTCCAGTCCACAAGTTGGCTGGCAGCAAGCAGTGCTCTTGCACATTACATGGGCATCAGCAAAAGTCTGTCTCCCTCAGTTGATACTTATGAGCGGTAGTCATAATCTTTCGTTATTACATGAAAAAATAAAAATTAAAAAAAAATCAAGCTATGACCATGAAACTTGGTGATGGTTCTAGTCTTTCTCTACACATTCATCCTACAATGCAACACATTTTCCTCAAGGATGGACATCTTGGTGGAAAACTTTATTGTAGAAGTATGCCTTTTGACATTCTGGAAACCTTCCATCTTTAAAACCATGTTGTTATTCTGTAAATATCTACCATGCAACTGTTTCTCCATGTGAGAAAAGAGGCAGAAGTCACTGTGTGCTGTTTCAGCAGAATATGGGAACTGATACAAAATATGATAGCCCAAAGAAGCAGCACACTTGTCTACTTTCATCATCACAACAAGAGGGCTGCTGTCATCCTGGGGTATGATTGACCTGCCTCTCCTTTTTAACATTCACCAATCTACCCCTCTCTCCTCCCTAAGGAAGGAAAATTAGTTTCAAATGTTACAGTGGCGTATGTACCCTTATGTGCGTCTACAGACAGCATTTCTGCTGATGGTAAGTGTTGTTGTTGTGGTTTTCAGTCCAAAGACTGGTCTGATGCAGCTCTCCATGCTATTCTATCCTGTGCAAGCCTCTTCATATCTGAGTAACTACTGCAGCCTACATCCTTCTGAATCTGCTTAGTGTATTCATCTATCGGTCTCCCTCTATGATTTATACCCTCCATGCTTCCCTCCAGTGATCCATTGATGCCTCAGAATATGTCCTACCAACCGATCCCTTCTAGTCAAGCTGTGCCACAAATTCCTTTTCTCCCCAATTTTACTCAGTACCTTCTCATTAGTTACATGATCTACCCATGTAATCTTCAATATTCTTATATAGCACCACATTTCAAAGGCTTCTATTCTCTTCTTGTCTAAACTGTTTATTGTCCATGTTCCACATCCATACATGGCTACACTTCATACACATACTTTCAGAAAAAACTTCCTGACACTTAAATCTATACTCGATGTTAACAAATTTCTCTTCTTCAGAAATGCTTTCCTTGCCATCACCAGTCTACATTTTATATCATCTCTACTTCAGCCATCATCAGTTATTTTGTTATCCAAATAGCAAAACTCATCTACTACTTTAAGTGTCTTATTTTCTAATCCAATTCCCTCAGCATCATCTGCTTTACAAATAATTCGACTACATTCCATTATCCTCATTCTGCTGTTGTTGATGTTCATCTTATATCCACTTTTCAAGACAGTGCCCATTCTGTGCAACTGCTCTTCCAGGTCCTTTACTGTCACTGACAGAATTACAATGTCATCGGTAAACTCAAGATTTTTATTTCTTCTCCCTGGATTTTAAGCCCTACTGCACATTTTTCTTTGGTTCCCTTTACTGCTTGTTCAATGAACTGATTGAATAACAACAGGTACATGCTTCAACCCTGTCTCACATCCTGCTTACTTTTCATGCTCCTTGATTCTCGTAACTGCCATCTGGTCTCTACAAATTATATACAGCCTATTGCTCCCCTGTATTTTATCCTTGCCACCTTCAGAATTTGAATGAGAGTATTCATCAACATTGTCAAAACCTTTCTCGAAGTCTACAAATGGTATAAATGTAGGTTTGCATTCCTTAACCTAGCTTCTAAGGTAAGTCATAGTGTCAGTATTGGCTGGCGTGTTCCTACATTTCTATGGAATCCAAACTGATTTTCCCTGAGGTTGACTTCTACCAGTTTTACCATATGTCTGTAAAGAATTTGTGCTAGTATTTTGCAACCATGACTTATTAAACTGATAGTTCAGTAGTTTTCACACCTGTCACCACCTGCATTCTTTGGAAATTGAATTATTATATTCTTCTTGAAGTCGGAGGGTAATTCACATGTCTCATACATCTTGCCTGCCAGATGGAAGAGTTTGGTCATGGCTGTCTCTCCCAAGGCTATCAGTAGTTCTAACAGAATGTTGTCTACTCTCGGGGCCTTGTTTCTACTTAGGTCTTTCAGTGCTCTGTCAAATTCTTCACACATTGTCATATCTCTCATCTCATCTTCATCTACGTTTTCTTCCATTTTCTCTTCTTTGCTTAGGACTGGTTTACCATCTGAACTCTAGATATTCATACAGGTGGTTCTCTTTTCTCCATAGGTCTCTTTAATTTTTCTGTAGGCAGCATCTACCTTACACCTAGTGACATATGCTTCTACAGTCTTACATTTGTCCTCTGGCCATTCCCGCTTAGCTGTTTTGCACTTCCTATCGATCTCATTTTTGAGACATTCGTATTCCTTCTTACCTGCTTCATTTACTGCATTTTTATATTTTTTCTTTTCATTAATTAAATTCAATATCTCTGGTGTTACCCAAGGATTTCTACTAGCCCTCATCTTTTTACCTGCTTGATCCTCAGCTGCCTTCACTATTACATCTCTCAAAGCTACCCCTTCTTCTTCTTCTACTGTATTACTTTTCCTTGTTCCCTCTGAAATTCTCTAAAACCTCTAGTTCTTTCAGTTTATCCATGTCCCATCTCCTTAAATTCCTACCTTTCTCCAGTTACTTCAGTTTCAATCTGCAGTTCATAACCAATAAATTGTGGTCGGAGTCCATATCGGCCCCTGGAAATGCCTTACAATTTATCCCTGGTTCCTAAATTTCTGTCTAACCAATCAATCTGAAACCTTCTTGTGTCTCCAGGTCTCTTCCATGTATATAATCTTCTTTCATGATTCTTAAACCAAGTGTTAGCAATGATTAAGTTATGCTCTGTGCAAAATTCTACCAAGTGGCTTCCTCTTTCATTCCTTACCCCCAGTCCACATTCACCTACTACTTTTCCTTCTCTTCCTTTTCCTACTATCAAATTCCAGTCCCCCATGACAATTAAATTTTTGTCTCCTTTAACTATCTGAATAATTTCTTTTATATCATCATACATTTCTGCAATCTCTTCATCATCTGTGGCTGTTTGTAGTAGCTTACCCACATTCCTATTTTCCTATTCATTATTAAACCTACTCCAGCATTACCCCTATTTGATTTTGTGTTTATAACCCCGTATTCACATGACCCGAAGTCTTGTTCCTCCTGCCACAGAACTACACTAATTCCCATATCTAATTTTAACCTATCCATTTCCTTTTTTAAATTTTCTAATCTGCCTGCCCGATTAAGGGATCTGACATACCATGCTTCGTTCCGTAGAACACCAGTTTTCTTTTCCTGATAACGACATCCTCCAGAGTTGTCCCCTGCTCAGAAATCCGAATGGGGGACTATTTTACCTCCGGAATATTTTATCCAAGAGGATGCCATCATCATTTCACCATACAGTAAAGCTGCATGCCCTCGGGAAAAATTACAGCTGTGGTTTCCCCTTGCTTTAACCATTCCCAGTAACAGCACAGCAATGATGTATTGGTTGTGTTACAAGGCCATTTTAGTCAATCATCCAGACTATTGCCCCTGCGTCTACCGCCCCTCTTCAGGAACCACACGTTTGTCTGGCCTTTAAACAGATACTCCCCTGTTGTGGTTGCACCTATGGTACGACTATCTGCATCACCGAGGCACACAAGCCTTCTCACCAGTGGCAAGGTCCATGGTACATGGGGGGAGTACTGGCCAGCAATCCTGTATCATAATTTTGTTATTTTATCGAGAAAATTTTCCTTTTGTTGATGCTGATATAATAACCTCTTTTCAAGGCATTAAGCATTCCATTCAACTGATCTCCCAAGTCCTCCATCATCTCTGACGGAATTACAAATCATCGGCAAAGGTTTTAATTGCTTCTCCATAAACTGTAATTCCTTTTTAGAATTTCACTTTTGTTTCCTTTCTGACTGCTCAATGTAAATATTGTTTAATGTGGGAGGATAGGCAACAACTGTGTCACACAATTGTAAACTACGGCCTCCCTTTCCTGAGATTTGAGTCATATAATTGCTGTCTGGTTTCTGTAATAGTTACAGACACCTTCTTTCTCCCCATTTTTTATCCTTGCTTTATCTGAAAAATTCCAAGTTTATATTCATGTCAACACTGTCAAGAGCTTTCTCTGAACATATGAACGCTATAAACATAACCTGTTGGCTTCCCTCTTGGGTTCAGCTGATGCTTGTCTGATGACCTTTTTTCACATTTTGATAGCACAAATGACTGGCATTGTCAAAGCTTCATTCTCCATTGCTGGTGGTGGACTGGAGCCGAGCTCACAGCTGCAGACTATACATACTTGGTGCGCCAAAGTCCAAGGGCTTCTCCATGGTCATTTCTGGTGCAGTTCTCCTGTTGTTACCTGCAATGGTCATTTGCTACAGCAAGGGAATCCAGGATCCATTTACCTTGAGGCTTTCTTCTTCCCCATTTAAGTTATTATCAGGTTAGTGTATTTCTATTGCATTTCTGAACAAGTGAGTGTGATAGCTCTTCTCCACCTGCCCCCACCCACAATGTCGCTTAACAATTTTGTACTGTAAAATTAGATTTGCCTTTCTTTAACCTATCTTCTATGACAAGTCATAGTGTCAGTATTGCCTTGTGTTCTCCTGCAGCTGAAAGAGGTGTCACAGCGGTAAGACACTAGGCTTCTATTCTGGAGCACAGCAATTCAAATCCCTGTCCAGGTATGCTGATTTGGGTTTTCTGTGGTTTCCCTAAATTTTTTAAACTGAATGCCGAGATGGCTCCATTGAAATGGCACATCCGATTTCCTTCCTCATTCTGATTGTGCAATATTTTCCCTCTAATCTATCTACGCATGTGTTTCTACATTTCTCCAGGACACAAACCAACTGTATCCACTGTCAGCTTCTACTGATTTCCATTTTTCTGTAAATTATTTCTGCCAGTGTTTTTCAACCATAACTTACTGAAATGACTGTTTGGTAATATTCACTCCTGTTGGCACCTAAACTTTATTTGGAGTTGGGATTACTATATTCTTCTCGAAGTCTGAGAGTATATCTTGTGTACCAGGTGGAGCAGTTTTATCCTGGTTGGTTCTTCCAAGTATCTCAGTAATTCAAAGGGAACGTTATCTACTACAGGTGACTTTTATCAACTTAAAAGACAGCAATGACTAATATACAAATGCCTAACTGCTCTGCAATTCTAATTACATTAAATATCCTACCTGGAAATTTAGGTGTTGATTTAGATTCCCCACGCAGTTTTGAGTATCGACATCGACAGTGAGAAGACGTCAGAGATAGTAGGGCTACAGACTGGAACAACAGCTTAGGCCCTTGTGAGCTGCAGCAGTGCAGCAAGCACGTGAGGTGGCACCAACCTCTGACAAGTGTTTACCACTAAATACCATGGTCCACCTCTTGCTATCCAGTCTCTTATTAGTTTTTGAAGCCTTCAGTTATTTGCCACTGAATAGTATTCGAGTCTTGACCTTGCCTGGTCTACGTTTGTGATTTGGATTGCTCTCTGGATCACTGTATACACTTAAGATGACTTTGCTATGCTGTAGACTTGTTTTGGTTAAAACTCCACTATCATTAACCTTCACACTGCTTGTTTTGTTCTTCTGGTCTCTACTCAGCAGTGCGAGTTATTGGAAATGGTGTTTCATCTATGCAGAGTAGCACAGAAAAGGAAAGCCATGTACTTTTAAAGTATCTGCATGCTTTCTTCATGGTGCTGTAGCCTCCACTACAGTAGTGTGCATGTAAGACTCAAGTAGAAAATCTTCTGGCTATACTACAACCATAAAAAAATAATCATCATTTACTCACCACAGAGTTAACAGGCAGGGAAATTCCAATAAGGGCAGCCATAAGGGGAGCAATATCAGCCTGGTGAACATCTTTACGTAATGTGTCCAATTTATTCTCAGTTCCTGTTACTAACTGTGGAGTATTTATCCCAGCACCCCAAGCAATGAGTGGTGTTTCTGTTTCAGATGGATCCCCGGCGCCATGAGAGCCTTGAAATATACACAAACATTTGGTTATCCCAGAGTCATTAGTTAACAACAAAGACTGAAGTTTACTATCATTATTCTGAAAAATGTGGTCACAAAGTGCATCTGGCAATATAACAAAACTATGGAATCAACTGTGTATCTGTTCCCCACTGGCAACAAGTTTTTGGCTCTAAAAGAAGTTTAGTACACTGTTACAAAGAAACAGAAATGGAATTTATCTATTTAATCATATGGCTAGGGCCCCCCATCGGGCAGGCCATTTGCTGGGTGCCAGTCTTTCAATTTGACGCCACTTCGGTGACCTGCAGTCGATGAGGATGATGATGAGGACAGCACAACACCCAATCCACAGGCAGAGAAAATTCCCTGACCCAGCTGGGAATCGAACCTGGGCCCAGAGGATTGACAATCTGTCAGGCTGACCATTCAGCTACCGGGGGCGCACAGAAGTGGAATGAATACACGAGAGAGAGAGAGAGAGAGAGAGAGAGAGAGAGAGAGAGAGAGAGAGAAGGAAAGAAAAAGTAGAACACAAAAGATAGACTATATTTAAAAGAAACTGGTTTCGTTGAACAAACTATTTGTACAAAGGAGTTGAAGAAATACATAACTACAGACCATCATAAGATTTCTCTTTATACATATTCCCACTGGAACTGAGATTCACTGACAAAGAAGAAATATTGCGCCTATTAATTCCAACCCAAGCAGTGATTTGATGATAAGAAGAGGCATATGCTTTTTTTAAAAACACCATAATCCCTTATATGTTAAATCCTGAAATATTTGGATACTGAGAATATTTAAATCAGGAGAACTGATTTCTGAAAATATGCTGCCTTGTAATGTGACAGTGAACCTGATTCAACAGTATAACACGTGCTATTTTCTAAGATGAGAAGATTTACTGCTATGGAAATACAGGCTTGTTTTCTAGTGAGACAATGTGGATAAGTCCATTTTTTCTGACATCGAACAGTCTGGAGCTGAATCAGTGAAACTGAGACACAAGCCATGACATTGGAACAAAGAAAAATGTATGAACTAGGAGGTGGGTCACGTTATAGTATTTGGCAAGATAATACCACATGGAAGTGGTCAGTAATGGCAGTAGCGTAGTTGTGAGCAGATTGACCACTGGTGGTGGGGGGGGGGGGGGGGGGGGGGGGGGCAGTGCCAGCTTATAAACAGGGAAGTTCAGGGCACTGTGGCTTCCATCAAGCTTATGACTATCACAAGAAGATGTGGGAATGATGTCTTCATTTATTAAAGGCAGTAACACATGAACTGGAAACCAGAACAAAGCATAAGCCATTGTCAGGCAAATGTAGAATATCTAAAGAGCAAGTCCAAAGGAAACCCATGAAACACAGCAGGGACTGTTCCAAAATACTGAAAGATGCATGACATAAAGCTTCTTACAAAACTGGATAATAACTGTCCGGCTGTGCATTTGGGTAATTATGGGCATTACCCACAGACACTATATGATAACCTGACCTGGTGCAAGTGCTGTGTACAGAGAAATCAAGTGCTGTCAACTTGGACAGCTCTATGACCTCCGATTTCTCATCTGCATCAGCATCTGTATTATATGATACAATACATGTAACACTTAAAGACTGTGGGTTTTCTGCCTTTTTATAGGGATGTTTTGGCAGTTACACTCTCTTTTAACTTCTGTTGGTGTCAATCCTAGCACTGCACAAAACTTATGTATATAATGTAAACTATGATATCACTTCTGCATTTTAAACAACATTTTGATTTCAGCTAAATTGTTATTAGCATAAGGCAAATAATCTTATACACTTACCCCAGTCTGTCATCCCATGATCAGCTGTAAAGATGTATGATGTTTTCCCATCATGATTGTAAAATGATTCAAAGAGTTCTTCCATTTTTTTCACTCCTTCATCAACAGCCTTAATATTCTCTTTATATTCTCTATAACAAAAGAACCATACTAATAAATTTAATACTTTTAATTAATAGCAAAACATCACACATAAAACAATGAGGTTGTCAATTGAATTTCTCAGCATCACTTAAGAAACGATTGCATTAATACCTAAAAACACGGTCAGTAAATAGTAAAACATCTTTTTCAAGTCAAAAGAAAAAAAGATTGGAGAAAAGATCTACATGTACAAAAACAGAACAATTACTATATGGGACGCATTATGTCTACCGTTCATCAGTACATCTCTTCTGAAAACATAATAATTATTAGGGTCACAATACAATGGCTGCAATCTAGATAGGATAAAAGGCCTGTCTATACTCTAGGAGGCAAAAATCAGTTCCTTATGTTTTTTTCTACATCTACATCTACATGGTTACTCTGCAATTCACACTTAAGTGCCTGGCAGAAGGTTCACTGAACCATTTTCATACTACTTCTCTACCATTCCACTCTCGAATGGCGTGTGGGACAAAGGAACACCTAAATCTTTCCGTTCAAGCTCTGATTTCTCTTATTTTATTATGATGATCATTTCTCCCTACGTAGGTGGGTGTCAACAAAATATTTTCGCATTCAGAAGAGAAAGTTGGTGTTTGAAATTTCGTAAATAGATCTTGCTGCAAAGAAAACTGCTTTTGTTTCAGTGAGTGCCACCCCAACTTGTGTATCATATCAGTGACACTCTCACCCCTATTGCACGATAACACGAAACGAGCTGCCCTTCTTTGCACTTTTTCGACGTTCTCGGTCAATCCTACCTGATAAGGATCCCACACCGCACAGCAATATTCCAGCAGAGGACGGACAAGTGTAATGTAGGCTGTCTCTTTAGTGGATTTGTTGCATCTTCTAAGTGTTCTGCTAACACAGCACAGTCTTTGTTTCGCCTGCCCCGCAGTATTATCTATGTGGTCTTTCCAATTTAAGTTGCTTGTAATTGTAATTTCTAGGTATTTAGTCAAATTGACAGCCCTTAGATTTGTGCGCTTTATCGTATACCCAAAATTTATCAGATTTCTTTTAGTACCCATGTTTAGTGCCAATTGCCACTTTTTGCACCATACAGAAATTCTCTCTAGATCATTTTGTAATTGGAATTGATCGTCTGATGATTTTACTAGACGGTAGATTACAGCATCATCTGCAAACAATCTAAGGGGGCTGCTCATATTATCACCTAGGTCATTTGTGTGAATCAGGAACAGCAGAGGGCCTATGACACTACCTTGCGGAACGCCAGACATCACTTCTGTTCTACTCAATGATTTACTGTCTATCACTATGAACTGTGA